>NC_067150.1:46719797-47072297 GCF_903995435.1 Acomys russatus | reverse complement strand
TGGTGATCTGATAAGATACAAGTGATTATTTCAATCCTCTTGTATCTATTGAGGTTTGCTTCGTGACCAACTATGTGATCAATTTTAGAGAACGTTCCATGGGGTGCTGAGAAAAAGGTATAATCCTTAGCGTTTTGGTGGAAAGTTCTGTAGATATCTGTTAGATCCATTTGAATCATGACATTGGTTAATGAGGTTATTTCCCGGTTTAGTTTTTGAATCAAAGACCTATCCTTGAGTGAAAGTGGGGTGTTGAAGTCTCCCACTATTAATATGTGGGTATCGATGAGTGTGGCAAGCTTTGTTAATAACTCTTTTACAAATGTGGGCGCCCTTGTATTCGGAGCATAGATGTTCAGAATCGTGATGTCTTCTTGGTTGACTTTACCTTTGACGAGTACGAAGTGTCCATCCTCATCTCTTTTGATTAATTTTGGTTGAAAGTTTATTTTATTAGATATTAGAATAGCTACCCCAGCTTGTTTCTTGTGACCATTTGCTTGGAATATTTTTCCCCAACCTTTTACTCTGAGGCAATGTCTGTCCTTGTGGTTGAGGTGTGTTTCTTGAATGCAGAAGAATGTTGGGTCATGTTTATGCATCCACTCCGTTAGTCTGTGTCTTTTTATTGAGACCATTGACGTTGAGAGATATTAATGACCAGTGATTGGTAAGTCCCTTCATTTTTGTTATTTGTAACAGTTGAGATTTTGTGAGGTTGTGATTTTGCAATGGTATAGTTACCTATTTCCTATGTAGTTTTGGTTGTAGTTTGACCAGTTGGGGTGGAGTTTTCCTTCTAATAGCTTCTGTAAAGCCGGATTTGTGGCTAGGTACTGTTTGAATTTGTTTTTGTCATGGAATATCTTGTCTTCTCTGTCAATGGTTATTGACAATTTTGCTGGATATAGTAGTCTTGCGTGGTATCTGTGTTCTCTTAGGGTTTGCAGAACCTCTGTCCAGGCCCTTCTGGCTTTCATGGTCTCTGCTGAGAAGTCAGGAGTAATTCTGATAGGTTTGCCTTCATATGTTACTCGGCCTTTTTCTCTTGCCACTTTCAATATTTTTTCCTTGTTCTGTATATTTTGTGTTGTTATTATTATGTGGCGGGAAGATTTTCTTTTCAAGTCTATTCTATTTGGTGTTCTGTAGGCCTCTTGTATGCTCGTATGCATCTCCTTCTTCAAATTGGGGAAATTTTCTTCCATTATTAGATTAAAGATATGTTCTGGGCTGTGGGGTTGGCTGTCTTCTCTTTCCTCTATCCCTATTATTCTCAAGTTTCGTCTTTTCATGTTGTCTTTTAGTTCTTGAATGCTCTGTGTCAGGAACTTTTCAGATTTAGCATTTCCCTGGATGGTTATTTCCAGTTCTGCAATTGTACCTTCAAGTCCCGATATTCGTTCTTCCATTTCTTGCAATCTGTTAGATAAGGCCACCTCTGAGATGCTTGCTTTCTTTTCTGATGCTTCTCGATCACGTTTTTCTTCCATGTGTTCCTTTATGATAACTCCCATCTTTATCTTCAGGTCTTGAACTGTTTTAATGATTTCCTTAATCTGGTTATTTGTATTTTTCTGAAATTCTTCAAATGCCTCTTTATATGACTCTTTTAAATTCTCAGCCCTCTTGTTTTCCTCCTTCTGCATTTGTTTACAGATTTTATTTGTTTCTTCCCTTATCATCTTACTTACTAAGGACTTGAGGTCATTTTCTTGTATATCAATTACTGTTGGGTTCTCCAGGTTGTTTTCATTGAGATTACTGGGATTTGGAGATGCCAAATTGCTTTGGTTTTTGTTAGTGTTCTTTCGCTGTCCTCTTGTCATTTTGATGGCTCTGATGTTGGAAGGTATTTTGTAGTGACCTTCGCTGGTTGAGAGTGGTTAATTGATGACTGATTATAGGTCAGGTGCTCTTGCCTGTGGGGATCAGAGAGTATTTCCTTGGACCAGGCAGGTGATTCAGGTTCCGCTCCTGGAGATTTTCCTCAACACCTTAGGCTCCAGGCTGAGTCATGCAAAGTAGGTTTCTGTTTGGGCCTTTTCACCTTACACCTGCAATTCAGAACAGCAGTTTTGGGCTCTAGAGTAAGGTCAGCACACAAGCTCTCTGGTTGTTTAGGTTGATCCCAGCTGCCTGTCCTTCCTGTTGCTTTGTAGCCAAGATCCCAGGTGGATCAGATCTTCTGGGCTGCAGCTGTCTTTTAGCTCTGCCTCTATACACTGTAGGACCGTGCAGCCTCTCCCATGAATTTGGGAGTTCTTGCTGGGTCTGCAGGAGCTGACCCAGCTAGGATCTGCCTGTTGGAGATTATAGGATCAGTGCCTGGTGGGCCTGAGACAATATGGTTTCAGGCCACTGGCAGTATCCAAGGAGGCAGCAATTTCCACACCCCTGTAAGCCAGGACACTCCCAGATTGCTTTAGATCAGCAGTTAGACCCTGCAAGCATGACCCACAGCTTCCTGTATCATGGGAGGTCCTGTCGCGCCCACAAGAATCGACCCAGCTAGGTTCTGTTGTTTGGGGACTGCCAGGTCAGTGCTGGCAGCCTGGGTGGGCAGCTGGCGACAATGGCGATTCAGACCGCTGGCAGGAATCCCCTGTATCTTCTCTTTCCACCAGTGAGAGCCAGGGTACTTCCAGCTCGCTATAGGTCAGCAATTAGGCCCTGCAAGCACGACCCATGGCTCCCTATATCGTGGGAGGTCCTGTGGCGCCCGTAAGAATGGACCCAGCTAGGTACTGTTGTTTGGGGAGTGCCGGGTCAGTGCTGGCAGCCCGGGCGGGCAGCTGGCGACAATGGCGATTCAGACCGCTGGCGGGAATCCCCTGTATTTTCTCTTTCCGCCAGTGAAAGCCAGGATACTCCCCACTGGCTGTAGGTCAGCAGTTAGGCCCTGCAAGCAGGACCCACGGCTCCCTATATCGTGGGATGTCCTATTGCGCCCACAAGAATGGACCCAGCTAGGTTCTCTTATTTGGGGAGTGCCGTGTCAGTGCCGGCAGCCCGGGCGGGCAGCTGGCAACAATCAGGTCCTTATTTTAAAATATTTCTAAGTAAGGGGTTTCTTCTGACCATGGGAACTATGGTACACAGCACAGGAGGTCTCAATTTTACAGATGTAAAACTGAATCTGTGAAATACAAGTGGGTTTTCAGTGTCAAATGAAGAACAGTGTCCCGAGCTAAAACTTTAAGGAGTGGTTCCTACAACAGTAATATTTCTGCATACATATTTATGTAGCTCAGCATGTAATTATAGATTTTAGATAAAATCCAACTGGCAGGCTCATTGCTTTTTCTATTTATGTACTTTTTTCTTCATACTGAATCTGACTTCCTGGGGCACTGAATACATCTTTCACTTTCCTTGTTTGAAATGTTAAGAATTAGATTTATTTTAAAAAAGAATTAAGAGTATTTTTTTGACAATATGTTGTTTTATAGGAATACTAAGGTTTGTAAAGAAAAGACGTGTACCATGTATTAATTTACATTTCTCATTGCTGTGACAAAATGCTGATAAAAGAAGCCTGAGCATGAAAGTGTTTGTTTTGGCTCACAGTTTGAGGGTCCCCCATGGCACGGGAGTCATCGTAGCAGGAGCTGAGGCTGCAAGTCACGTTTCTAGTCAGGAAGCAAAGAAATTAATGTCAGCATTCAGATTCCTTTTTTCTTTCTTTCTTTCTTTGTTTTATTTTATGTTTTTATCCAGGATCCCAACCCATGAATTGCTATGGCCATTGTTGTGATGGGTTTTTCTACCAGTTAACCTCATAAGAGGTTGGCTCTTAGGTGTTTGTAAACACAATGAGTCTGATAACAAATGTTAAGTATCGTACACAGTATTTATTCTGTCTCATGGTTTAGTACAATAAGATCTGCAAAGAGTCACATCTAATACACTGTCATAAGAGGTTTGTTCATTCATTTAAATCTTCAAAATAATCCAGTTAGTTAGATAGTGTTTTTTCCTAACCCCTCTTGACAGAAGTATGATTTTATTAATGACATACATACATACATACATACATACTCTTTGGCAAGTTTATACCTATATATAAGCATACTGATTACTGATATCCTCACCTCACTTAGACCCCGTCTGCCTCTGTCCACCTCAGCTCCAATAGTCCCCTTTTCCACATTCATCTTTTTGTTTCGTGAACCATTAGGTTTTACTAGGGCCATCCGTGTGAACATGAATGGAGACATACATTGGAGCTTGGTGAGCTCACTAAGTAGATACACAACTGGAAACATGACCTCCTTTCCAGGAAACCAGTAACAGCAATAGTTACTCATGAAGAGGTGGGTTCTCATGATCTCCCCCATCCATGAATGACAGTTGACAGGCTTAGCATAGGCCCAGTGAAGGCAACTGGAGCGGCTCTAGTTTATAATTGTGTGGTGTGTTGTGCCCAGAAGACAGCATTTTACATCCTTTTCCCTGTCTTCCAGCTCTTACCATCCACTCTTTTGCAATATTTCTGAGCCTTAGATGAAGTGGTATAAATTTATTGGCTAGGGCCAAGTATTATTCTCTTTTTTGTATATAAGAAAATGGAGACATCAGCTACACTGTTGCCAAGAGTACACAGCTGTTAGTGGCCAGAGAATTGTGGAAGCTATGTTCTGACTATGTAGTTGGTTTTTAATTATTAATCATACTCATGCCTTTTTCTATTTACCCCTTAGTCATACTATATATTTTGAAGTTAATGATGTGATAATTTGTCATACATAGGAGAAAGATGTCCGAAAGTGGAAGGAAGAATTACTTGATCAGCGGCGTAGGATGATGGAAGAGAAGCTACTTCATGCTGAATTTAAACGAGAGGTACAGCTACAAGCAATTGTGAAGAAAGCCCAAGAGGAAGAAGCTAAGGTGCGGTGTATTGAAATATCTAATCATGTAGCCAAGTGTACTTGACAGTGTGTAATAGTGTGACAGGCTTATCCAAGTACATTTTATTCTAGGACAACAGAAAATTTTACTGGTTTACTTAGAATTTACTAGGTACAATATTGAGACATACTTGACAGAAGAAATAGCACAGCTGTAAAATGCTAAGTCTGATGAGTTTTGTCATATGTATCCCTCTCTATCAGTGCAGTGAACATTCCTAACTCATCTCTGGAACCCATCTTTTTCTTCACCTCTCCACATGTGCAGTTGCTGGCCTGCTTTCTATCACTGTAGATGTTTGAGTTTTCTAGAACTAAATGAATGGATCACATAGAATGCACCCTTTTTTCTGGCTTCTTTCACTCATCATTATTTGAATTTCATGTTGTATGTGCTGGTTGTGTCTTCCTTTTTTATTACTATGAAATATTATCACTGTATGCAAACGCCATAGTTTGTTCGTTCGGTAACCTATTGATGGTCATTTGTTTTCTCCTAGTTTTTGTGTATTCCAAGGATAACTGCTGTCAGAATTCTTTTATAAGGCTTTTGGGTGATGTTTCCTTTCAGTTTTGTTGCTTATTTATTGTAAACGCTTAGAGAGGGTTGACAACCTTACAATAAGTTTATGTTTAACTTTTATTTTTACATTTATTTATTTTGTATGCATGTGCATATGCATGTGTGTATACATATGCATGCTGTAGAGGTCAAAGAACCATTGCAGGTCAGTTCTGTTTTTCTAACAGTTGGGCGTTGTGGTTCAAAGTTAGGTTGTCATTTTTGGCAGCAAAGTGTCTTTACCATCTTGCTGGCTTTGTGTTTTATCTTTTAATGCTGAGCATATATAGTTATATAGGAGATTTCATTGTTTCACATCCATGCATGCATGTAGCACACGTTAATCACATCCACTCCTCTAGCCTTCTGATCCCTTCACTTGACCACTTCTTTCTTCTGTAAAAGCCTTTGGTAATACTTTCATGTATTTAAATTATTTTTTGTTCTAGAATCCATATATGAGAAAACATGTGGTACTTGTTTTTATGAGGATTGTTTTTCACATTAAACTTTTAAAATTTTTACATAAGGTGTGCGTGGGGGGGGGATGAGAATGAGAGAGTGTGTTGTTGGGATTGAATGTAGGGCGTTGGCACAGACACGCCCTCTATTACTGAGCTGTGTTCTCATCCTGTCTTCCAGTTGTCGTGTGGTCATTGAGAGTATATGGTAACTCCTTTCCTTTTTTCACCTGTTTGATTCAAGTACTCTGTGTTACTTTCTCCTTTTTTATCTTGCTTGACTTTGTTAAAAAGATTATTTGATTACTCTTCTAGTGAGATTATTCTTTATGGAATCTTAGGATTATAAGTATTTCTTCCTTTTCTGAGTATATATCGGGTTTTTCTCAGTATCTTCTGTGGGGTGATGGGTTGTTGTTTGTGGTTACTTCAGGAGTCTTAATTTTCCAGGGATTTTCAACAAGAACTTTGCTGCCTATAGTGATCTTCTCACAATCATTTATTTTCAGGACTCTGTGTCTTTTAGGGTTTACGCTGAGGAGTCAGTCCTACTCTGATGGATTTGTCTTTGGATGTGAAGCTTACCTTAAAGTGTTTAGTTTTCTTTCTTTGATTATCACACCTGGTATTTAAATAGCAGTTTTGGAAATTTGTGGTCATAATTTTTTTTAAGTGCCATCAAAGTGTAACATTTTCTTATTTTGCCTTCAATCCCTGATAGCTTTTTTTCTTACTTGACGTTTTCCATTGTTTCTTATTTCATCCCTTATGGTATGTTTGGAGTTTATTTTTGAATAGTTACAACTAAGGGTTGTGCTGGCTGCTCATCCAGAGGACCCCGGTTCAATTCCTAAAATTCATATAGTGGGTCACAATAGTCTGTGACTCAAGCACCCTCTCTGGCCTCTGTGGGTATCAGGCATGCAAGTGGTGTACAGACATATATGTAGACTATATGTGTATATGCATAAAGTAAAATAAAAACAATAAAAATATGTAACGAAAGAATAAGAAGCTATGAGTTTGAAGTGTATGGGGTGAAGATGGGAAGGACTGACAGGAGAAAGATGATGTAAGTCCATTGTAATTAAGTAAAAAATGTTTTTGAAATATAAACAATATCATTGAGGTTATCAAGAGTTAACTATACATATACCACGTAGGATTTTATAATGTATAGAATACTCAATTTATAGGACAGTAAGATGTTCCCTAGAGCAGTCTTCTGTGAGACTGATTAATTATAATTACAGCGTCATCTAACAACTAAGATTATAACCAAAGCCAATTTGAAATTAGCCAGTTTTTTTAAAGCTGGTCTTAGAAGTATGTACTTGCAGCTCCAATATGGAGACAAGCAGGGCTCGGAGCGCCATGCCAGCTGCCTGTCTTAATCAGTAGCCCTAGGTTTCAGTGACAGACCTTGTCTCAAAAGCAGGCTTGGGTTGGCATGGATAACAACTCAGCTGGTAAAGGTGCTGCTGTTTCTGAAGACCTGAGTTCAATTCTTGGGGCCCACATGGTCCATAGAACGGGAGAACCAACTTCTGCAAGTTATCCTCTGGTCTCTACATGTATAATGTGACATGCAACCCACACCCCACAGAAATACATGTCACAAACAAAACAAGGTGGCCTTACAGACACCAAGGTTAACCTGAACACAAGTGTGCCATATTCACACACACCCCACTTCTTCACAAAAAATAGTAGTTAAATGTGTTCATAATATCCTAGTTTTAAAGAGGAGTTGAAGAAAATGAAAAAAATAAAGTAGAAAAGAGAAGAAAAGTATCTGGGAAGAAGGTTTTAGTAATAATAACGAGGGGCATGATGTGGGCTCACATGAGCACAGCACACCATCGCTTTCATACACTGAGACATTTGGTCGAGTTGGGAATAATTCCATCAGTGCTGATGAGACATTCTTTTTTAAATTTTGAGGTCTTACAATAACAGGAAATGTTGACTTGATATGGCTCCCTTTTTTTCTCTTCCTTTAGGTTGCCTCGTTTTCTACGCTTCCTGAATTGATTGCCTATTCTGTTTTTTTAAAAATTCAAAGAATCAAATAATTGACCGACTAATCCATGCTGCTTAATTCAGGTGGCGTAGAAGACTGTGTCTGTCCCACGTACTTCTCTAATCACAGCACGCAGTACCCCTGCCTGTCAGAGGCACAGCTGCAGTGAGCAGTTACAGCCATATTTTAAATAACAAGCTCCTATTACTTATTCCAGAGAGTGAACCTTGTAGTTTAATCAAGAATTGGTTCTCATATATTAAAAATGTTTGTGTTAATAACCAACAACACATTGACTTTAAAATTCTATACCATATTGAAATTTTTGGAAAGGCTGTAGTTTAAGATTTTGATTAATTGTGTTAATCAAAAAGGCTGACAGAATGTAACTAGTTTGACCAGGGCAGTGATCCTTTCATGAATTCATTTCACTTCACTTGTTCTTTTCCTTTGGCAGCACAACAGCTAACTGCGCCTCAGCTGGCTTCATCATGGTAAACCCTAACTGTGAATATTCAGTCTCAACTCTTCACTAAGCCCTAGTCTCAGCTGCCTTATAGCTTGGTGGTAATGGGACTTGCTGGTTCTTCATCTGTACCTTTTTTCCTCCCCCCTAATCATCTGGTTTTCTAGAACTTTTATTTATTTATTTATTTTTACAAATAAAATAAAGCTAGCCTTTTCTCACTTCTGGGATCTCATTTCAGCTTATGTGTAATCTTTTGTCTCATAGTCAGCCATGTGTTTTCCTTCCCATTTCAGTTGTGCTTTAGTTATTTTTATGTACTTCCTAAGTATCTGCTGTTCACATTTTCATCTTTTGCCCTTACTTATTCTAAAGTAATGTTTCTGAAAGGAGTTATTATTGATACCATTCTGGTTAAGAACCATCAGGTATTTCCCCTTTACCTTCAAGTTTAAATTTTTATTTATTAGTGTGTGTGTGTGTGTGTGTGTGTGTGTGTGTGTGTGTGTGTACACACCATGATGTTTGTGAGGAGTTGTCCCTTCTGCTTTAACATAGGTTTCAGTTGATTTTATCAGGTCACCAGGCTTGCATGATGAGAGCTTTACCCACTGAGCCTCCTTGCTGGTCTTGCCTTTAAGTTTTGATGCAAATGTATTACTGTGGCTTTCTTCAATATCATGTTATATTCACAATAATGATTACATTATCACTTGTAAATTATTTTTGTTATTTTAAAGAATTTCAGCAAGATAGCAAGTAAAGTTAAAATCTCTGTAGGCTTTGATATTTTAAAAACTTAGTTTATTTGGGGTTCCTTAATGTCTCTAACTTCCTTCCAACCTTAATGTCTCTAACTTCCTTCCAACCTGCCGGCCCTAGGTAGGAGAGAAAGAAAGTTAGTAGTGACAGGGGATGTAGACTTTTTTAGACTCGGTTGTTCCTTGGGGTGATTCCATTCTTCATCATCAGGATTTCAGCAGTAAGCACAGCAACAGGGACCAATAGCAGCCTCTTTGAAGTTTCCTCTAGAGCGTTTCTTTCTAAGAGGTCTTGAAACAAAATGAAGCAATGCAAAGCCAAGCAATGCAAGTGATGCAAAGCAACATCTCACCATTTGGGGCATATATATGTGTATATGTGTATATACATATATATATGTGTGTGTGTATGTGTGTATATATGTATGTGTGTATATATGTGTGTGTGTATATATATGTGTGTGTATGTGTATATATATGTGTGTGTGTATATATATGTATGTGTGTGTATATATGTGTGTGTGTGTATATATATATGTCTGGCAAAGACCATGTTCCCTCATGAGGTGATCCCCAGTTGACATAGATCATGTGGCCTCTCATGAGTCTTGTTTCCAGTTGACAAGCATCACCCACCTTCCCACGAGGCAGTTTCACATCTCACACAGGATCAAAACAAAAACAACTACTACAGATCTCATCTTCAGAAACAGCATCTACTATCTAGGTAGAAATAACTCTTTCACACATTGCTTCAGAATTAGTTTTATGCTGCATAAGTGGGCAACTTTATACCGAAGCATTACACTATACACAACACTTCTTAGGAATCAGGTTTAGAAGTAGACCCTCTGTCAGAGATGGTAGGCCACTTGGAATCCACAAGGAAGTGAAAGGATATGGAGAAGAGGAGGCGAGACCAAAGCTGAAGAGCTTTGCTTTTTCTGCTCTCACTCAGTGGTGGGTGGTAGTGGTGGTTTACGCTGAACCGTAAGACAACCAACCCCCTTTAAAAAACTAGACTAGAGACCTAAAACAAACAGTTGTACAAATTGCCACAAAGAAGCATTAAAAAGCCAAGCAGCATGACTCCTCCAAAAGGTCATAACTTCTTAATTGTTGAATCAAAGATGCTGAAATAAGTGAACATTTCAAAGACTTGTAGGTTGAAATGATCAATGACTTAAAAGAGCAAACAAACGTGGAGATGAAATTAATCCAGGATCTTGGGAGGAAAGTCAGCAACACAGGGGGGAAAAAAGTAAAAAACATGGATGGAAAAATCAGCAATACACAGTAAAACTTTGGAACAAAATTGAGATTTTTAAAGAAACAAAGATAGAAATGCTAGAAATGAAACTAAAAAAAAAAAAAAAAAAAAAAAAACCACAGTGGAAGACACTGCTAGTAGCCTAAAATAAAAAATTAGTAAGAGAAAATAAGCAATCCTTTCTACATTATCCCTAGAAAATTTAAAGACTATAACGTCCTATTGTCTCCCAGAAGCAGAGTCACTGGCAAAGCTACCCACAGACTGAGAGTCAAAGGAGGGAAATCTATCAGCTGAAAAAAAGCTGGTGTTGTAGTTCTGCTACATGATAAATTAAACTTCCAACTAAAATTAGAGGAGAAAGAAAGGCCGCAACAACCTATTAGTAAATGGAGCAACTTCTCAAGAAGATGCTTCTATGGTTATATGTAATATAATAAACATTTATGTGCATATAAAATTGATACACCTAATTTCATAAGACAAACACTGATGAACATAAAAGGTCAAACAGGTCCTAATACAATAATGATTGGTTCTTTCAGTACCACATTCTAATCTGTTGATAAGGCGTCTACCCTCAGAATTAAAAGTTTACCATAGATCAAGTGGGCTGAACATCCAATATATAAAATAGTCCATTGAACACATACTGACACATGCAATGCTTTGTAACATAGACAACATTGTTACAAATGTTTTCTCAATCAAGTCTTCCCAAACACAAAATGATTGAAATAATTCCTTTTATCATTTTAGATTATTATATAACCAAACTAGAAATCAATAGCAAAAGAAAAACAATAAAAAGCCCTGTAGGAACTATGCGGATACATGACAACTGAACAGTACAGTCTTGATAAGGATTCACTGAGGAAATTATGAAGTTAAAGAATTTTAAATTCAATAAAAAATTAAAGCATAGTTTTCTAGAACTTTTAAGATATATCTAAGCTGTGTGGTGATGGCACATGCCTTTTAATCCAACACTCAGGAGGCAGAATCAGGTGAATCTCTGTGCGTTCAAGGCCAGCCTAGTCTACAAAGTGAATTCCAGGACACCCAGGCTGTTGCAATGAAACCGTGTCTTGGAAAACAACAAAAGATTTCTAAACCAGTTCTAAGATGAACTTACATAGCTGGGAGTGTTCACATTGACAAAAAAACTCCAGCAGTTCTCAAATAATAACTTAATATTATAACTTAAGATCTTAAGAAAACAAGAACAGTCCAACCCCAAAAGCAGTAGATGTCAAGAAGTTAAAAAGATCAAAGTAGAAATTAATGAAGTGGAGAGGAAGGAGTAGAACTTAGAATGAATAATGGAGTTGGGTTTTAGAGAAAACTAAACCAAATAAGCCTCTAGCAAAGCTAACCAGAAGTGAGAATAGCCAAGTTAGGAAAGTGAGAGCTGAAGAGGGGAATTTTTTTTAGCCACAAAGAAAGATGAGATCATGACATTTGCAGAGAATAGATGGGACTAGAAGCTATTAAGTTAAGCAAAACAAGCCTGGCCTAGAATGTTAAAATATCATATATAGTCCTTGTTTTAAAATTCTGTGTATAGCGGGGCAGTGGTGGTACACGCCTTTAATCCCAATACTCGGGAGGCAGAGGCAAGTGGATCAATGTGAGTTCGAGGCCAGCCTAGTCTACAAAGCAAGTCCAGGACAGCCAAGGCTACACAGCTTATATTGTCTTGTGTGGGGCATTATCGTTGTCAGTTGTCTGGTACCTTCTTTTGTCTAAACCCCTTTTCCCCACTAACATTCTTTTCTTTTTTTTTTTAATTTTATTTTATTAATTTATTCTTATTACATCTCAATGATTATCCCATCCCTTGTATCCTCCCATTCCTCCCTCCCTCCCATTTTCCCCTTACTCCCCTCCCCTATGACTGTAACTGAGGGGGATTTCCTCCCCCTGTATATGCTCATAGGGTAACAAGTCTCTTCTTGGTAGCCTGCTATCCTTCCTCTGAGTGCCACCAGGTCTCCCACTCCAGGGGACGTGGTCAAATATGAGGCACCAGAGTACATGTTAAAGTCATACCCCACTCTCCACTCAACTGTGGAGAATGTCCTGTCCATTGGCTAGATTGGGGTAGGGGTTTGAAGCTTACGGCTTGTATTGTCCTTGGCTGGTACCATAGTTTGAGCGGGACCCCTGGGCCCAAATCTGCCTATCATAATGTTCTTCTTGTAGGTTTCTAGGACCCTCTGGATCCTTCTACTTTGCTATTCTCCCATGCTTCTCTCATCTAGAGTCCAAATAGGATGTCCTCCCCTCTGTCCCAGTTTCCTGGTAAGTGAAGGCTTTCATGGGACATGCCCCTTGGGCTAGTATGCAGATATAAGTGAGTATATACCATATGAGTCTTTCTGCTTCTGTGTTAACTCACTCATTATGATCATTTCTAGTTTAATCCATTTGTCCACAAATTTCGGGAATTCCTTGTTTTTAATAGCTGAGTAGTATTCCGTAGGGTAAATGTACCACAGTTTCTTTATCCATTCTTCTACTGAGGGACACTTAGGCTGTTTCCATGTTCTGGCTATTATGAATAAGGCTGCTATGAACATGGTTGAGCAAATCTTCTTGTTGTGTGCTGGAGCATCTTCTGGGTATATTCCAAGGAGTGGAATAGCTGGGTCTTGAGGAAGCCCTATTCCCATATTTCTGAGATAGCACCAGATAGATTTCCAAAGTGGCTGTACTAGTTTGCATTCCCACCAGCAATGGAGTGTTTCTCTCTCCCCACATCCTCGCCAACATGTGGTGTCACTTGAATTTTTGATCTTAGCCATTCTGATGGGTGTAAGATGGAATCTCAGAGTTGTTTTGATTTGCATTTCCCTGATGACTAAGGAGGTTGAGCATTTCTTTAAGTGTTTCTCAGCCATTTGATATTCCTCTGTTGAGAATTCTCTGTTTAGTTCCAAGCCCCATTTCTCAATTGGGTTATTGGGTTTGGTGGGGTTTAATTTCTTGAGTTCTTTATATATTTTGGATATTAGACCTTTGTCAGATGTAGGGTTGGTGAAGATCTTTTCCCAGTCTGTAGGCTGTCGCTTTGTTCTCTTGACAGTGTCTCCTGCTTTACAGAAGCTTCTCAGCCTCATGAGGTCCCATTTATTAATGGTTGACATTAAGGCCTGGGCTGTTGGTGTTCTGTTCAGGAAGTTGTCTCCTGTGCCAGTGTGTTCCAGGCTCTTCCCCACTTTTTCTTCTAACTGACTTAGGGTCTCTGATTTTATGTTGAGGTCTTTGATCCACTTGGATTTGAGTTTTGTGGAAGGTGACAAATATGGGTCCAGTTGCATTTTTTTACACATAGACCTCCAGTTAGACCAGCACCATTTGTTGAAGATGCTATCCTTTTTCCATTGAATAGATTTGGCTTCTTTGTCAAAAATCAAGTGACCATATGTGTGTGGATTCATATCTGGGTTTTCGATTCGATTCCACTGATCAGCCAGCCTGTTGCTGTGCCAGTACCATGCTGTTTTAATTACTGTTACTTTATAGTACAGCTTGAGATCAGGTATGGAGATTCCTCCAGAGGATCTTTTATTGTACAAGATTGGTTTAGCTATTCTGGGTTTTTTGTTTTTCCATATGAAGTTCAGAATTGAACTTTCAATGTCTTTAAAAAATTGTGTAGGTATTTTGATAGGGATTGCATTGAATCTGTAAATTGCTTTTGGTAGGATGGCCATTTTTACTATGTTAATTCTCCCGATCCATGAGCAAGGAAGATCATTCCATCTTCTCAGGTCATCTTCAGTCTCTTTCTTCAGAGTTTTGAAATTTTTTTCAGACAAGTCCTTCACTTGTTTGGTTAGAGTAACTCCTAAACATTTTATATTGCTTGTGGCTAATGTGAAGGGTGTGGTTTTTCTAATTTCTTCCTCTGCAAGCTTGTCATTTGTGTATAGGAAGGCTACAGACTTTAAAAAATATGGAACGCTTCATGAATTTGCGTGTCATCCTTGCGCAGGGGCCATGCTAATCTTCTCTGTATCGTTCCAATTTTAGTATATGTGCTGCCGAAGCGAGCACTAACATTCTTTCTTATACCCAGGGTTAAGGGGTTGGTGGAAAAGAGGTAGAGGAGAGTTTAAAAACAAGTGTCAACAGAATGTGTGTTGTAAAAGTGGAAGGGGAGATCACCTGTGTGATGGGGTAGTGGGCACAGGGAGGATTTTGGGGGAGGGGGCCAATTAGGACAACTTGTAGTTTCATGTAAGTGTGAAATTTATATTACACGTGCCTATCATGAAATGTATTACTTTGTATGCCAGATTTAAATTTTTCACTAGAATAATATGAGCATACCTAATTATCTGTACTCTGTTTTGTATTGTTACATATTTATTTTAAACAAAACTTTGTAAAAATAGTGTCTAAAATAATAAATTTTTTTCTGTTTAAAAATACTTTTAATGGCAGCTTCCTAAATTAGTTCCTATTAAAGCCTATAGGATGTCATATATATTGGGTTATTTTGAGGTAAATACTGGCAGGAAAACTTTATCAGTTATTTTTCCTTGGGCCTTACTGCTGATTTAAACATTATCATGTAAAATTATTCTTAAATTTCATATTTTGATAAGAATTAAATTGAGGGGCTAGAGACGTGGCTCAGTAGTTAAGAGCTCTTGCAGAAGGCCTGAATTTTGTTCTCAGCACCCATGTCAGGTGGCTCATGGGCACCTCTAACTCCAGCTCCAGGTGCTCTGTGGGCAAATGCAGCCACGTATGCATCTACACACACGCACACATGCACACACACACACACACACACACACACACACACACACACACACTACTTTTTCTTTTAAGAATTGAATTCTGACTCTTTGTTTTCATTGAAGGTAAATGAGATTGCCTTCATAAATACCCTTGAAGCTCAGAATAAACGCCATGATGTTCTATCAAAATTGAAGGAATATGAGCAGAGGCTTAACGAGTTGCAAGAAGAGCGTCAGAGGAGACAAGAAGAAAAGCAAGCTCGTGACGAGGCTGTGCAGGTAGGAGTCTACTCCACACTTAGCGAGCGCCTTTCATATCTCAAGCTAAGTTCCAGAGAGGAGTAAGACCTAGTCTCCCTCTATCTGTCTGTCTGCCCTTCTGTCTCTCTCAGAAAGAGTGAAATATGTATAGTGAAAATATATAGGTGTGTGTGTGTGTGTGTGTGTGTGTGTGTGTATTAGAGTGGCTTACAGACTGTGCTCTAGATAGTGCAGCATTGGCTGTCTCCTGACAGAAAAGTCAAGGATCTGGTTGTTGTTTTAGCAACCCCAATCTGCTGCTGGAGTCTCAGGGAAGTCCTGGAGAATTGTCTGTTTCCAGTCCATGGTGGAATCCTGAGGAAAGAAGTTCTAGCACCAGTGAAAGAATGACTCTGGAACAGGACAGATGAGTTTGCCAGTGAGAGTGAGAGCAAGCAGGCAAAAAGCAAAAGCTTCCTTCTTCCATGTCCTTTTATGTGGGTTGAACCAGAGGATGTGGCTCGGGGTTAGGGTAGGTTTTCCACCTCAGTTCAACCAAGAAAAATCTCTCATAAGCGTGCTTGGTTCCATCTTAGTTAATTTAAGATTTAGTCAGGTTGACAGCCAAGATTAGCCATCACAGCATTTTAAATGGAATTTTCACATAACCATATCTTCAGATTAGTCCGTATTTGTAGGAGTACAGTTGGCATAAGTTTATGGATCATGAGTCTTCAACCTTGATTAACCTTGTTTTCTAACTGTCATGAGGTGTGCGTAAAAGTGTGTGTATGCATTTCTTAGGGTTTAATACATATAAGGTCATGTTATGATAAGTTTGTATCATACTGGTAAATGATGTATGAAAACCACTTCCTTGCTCTGTGATTTTTCTTTAAATTCTTAGAAACCATCTACCTATTAATAATCCAGAGATAAAAACCTAGAATATATGTCTGTGTCAAAGTTAAGTCACCTTTGATCATTTTAGTTGTATATATAATTCTGATTTTTTAATTTTTTTTTTTAACATCAGGAACGCAAGAGAGCCCTTGAGGCAGAACGGCAGGCCCGTGTAGAGGAGTTGTTGATGAAGAGGAAAGAGCAAGAAGCCCGAATTGAGCAACAAAGGCAAGAGAAGGAAAAAGCCCGTGAAGATGCAGCTCGGGAAAGAGCTAGGTACTTAATTTCCATCTTGGTTTTGGTCTTGAGGAACAGTTTGCCACTGAGCAAATACTTACATCACATCTTAACACCAGTGATGTCTTACATATATTCAGAAATACCACAGATTTAGAAATGTGCTAAATTTCCAGGATATTTGTTGCTACATCAAAATGGAGACCTTTTGAAACTTTGTATTGCTTGAGAAAGTTAGTTGAAGTCTTTATGGGGTTTCAAGACAGGGTTTCTCTGTGTAGCCTTGGCTGTTCTGGACTTGCTTTGTAGACCAGACTGGCCTCTTATCTCCCTAGATGCTGGGATTAAAGGCATTTGTCACCATTCCCAGCTTTGAAGTCTTTTTTTTTGGGGGGGGGGGCCTGGTTTTGGGGGGGGGGTGGGTGCGGGATCCAATTTTACTTTAGTTTAGCTTCAATGAAAAGGAATTATCTTTCAAGATATTTGCATAACAAAGGGTGATCAATTGAAGATCCTTCTATTTGATTACTAGGTTTTTTTAGATCCCTTTGACTTGTAGTTATTTAGAAGTAGAATTTAACTTTGAATATCACATTGTTTTCTGTTACTGGTTTCTAATGAAATCTTGTCATTTGAGAAATATACTTCGTATATTTTTAGCACTTTAATATTTGTTGAGACCATGTTTATAGCCTTAGATATAGACTGTACTACATACTGTTCTTTGTGTCCTTGGGGCCGATACTAGTTAGAGTATTCTCTGCTTGTCAACTAAGTGATAGAGCCCTCTAGTCCATGTGTCTGCTGGCTCTCCGTTCAGTTTGTCCAGTCTCCAAGTGTGGTAGCTCATTGAAGTCTTCACGTATTTTGATTCGTAAAGTGCATACATTCTGCTTTTATGTGGCTTACTGAGATATTGATTCTTTTATTGTGAAATGCTTATTTTTGACTCTAAAATTTTTCTTCTATGAAGGCCAATTTTTTTCTGTTACAAATACAACCATAGTTACTATTTATTTAGTTTGTCTTCTGTCCTTTTACTTTCATCCTGTTGTGGTTTTGTTTCTCAAACATGTGTTTTACTTTTCTGAGATCTGCTTATTTATTTCTGCCTTCTGATTCATATGTTTATTCTATTTCACTGGATGTGATTTTTAATATGATTGAGTTTATTTGTGCCAGTTTTAGATCTCTCATCCCTGTGTCTCAAGTCTTTGGTACTTTTACTGTTTTGTTCTTTTTTAAAATAAAACTTTTTGGTAGATAATTTGTAATTCTTTTCGAGTTGCTTTCTTTTTTTTTTAATTTTTTTTTATTAATTTATTCTTGTTACATCTCAGTGGTTATCCCATCCCTTGTATCCTCCCATTCTTCTTTTTCTCCCATTTTCCCCTCCCCTATGACTGTTCCTGAGGGGGATTTCCTCCCCATGTATATGCTTATAGGGTATCAAGTCTCTTCTTGGTAACCTGCTGTCCTTCCTCTGAGTGCCACCAGGTCTCCCCCTCCAGGGGACATGGTCAAATGTGAGGCACCAGAGTACGTGAGAAAGTCATATCCCACTCTCCACTCAATTGTGGAGAATGTTCTGACCATTGGCTAGATCTGGGTAGGGGTTTAAAGTTTACCACCTGTATTGTCCTTAGCTGGTGCCTTAGTTTGAGCGGGACCCCTGGGCCCAAATCTGCCTATCATAATGTTCTACTTGTAGGTTTCTAGGACCCTCTGGATCCTTCTACTTTCCTATTCTCCCATGCTTCTCTCATCTAGAGTCCCAATAGGATGTCCTCCCCTCTGTCCCAGTTTCCTGGTAAGTGAAGGCTTTCGTGGGACGTGCCCCTTGGGCTAGTATGCAGATATAAGTGAGTATATACCATTTGACTCTTTCTGCTTCCGGGTTAACTCACTCATTATGATCATTTCTAGCTCAATCCATTTATCCACAAATTTCGGGAATTCCTTGTTTTTAATAGCTGAGTAGTATTCCATAGTGTATATGTACCACAGTTTCTTTATCCATTCTTCTACTGATGGACACTTAGGCTGTTTCTGTTACTATGATAAAGCAACAACCTGAGAAGAAAGGCTTTATTTGGCTTGCAGGCTAAAATCCATCACCAGCGGAAGCCAGGGCAAGAACTGAAGCAGAGTCCATGGGGCATGCTGCTTCTGGCCTTACATTTGTCGCCATCTTTCTTAGACAGCTCGGCCCACCTGCCTAGCGTTGATGTGGGCCCTTTTCACCTCAGCCATACAACTCATGCAACTTTCAGAAAGCATTTTCAGTCCACACACAGAGTCTCCTGACGTGCCCACCAGGAGCAAGTTTCAGAATGTTGAGCTTCTCACATTAAGCAGAGTAATGCCAGGGATGCTCCCGAAGGCCTTGATGACACCATGAGCTTCATTATAGATGACACAGGGCCCCTGTGCTGGATATGTCGGTGCATTCTCATTTGCCCTTTGCCAGCTCTCATTCTCTGAGAGGCATAGACCTTTGTCATTCCAATTGGTCTTCTTGTAACCTTCAACCTTATCTTCAGCCACCAAAGTCAGCTCAGGAACTTCCTCAATACAATGACCTTTAGACATTACCAAAGCTGGTAAGTCTGAGGCAGCCGGAGCAGAACAGATCGCCTATCGGTTTTGGATTGTTTTCACTCTGTGGTGCCATTGATGCCAGGTTTTGATTGGTGCAAACATGCGGCCCCCATGACACATATTTCCAAAGACACCTTGGCCAGAATGGTGGGTCCCACCACCTCAAACTCTGGGAATCTGAGCCATAGCTCTGCCAGTCCCCCTAGCCTCAGCACTTATCTGATAACCTGCTCGCTCACTGGTGGGACAGGGCTGTTTGTTCTTCTTCAAGTTGGTGTGAACAAAGTTCACGACACCCAGCCGAGTGGGAGCTCTGAGCACAGCTGGCAATGTGACATTCTTGCCACATGACTCCCCCTTTTCAGAGTACACTGATATGAGGGGACGGGCACAGGGAGAGGAGAGGCCATGACAGGGAGAGAAGGCCATGCTCCTCTCAACCTGGCTGCTCCCACAGCTGCACCATTTGTTTTTATCTAGGTGTCCTGTTGATTTTAGTTGATGGCATTTCCTGTAGCATTTCTTGCAAATAATTTCATGTTCATGAGTACTCATTCACCTGGGACTATTTTAATTTCTTCCATTTTAGTTATTTACTTATTTTTAAGATTCATTTATTTATTATGTATACAATGTTTTGTCTGCAGGTTCACCTGCATGCCAGAGGAAAGCACTAGATCTTATTATTGATGGTTGTGAGGCACTATGTGGTTGTTGGGAATTGAACTCAGGACCTCTGGAAGAGCAGTCAGTGCTCCTAACCTCTGAGCCAGCTCTCAAGCCCCAGTTTCTTTCATTTTAACTAAGTTTTTCTTTTAAAAAATTGACTTGTCTTTTTCTTTTGTTTCCAATGAGAACTCTGCCTTTAGCTCTGCTGTTTTTCCCTAGTGTGGTAAATTGTGTCCTTTCTTCCTGTTCACAAAATATTAATTCTTTTTGTCTTTTACAAGTTTTAGAATGATTTTTCTAGTGACCCTTTTGTTTCTCTTGTTCTATACATTAATGTGTTTTTAAAGTTAAATTTAGGAAGTGATTGGCTATTATTTGTCAGTATCTCTTCAAATATTTGTCAGTTTTCTTTAAATTTCTTGAGGTTCATAGACTTTCTATGGGTTTGACTATTTCAAAGTTATAGGGAGTAATAGTCAGGATTTTAAAATTACTTATTTTATGTGTGTGGATCTTTGGCATGCATGTGTGTCTGTATGAGCCTGAGCCCACAGAGATCAGGAGATGGCCTCAGATCCCAGGCAGTTGGAGGTAAAGACAGTAGTGAGCAGCCATGTGGGTACTGGGAATTGAACCTGGGTCCTTTGAACTCATATCCTCATGCCTGTATGGCAGGCACTTTGCCGCTTATATCATTTCCCAGCCCTGATGTTGTTACTTTGATCATCTAAGGTAGTGTTTCTTCCCTACTATAATTTAAAAATCCTCCCTCTGCCCTATTTGTCAAAATATTTTAATATCAATTTGATTTAATTTATCTTGTACATTTAATGTTAGAATCTGTTTTTGTTTAAGTGAGAATGGCCCCCAGAGTCTTATATATTTGAGTGCTTAGTCTCTGTTTGTGGAACTGTTTGGGAAGGATTAGGAGGTGTGGCCTCGTTGGAGGAGGTGTGCCACTGGGATGGGCTCTGAGGCTTAAAAAGTCCACATTATTCTCATTTACCTCTCTCTGTCTCCTGGTTGTTTTCTCAACATGTAAGCTGTTACCTACTGCTCAAGCACCATGCCTGTTTGCCTGCTGCCATGTTCCCCTTGACATCCTGGTTATGCGTTCTAACCCTCTAGAATCAAAACGCCCTACAATAAATGCTTTATAAGTTGCCTTTGTTGTTTTGTCATAGCAATACAAAAGTAACTAAGACATAATTCCATATGTTTTATTTATTGTTGTTCTTTTGGCCATTGGGAGGTTTTGTTAGCTCATGTTGTCTCTGGCTTTCTTACCATTGTTTATAAAGCAGTTTCTTGATTTCTGATACTACTAGATAATTGTAGAGCTGTTTTTCCTGTTCTATTACTTGGATCAACTACTTCTTTAAAGAATTCTGATGCCTTTTATTGAAAAGTTTTTATTTTATTGTTTTTGTTCTTTTAGTTTAACTGCTTTTTATTTGTTTATTGAAATTCTGTGCTTATTGGAATTATAGTCATCAAACTTTCTTTATATTGCCAGACTTTTAAAACATATCTCTTTTGTTTTTAAAAAAAGATTTTATTTTTATTTTATGTGTAATGGGGCTTTTCCAACATGTATCTCCATGTACCATGTACCTTGTGCATGTAGTGGCCATGAGGGTAAAGTTGGCTTAGAACTCCAAGGTACTGGAGTTATGGATGGTTGTGAGCCATGATGTAGGTGCTGGGGATTGAACCTGAGTCCCCTGTAAGTGTAAGAAATGCTCTTAGTGGTTGAGCCATCTCTCTAACCTCTAAACATAATTTATATGGTTCCGTGGCCTTGTAGTAGGCTTTCTATTATAAACTCAATATAGGATTTCTTTCCCAGACAATTTTGGTTCACAACTTTTATTTTTATGTACATGGTGTGGTATTCTGAACATGGCATTTAATGTCTCTTTTTATTCTGTATCTACATGCATGCCTTTACATGTACATGGAGGTCAGAGGGCAGCTCATAGGAGTTGACTCTCTCATTCTACCATGTAGGTACTTGGAGTCAAATTTAAATTGTTGGTTTGAGAGTAAACATCTTTACTCACTAACAGCCATCTCTCCCATTACTTAAATGTAATTTTTACCCAAATAAATTTTGTATAATTTACTAAATTAAATGGTATGTTTTATAAAGAAGAATAATACTCATCTTCACATTTCTATACTTCAATTACTATTCTAATAAGTAATTTTCACTTTGTCCTGTGTTCCAGTCACTTGATCCTTTCCAACATTCAGAGAAAATTAGCATGTTTTCCAACACATTTAGACTTAACTAGTAACTCTGTTGGTTCAGTTTTATTTTGGAGACAGCTTCTGTGTACTTTTGGAAGTTGTTTCTGGGTTAGAGATGGGGACATGTTTCCATTTATCCTCTTGCCTCTAGGTGCAGATCCTGTGCATGCTGATTCAGTTTCTGAGCTCATATGTGTATCAGTCATATTGGATTTCAAAAAATTGATTGTTATTCCACTTTTAGGTTTTGAAACTATTTTATTCATTTCCTTCCATTATTTATTTGTGTTCATAGATTTCCTTATAGTATTTATTACCTCCTCTTTAACGACATCTATCATATTCTTAAAGGCTATTTTAAATTGTCTTATGTTTGAGCCATGTTGCAGTACTCAGGGCCTACTGTTGTAGGACTACTGGTCTCCAGTGCAGACATTTTGTCCTGGCTGTTGTTGATTTTGTTTTAAAGCTGGCATCTAGGCAATTTGGTTTGATAAGATTGTAATTCTGGGTGATGATGTCTGCTCTTGTCTTTGTTGGGTAAGTATTTTGTTCCTTGGTTTCTGTTGTCCTCTCTGGTTCTTGGGAGAGTTTAGTGCTTGTCTGTTGCCTGGTAGGAGATTCTTCTGGATCCTGATTTATGTGGCCACAGGGGATTCCAGGTAAAATGTGTTTTCAGGTACTGGGAGCTAAAACTTAGGGGTGGGAATGGGGTAGGAGTAAAGTTGTGAAGGGTCCACAAGAGGATGAAGGAAGATGTTCCACCAGGATCCTCTTAGTCCCTTGGAAATGGGGGCAGAGAGTGAGAAGTGGCCACAACTAGGGATGAGACTGAGGATTGGTTATGGAGGAGAAAGGGGAGAATGAAAATCTGAAGCTTATGTACCTGCTTTAAAGGCCTGCTACAGTGTTTCTCAACCTTCCCAGTGCTGCAGCCTTTAATAATGTTTCTCATGTTGTGATCCCCAATCATACATACATTATTTGTTGTTATGTCAGAATTATAATTTTGCTACATTTACGAATTGTAATGTAATATCTGGTGTGCAGGAGATCTGATACATGACCCATATGAACTGGTTTTTTGACATCCTACCAAAGGGGTCATGGCCCACAGGTCGAGAACCACTGGGCAATTTGTTTTCTGTCAAGTTTGGCTGGCAGCATGCATGGGGAGGAAGGCTGGAGGGAGGCTGTTGCAGATGGGCTGCTACAGTTGGATTTGGAGGGAAAGGTGAAAATCTGCAGTTAGCCTGTCTGCTCCCTGGCTAGAGTGGCCTGCGGCTTCCCTGGGAGTCTCTAAAACTTATTCCTAAGGTGGAAAGCAACAGAGAAAGACCTCTGGCCGCCATAGGCATGTGGCACACGACACAACCACAGTGTTGTTGACTGTCTTCACTTTATTCTCTTCGTTTTCCTAGCCCTTCACTTTAGTTTCAGCTTTTGTGAATTTTCATTCTAATTTTAACAGAATTCTCAGATTTTGTTTTTTTCAGACTTGCCTTTTTGCTAAAATTTTTTTCTGAGCCTTTATGGAATACTTCTGGTGGAAATACATTCCTTGCTAATTCCTCCCTGGAAGGTCAGATACCAGTAGTCTCCATCTGGCTTTTCAGTTTGAAATACCGACGTCCATAGTGTGTCATGGTCTCTTCCCCCATCTTCTTTGCTCATCAGTGTAGGCCTTCCTTGTGATATTATAAGATTTTACAAGACAATAAATAGAAATTATGTTTGCAACATTTTGCATCTAATGATAGTTCCAGACCATTTTTGATCCAAAAACTTATTTTCATAGCTAATCAGCTATGTTGCTTCACCACCAAAAACAAAACTAGATGAAACAAACCTTTATTGCTTCTTAAGTATTTATGAGACGATATGCCTGAGATGTAGTACACAAGCAGAATGTTTTACAGTAACAGCCTATTAGAATATATAAACCTTGCGTCCAATTGTATTTTTGGTTTCATGAGATTGAAGCCATCATGTCTGAGATGTTACTCCAAGCAGTTGGACCTACAGATATGCCTGTGTTCTTACAGGGACAGGGAAGAACGGTTGGCGGCACTCACAGCAGCACAGCAAGAAGCTATGGAAGAGCTGCAGAAAAAAATTCAGCTCAAGGTCAGGAGAGCATGTTACTTTAATTTGAAATTTAGAGTATACAGTGTAGCACATTATAAAATTTTGTGGAATAAAAAAGGAATTAATTTGTATCTATAATCTTTATGTAACAGATCTTTAATGGTTGAGTTATGACTGACTTAAACTCAGTTGTTTGAAAACAAAATTAAATTTGATATAAAATTATTTTGATATTGTAGAATCACTATGGAACAACAACAAAGAAATTTAGTATTTCCTCTTACTAATAAATAACTTGAAGGCATTACTGATAATATTTTGTTATTTTAATTAGCTAGGTTATTGTTATTATATTACTAATATTGTTATTTTGATTAGCTAGTCTAATTGTTCATTTGACTTCAATGCTTTTGAATTGTATAGTTCTAACTTGGAAAATTACGAAAAACTTTCTAGAAAAAAATTTCAATATTATAACATGTAGGTGGTCTCTGCTATCTGAGTGCTTTATACTTATCACCGTGATTTGCATGTTGGCTCCTTGTAGAGGTAGCAACTTTTTAATGTGAAAGACCATATTTTTCCATTTTTTATCATTTTTCCATACTTATCATTCATTTAAATTTAGTCCAGTAAATATTTATGAATAAGATAGAATTTCCATTTTTCAGAAAGTGCCTAATCTAGTGTGAGACTCCTGTGTTGAGTGAGTAACTTCTGTTGTATAGAATGTTTCAGTAGTATAGAGGAAAGCACTTGTCTATCTGCACGTCAAAGATCAATAGGCACTCAGCTTAACCCTGAAAAGATAAGTTGAATGTACAAAATAGTTGATTAAGATGTGCTCTGGCCAGGTGGGCATGGTGGCGCACAGGCAGGTGGATCGCTGTGAGTTCAAGGCCAGCCTGGTCTACAAAAAAGAGTCTAGGACAGCCAAGGCTACACAGAGAAACCCTGTCTTGAAAAAAACAAAACAAAACAAAACAAAACAAAAAAAGATGTGTTCTGGCTCTACAAAATAGTAGGAACATAAAAACAATTTTCCTGAGATAGCATCTTGAGGTGAAAAAGGAGTAATAGGGCTGGGGTTGGTATAAGTCTCTGTTACTTTTCTGCTATGTAACCAAGCATGAGTGTTTCTGTGAGTAGGCACTTCTCATAGTGTTTGACAGGTAACCAAGTGAGTAGTGGGTAAAAGCTTATCAAATTCTACCCCCAAATAACCAGTAGTGTTGAGTCACTGAGCATAGTGGCACATTAGAATATGTATGAAGGTCTATGTTAAAAATCTCCTCATCTTTAACTTAGGTTTCCAAAGTTGGCTATGAAACTATTCCCACAAAACATATACTAACATCCTCTAGGGCATACTTTAGGAAGCAATATTGTGCATGTGTGATATGTTAAAACACCAAATGTGAAAGTTGCTACCAAAGCAAGGTACTTTGGGATTGTTTTAGAAGTTTTAATGGAAAGTCTTTGTCCAAGTTCTCAGGATAATCTAAAGACGTTTTAAGTTTCTCACACTTTGACCTTGCCTACAGCATGATGAAAGCATTCGAAGGCACATGGAACAGATTGAGCAAAGGAAAGAAAAAGCTGCTGAGTTAAGCAGTGGGCGGCATGCGAATACTGATTATGCCCCTAAACTGACCCCTTATGAGAGGAAGAAGCAGTGTTCTCTCTGTAATGTCCTGGTAGGTAGTGGTCATCACCAATAGTCTGCTGGTGGAGTTTATTGCTAATGTTTATTAAAAGGCATCCAGCCATTTAAATCTTGTGCTAAGGCATCAACTAAGTGCTGTTGACTTCTTTTAGGATTTTAACTGAAAAGTAAGTACTAAAATAATAGCATTTAGGAATGGCAGTGCAATGTGCCAATTGTAGCTGACACTAAAGTGGTTGCTTACCTACTTAATGGTAGACTAAGTCAATATTTTAATGAATTGGGGCCAAAAACCAAAACCCAGATTTTCAATGCTGAGACTCGAATCTTTAGACTTAGTCTCAGAATTCCATTCTAAGGAAAGCATATATATAAATATCATATATATGATATATATGTATGTATTATTGATATAATATGTATTAGAATGGTCTGAGCTTGCATATAGTGTACTAGATTGAATGTTCTTTTCTTAATATTGGAGGAAATGATATGTTGGTTGATACAGCTTTGATTTTGTGCTTTTAGATTGCTTCTGAAGTTTATCTCTTTAGCCATATTAAAGGGAAAAAACATCAACAAGCTGTGAGAGAGAATAGCAGTATCCAGGGGCGTGAACTTTCAGATGAAGAAGTGGTAAGCTTTACTTTTGTCCTTTTACCATTATTAGTTGAATCCTCAGGGCATCCTCTTTTATTATATGTTTTTTATTTATGTATATTGGCGTAACTAATAGAGTAGGCAGGTATTATTTTAGCATATGGATATTAATAACTATTCAAACAAGATTTTTACATTACATAATTTTTGTACAAGAAAAATTTACAGTACTTTGTGCTGGTGAGCTTGCTAGCTCAGCGGATAAAGGCACTCAGTTTGATCCCTGAGTCTCAGATGGTGGAAGGAGAGAATTGACTCCTTCAGATTGTCCTCTCACCCACTCACATGTCATTGCATGTACACAACTTGAGTGCACACACACACACACACCGTTGATGAATAAAACATATTTTAAAAGATTTTAAAGAAGTTATAATCAGGTGCTCCAGAGGTGGCTCTGCAGGCAAGAGCACTGGAGTTCGTAGAGAACCAGAGCTCATTTTTAAACACCCACCTTGGGTGGTTCTCAACTGCGTGTAACTGCAGCTCTAGGAGATCTGATGCCCTCATCTGGCCTCGGTAGGCACCTACATGTGCATGGTGCAGGTAGACTTATACAGGCACACATACACGTATGTATAAAAATAAATAGATCTTGAAAAAAGAGAAGTTAGGTTGGACACGGTGGCACACACCTTTAACCCCAGCACTCAGCGAGACATAGGCAGGTGGATCTCTGTGAGTTTGAGGCCAGCCTGGTCTACAAAACAAGTCCAAGATAGTCCTAGCTATTACACAGAGAAACCCTGTCTCAAAAAGTCAAGAGAGAGGGAGGGATTATATAGTTTTCTTTTTTGGGTTTTTGGTTTTGTTGAGACAGGGTTTCTCTGTGTCCTGGACTTGCTTTGTAGACCAGGCTGGCCTCAAACTCACAGAGATCCACCTGTTTCTGCCTTTTCGAGTGCTGGGATTATAGGCGTGAGCCACTGCGTCCAGGCTATGGAGTTATAAAATTTTGTTATTAATTTGAGACAAGAATTCATCAGTGATTTATCAAATATTTTAAAAAATATAGATCAATGTCTATTTCAGTATACTCAGATTAGTAAGCCACTTACAGAGTTTTAGGATTGTGTTATTTACTTACCTGTAATCATTGTGATTTGAAAATGTAAAGTTTCATAAGTATGTTTATAATTTTGTAGTCAACTGTTCTTGAACTAGGATGGCATCTCTGAATTTGTTCTATTTATTGTACAAAATGTCTAAAACCACTAAAGTATGTGAACTTTATGCGTGTTAAGATTCCCAGGAACGATTATTGTGGTTTCTTTGAGAGCAGTACCTGTTTGTAGAAGTTAGTGCATGTTAAACTTATATTTAACATTTAAAAAAATTTAATTATCTTGTGAATGTTGTGGGGTGGATATCAGGAGACAACTTTGGCGGGATTGGCGCTTTTCTTCCACCTTGCTTCTGAGGCAGCTTCTCTGGTTATGTTTGCCCTGCCCTGCAGCCTCCAGCTTCTGCGGATTCTCTCCCTTCTATTTTGCTGCGGCAGTAGTAGCTCACAGACAGCAAACTCTTATCTCACTTGAGGTCTGGGGATTGAATTCAGGTTTTCATCAGGGTTGCATAGCAATCACTTTTAGTCATGGAGCCATCTTACTGGCCATGTGCATGTGTGTATACATTTCTTATGCTTTTTATTTCAATATCTTTGGCATATCTGAAAGTCAGAAAGTGATTATGTATAGAATTCTAAACACTTCCTAAAATGGTTTTACCATTGGCCAGTCACCATCTTTATTTTGAAAGTCTTAATTGTTAAATATGCTTAAAGTACATTTTTGTATTTAATCAATTGTAGCATTTTTTGTTTTGTTTAAGAAACCCTAGGAAATATTTAGAACAGTCAATAGTTTGAATAATGAGTGAGTTCACCCAGAAGCAAAAAGAGACAAACGGTATATACTCACTTATATCAAAACACTAGTCCAAGGGATATGTACCATGAAAAACTTTACTTACCAAGAAAGTGGGTCAGAGGAGAGGACATCCTATTGAGACTTTAGGCAAGAGTAACATGGAAGAATGGGGAAATCGTAGGACCCATAGGGTCCTGGAAACCTACAAGAAGAACTTTATGACAGGCAGATCTGGATCCTGGGGTCCTCCTCAAACTAAGGCACCAGCCAAGGAGAATATAGGCAGTAAGCTTCGAACCCCTACCAAGACCTAGCCGACGAACATGATATTCTCCACCATTGAGTGGAGAGATCTGACTGTCACACGAACTCCGGTGCCCCTTTTCTGACCACGTCCCCTGGACGAGGAGGCCTATTGGCACTCAGAGGAAGGATAGCAAGTTACGAAGAAGAGACTCGATATTCTAAGAGCATATATATAGGGGGAGGAGGTCTCCCTCAATCACAGACATAGGGGAGGGGAGAAGGGGAGAAGTGGGAGGGAGGGAAGAATGGGAGGAAACAGGGGAAGGGCTAACAATCGAGATATAATATGAATAAATTAATTAAAAATGTAAAAAAATGTAAAAAAAATAGTTTGAATAGTCAAAAAAATTCAGTGTACTCTAGATACATTCTGCTGCAAGACGACCCAGACACTGCTTCTGGCACTGCTTTGGAGAAATCATGAATGAAAACATTCTGATACCAGGCCTGTCAGTTTAAGGCCTGTTCTACTTGGGTTGTGCATGATGCTGATATTGGGGTACCAGTTGAGGTCCTGCCTTATCTTCATAGCCAGGAAACACCTTGTTTCTACATTGGTCCTTTCAGACTCTGAACCCTCTCTTGGGTAGGTGCCACTGTGGATGTTCTCTGTTTTTGACTACTAGTTGATATTTCTTGTTTTGAAGTCTCAACATCAGTAAACCGAGCATAATGCCCACTACCTCGTTAATATCACTCTTAATGACTTTAGTCAGAATCTCTCCATTGGAGGCAACTTCCTGGTGGGTCAGCATTTACTTCTCACACTTAGCCAGTGCCTTTTCATTTGCAACAGACACTGTGGTGGCATGAGGGACATGTGGCTGCATGGCTGTCTCAGTTTGCACATTAGAGGTAGACTTACGATTTACCCATCTGTTCCCTGTAAAGCGGGACCTTCTTTGTCATACAGGAATTGGTGTATTAGGCATGAGTGATGAAGATACAGATCTCTGAGGAGGAGGAGGAGGAGGAGTTGTTGTTGTTGTTGTTGTTGTTGTTGTTGTTGTTATTATTATTATTATTTTGGCCGCACTCTTGGAAGAGTCTCTCTGACTTCTCAGGTTTGGGTTCAGTTGCAATGGCCTTCAGCTGCTTGAATTTTTCATTTTTGACGCAGAGTTTATTCTCCAGCTGGGAGGCTACTACTTGATGCTCACCTTCTTTCTGTCACTTCATCTTTCGCCATGTCTTGCCACCTGGCCCTCATCTCTGCTTGTCAGAAAGCTTCCACTGACGCTTCTGACTCTGGTTTTCTAGCTCCTGCTGCAGGTCATGTTTATCATCTTTGTAGGTCATAGCTGTTTTCTCCAAAATATAAGTCTTGTACTTCAAAGTTTTGTTTTTTATTCTCACTCATCATCATCATTTATGATGTCAGTTCTGAGATCAACTTTTATTTTTCATTAGTTTTCTTTCAGTGTAGTTTTCTTTATTTGAAATATCTTGTCAAATTCTTTTAATAAAGCCTTGAAAGTAATACATTGGTTTCTAAGCTCCTCAGTTTCAGTTTTCATAGATGATGTCATTTCTCCAAAAGTTTGATCACCTTTGGAAGGGCCTTTCATTGATATCCAAAAGTTTGCACTGGGGTATTTGTGAGCAGCTCTGTAAAATTATTTTAGTCACCAATGGTTCATCTCTAGCCACCCTCCCTAACAGGGTGTGTGCTTTGCCTCCTGGTGTCAAGCTATACATCATCCTGTGTATTGAGCTCACTACGTCACCTCTTGGGTTACTTGAGCAAATCTTGTGATTTGGAAGCTTTCTTCATAGTCTTCGGCCTTTGTAATCACACACAACCTGAACCTCCCCTTCCCACTTGAAGTAGTTCTTGAATAGCTGGGTGGCTTTGAATGTTGATGTGGGGCAGTCTTGTTAGTCCTATACAAGTGGTTCTCTCTCAGGACTTCACATCACCACTGGCTTATTAATGTCACCAGCTTCATGTAATCTCTTCCCTTCTGCTTGGTCTGTTAGTTCTTTCACATCCAGAAAGATCTACCAGAGGCAACTGGTTCATAGTTTGTTATTTTTCCTGTCACTTGTCTCTCTTGATATCCAGGGGATTTGGGGCTAGTTTAATGCTGAACATACATGGGAAAGAGTGGACTCTATTCGAGTGGGTTAGCTACACATGTCTTTTTCTGACTCCTCAGGAAGCCTTCAGATGCCGCCTTGTACTTCTGTACACCCTGAAACACACATAGTGTGGTTCTTTTCAGATTGTGTGAGTACAGACTGTGTTCTTACAGTTGTACAGCAGCCATTCCACTTGGTTTTTATGGAATCAAGCCTCTCCTCTTCCATAGATCATATATGTAATCATCATAGATTTCAGTGTAAGAGGCATTATGCTGTAGACAGTGTCTTTGTTAACTTCTGCTTTGTATAATTCTTGTATAGTTACCATAATCTTCAAACTCTGGAGTCTTTGGAATGGGTATGGCTCTGTTTTGTTCCAATAAGGCGTCAATTTCATACTGTATATCCATGCTATTCCTATAATTAGATTTTAAAATGTAACATTTTGCTTGAAATGACCTTGTCCAAACAGCAAGGAAGCAGTCCTTTATCCTCTGGAGAATCCGTCATTGTGTGAGCTTTCCCACTTCCAGCCACACCATATAGAAACAAAAGACCATTGTTTTCTTAGAGATTTATTTATTATTATGTATACAGTGCTCTGCCTGCATTTACACCGGCTGGCCAGAAGAGGGCATCAGATCACATTATAGATGGCTGGGAGCCACCATGTGGTTGCTGGGAATTGAACTCAGGACCTCTGGAAGAGCAGTCAGTGCTCTTAACCTCTGAGCCATCTCTCCAGCTCCCAAGACCATTCTTGACATGAATGAGGCCAATCTTCCAAGAGATTATCAACAGCATCAAAAAGTGCCTTCTGGATGGTGTAAGTTGCCTAACTGAATGCCAAGCCTACTAAGTCTCCATTTCTGTTGAATCTGTAACACTCAGCAGTATGGAGCTGCACAGTTGCATTATTCACCATATATAAGAAGCAGTCTTGATTAGAAAAGCTTAGTGGGAGCACCTTAGAGTACATTCCAGTTGAGCCTTTTGGGTTTTGTCTAAGGTTCTTTTTCTTTTTTTCTTCTTTTATTAAAATAAAAATTATTTACTATGTATACAGTATTCTTCCTGCATGTGTACCTGCAGGCCAGAAGAGGGCACCAAATCTCATTATAGATGGTTGTGAGCCACTGTGTAGTTTCTGGGAATTGAACTCAGGACCTTTGGAGGAACAGCCAATGCTCTTAATCTCTGAGCCATCTCTCCAGCCCCTTTTTCAAAAAAAATTTTTAATTGAGGGTTCTCTAGCCATCTTAGTTTTTTTCTGTCTTCATGACCACAAGCTCCATGGTGTCCAGACTCATGGACTCCGATCCAAGCAGGGCTGGTGCATACTGAATGACTCAGAGAGCAGTCACAGTCACAGGGACCCAGACTCCTGCTGAGGAGAGGTGGATGCTGACGTTGCCTATAGTTTTTAATTGTACGTCATGCATACAATTTATGCTCATTCACAGAAATGTTCCTAACCCTGACTAGTATATTGATACCATGAATTAGCCCTGCCTGTTCTGGAGCTTCATATAGCTGCTGCTGCATGGCATGCACATTGCTGTGTCTTCCTTCTCAGTCTCAGCTAGTGAGACTGGCCCTTATTCTTCCTGTGAAGCTGCAGCAATTGTTTTATTAGATTTTATTAATACCCTATAGACAATGGCCACCAGTAACACACTGGAGTTTAATAAAACATTATTTATTGAGTCATCACAAGAAAGGAAAACACACCATGGGGAATTGCATTGCTTCTCAGGAGGAGGTACCAGAAAGGCTCTGTATAGACTTTGACTACTTTAGATGATGGAGTTAGGGATTCAAGCAGATACGGCATTGCTCTGGATTGAAGACGTTCTTGTGGGCTGAACACTCAGAGAAAGTAAATAATCTTGTGCCTGGTTTCCTAATAAACCTTTATATAAGTAATTGGAGGGAATAGGTTGGCTGTTTTCTCATGATTTTCTGGATATAATAGATTGGGCTCTGTGATTTCTTCTTTTTGACAGCTCTAAACTCTGGGTTGTGTCTGCTTGGCTCACTAATTCTTTTTTTACTATTTCATAATGGTAAACTTTATTGTAAATAAGAATTCATGTCTAAAATCTTAAAGTTGAACTCGATACCTTATGAGCATATACAGGGGGAGGAGGTCCCCCTCAGTCACAGACATAGGGGAGGGGAGTAAGTGGGGGAAGTGGGAGGGAGGGAGGAATGGGAGGATACAAGGGATGGGATAACAATTGAGATGTAATATGAATAAATTAATAAAAAAATAAAAAGAAAAAAAGAAAGGTACTTGGGGAAGGAAGGGCACATTTGCCTCATATTTCAGATCACAGTCCATCACTGAGGGGAAGTGGAGGCAGGAACACAAGTAGCCAGCTACATCAAATTCATAATTGAGAGCAGAAAGAAATGAATGAGCTCACACTGCTTTCTTGCTTTCTAGTATTCTTCACTTTAAAAACAAAACCAAAAAACCCCCAAATACCATTGGCTTACTAATCCTTACCTGTAACTTGTGCCATTCTCCCATGCCAGCAATGACATAAGCTCTTAAGGAAGAAGAATCAGAGAGGGTGAAAGTGCGCTTCCTAGGTTGCTTGTCCCATGAGAGCTTGGTCACAGGTGCTGGCGGGGTGGCTGCTTATCTTTACTCTGCTTGCTTTGTGTATTTGTGTGGCTTTTGGAATTGGAAGATGAACCTAGTCCTACCCAGTTCATTGTGGCTGGAAGTAAGTCTCCAGATTTGAATCCTGTGGGCTTACATTTGACACTTAAAGATTCTAACAGACATGTTCTGAGTTGAATTGAGTGAAAATTTATACATAGCTTTAAAGGTATTATTTGAATGTGCTTCTAAATTTCTTCTTTGTAAATTCTAAATAATTTTAATATGGGTGAAGTGGAACATGGAACTGGTTATCTATTTAATTTGCCTTAATATGTGCTTTTTACTAAGATTGTATGAGTACTATTAGAGAGGGGTATGGGTTTTGTTTTTGCTTTTACTTAAATCTCTTACAAATATTCCTGCTTTCTGTTTGAATTTGCTTTTAGAATTGTAGTCATCCACGGGTTGTGGTGATACATTCCTGCATCCCAGCGTTTGGAAGGGAGCAGCAGGAGGATCTAGAATGCTAGGCCAGCTGAGAATGAGACTCTGTGCCAGATAACAAACAAACAAACAGATAAACCAAACAAACTAGTGACCTGTATGCTTCTTCCTAGATATAACTTCTTTTAAGTGAAGATTGCTGCTCTATATTATGGGGATATTACTTCCCAGTACAAAAAAAAAAAAAAATACATTCAGTTGTTTAAAAAAAAATGTTAGTAGATTTCTTTTATAAAACTAAATATTTATTTTGAAGCAAATTAAAATTAAAAGTTAAAAAGTTTTCTGGGGGTTGTGAGTCAGTCAGCTTGGTAAAAGAATACTTGTTGGCATCCACTGGTCCTCAGTTTTATCCCTAGAGTGGAAAAATATTCTGCAGTATGCTATTATATGAACTCAGATATAAATTTTGCATCTTCATATTAATGAGAAGAGGTGAAAAGTAAAGGATAACAGACTGATAGAATGATGTGGAGTGATGTGTAAACTTCTAGTTATTGTAATGATCTCTTACTTAGTCATGTGGATTGATATTTGACTGATGTGTTCATTTTATGTATGTTATCAGCTGCAAAAAATAAAAAATTTCAACTTCTTACTTAACGCACGTAACTCTTCTTAGTGAAAACTCGTTCCTCCTTAAAAAATGTTGGCAATCTAGCATATGAGCTATATTATAGAGAAAGGCTATTTTATGTTACTCACATGGAAGTTTTGTTTTTAATCAGTGAAGGTATCTATAATAAACACACTTGTTCTACTTAAACTTATTACTTGTCACCTGTGATGTCTTTACATTACATACACTGTGTCTATTACCCTTCTTCTTTGGCATATAAGATTTTATTTATATCACTTCTGACCTAATAAAATTGTACCTTTGACCCAGTACACTTGACATCTCAGATAACTTACTCTTGGTCTTTGACACATTTTATTTTAAGCCTGTTATACGTAATAGGTAGCTGCTCAGTAAGAAAGCCTTATTGTTTTGTGTTTTTATCTAATTTAACTGGAGAAATTTTCATTGCATTTCAGAAGACTTCTTACAAAAGAACTGATGTGTATTTGATATTTTAGTGAATTTATAATTCAAAATTATGTTTATAAATATAAAAATAGTACTAATTATGAATATTCTAACATGAAATTTTTTACATGTATTGCTAGAGAAACAACATTAGCTTTGATGCTTGATTTCTTCAACATCTTGCCTCACACCATCTAATACTGCACATAGTATTTTTGGTATAAGATGCATTTTATTTATTTATTTATTTGTTTATTTATTTATTTATTTGTAAGGAAAATGAAGTTTAAAAGTTATGGTTGGTTGTCTTTCTCTGTTGTGAATCTGTGATCTATTTGTTTTTGTATTCCAAACATGTGAGTTGGACAAGTTCCGTTTTACTGTTTTTATTCTGCATTCTCAAATATGAAGCAAAATAACAGTTAATTTCCATTCATTTCCTGAAAACTATTAGCAAGATCTTCATGAAGGATCTTAAATTTACCAATGTTCATTGGATATTTACAATCAAAGATGATATTTAAATGCTCAATTCTTATTCTATTGCTGGAAATTATGCTAATTAAGTTGTGGCTGGAAATTTCAAATTTCATATAAGCAAAAGCATAAAAAATGTCACTGCATCGGATGAAATACAAGCTGAGCTCATTGATGATATTGTGTCTGGTATCCATGGTTATGGAAGAAGTGTAACATCTTGATCCATCTGAGAAACAGAAAACTCCACTAAGACTCACTCATTTCCTTACTTTTCCTTTGTACGAGCAGACACCTTTACTCTCTTGTTAAGAAGAGCATTGTGTAACTGTCAACAGAAAAGCAAAGCAAATGAACAAACTCCAAATCAGTTTTTCTTAAACTTCTTAATGCTGCGACCCCTTATCCTTTTAAATGTGGACTCCCAGCCATAAAATCATTGCTGATGTCACTTCATGATGATAACGTCACTGCGGTTATGAACTGTAATGTAAACATCTGACAGGCGAGATGTGTAAGGGCCATTTTCTTCCTCAAAGGGGTCGTGACCCACAGGTTGAGAACTACTGCTCTAAATCATTCAGTTCTTCCAATTTCCCCCCATTTTGTGCTTGAATAGGGATAGTGAGTTTAAGTCAAATTGAGAAATTATTTTAATTAATGTGTGTGTGTGTGTGTGTGTGTGTGTGTGTGTGTGTGTGTGTAGATCAACTCGTAGGAGTCAGTTCTTTCCTTTCAGCACATGGGTTCTGGGGATTGTATTCAGGTTTTAGGCTTAGTGGCCAAGCACCTCTACCTACTGAGCCACCTCTCTAGCCTCTACTTTTATTATTAATACTAAAAATTAAGAGTCACATTAAGTGTTATTCTTATCTTTTATTAAAAATGTCGTTTTGGAGGCTGGAGATATGGATCAGCTATTAAGACCACTTGCTGTTCTTGCCGAGAGCGTGGTGGGGGGGGGGGATTGGACTCCCAGCGTCCACATGGTGGCTCACAGCCACTTGTAACTCCAGCTAGGAATCTGCGGCCATCTTTTGACCTCTGTAGGCATCAGGCACACATGTGCTGTACATACATGCAAGCAAAACAGTTATACTCACAAAATTACATGTATCTAAGTTTTTAAAATAATTTTTGGAATTTGGAAATTTGGAAAAAAAATAAGTTTTGGAAACATTACTAAATATTTAGGTTTGGAAATCCAAAGAGCCTTAAGTTTACAGAGACTTTTGTTTTAAACGGTTAGTTTACTTCAAAGTCAGATGTGTGTGCGGTATGCGCTGGTGTGCAGCTGCATTCATGTGTTTGTAGGGGCGCATCCTCAGGTCGGAATCAGCCCAGCCGGCTCCATCGCACCTGGCTGTTATGTGTGTTAGAGGGCAAACCCTAGCAATAGTGCTTGTGCTGGTAGTAAGCACGTTACCAACTGAAGTATCTTTCCCAGATCCATAAAACAATTTTAAGTAGGTAAAAAAAATGCAGTTGAGAAATTAAGCCGTTCTTTAGTAAAACTCTTCTTCTGTGACTCCTAGACACATCTTATAATGCAGTTAAGCTAATACACATGTGGAAAGCCACTTCTGCAATAGTTCTACGTAAGTCATCAGTCAGTGAATTTTAGTTGTGTTCAGCAGGGAAAGGCATGTCTGCTGTGTCAGAAAATCAAATGCTGTGAGCATGGTTTTCACCATACCACAGTTTAGTTTTCTAAAGTTCCTGCTTCAGATTCTTGCTATATTTTCCCCAAGTGAATCTTTGATCAAAGTATCTATCTTATCTCTCTATATCTCTATATCTCTATCTATCTATCCATCCATCCATCCATCCATCCGTCCATCCATCCATCCGGTCTTAAATTCAGATCTTCCTTCTCAGGCTTCTGAACGATATGGTATCAGTATGTAACACATTTGACGCCTACTTTTAATTTTAAAAAATTAAAGATATATTTTATGTATTGAATATTTTGCCGACATATATGTGTGCACACCACATGCATGCATCACATATGCTCGTGGTGGCCATAGAAATCAGAAGACGGGTCTGATTCCCTAGAACTAGAATTATGGATGGTTGTTAGCAACCCTGTGTGTGCTGAGAGTGAAACTCAGGTCCTCTAAGAGAGCAGCAAGTGCTCTTGACCACTGAGCTATTTCTCCAGGTCCTGTTTTTAATAATGTGAGTTCATGGTTTTACTATTTCCCTTTTACTCCTTTCTTGGACTTTATTTTTATTTCTATTTTACTTTTGGTTGTGATGAATATACTTAATTTTTTCACATTGGTTCATCTTTATAGTACCAGTGTTTCATATATATAGTATTTATGAATTCAAGGTTTCTGATTCTAATCTTCCATATTTTAAGTGCTTTCTCTAGATGTTTAATGCTGTTTTGGTGTGAGAATTTCCTATTTCTAATTTATTAGCTGTCTTATTTGTATAAGTTTAATCTTTCAATGTGATGATTACATTTGTTCATTTTTTAAAATTACTTTTTGTCCTACTGGTAGAATAAGTTAATGGCATGCTATTTTTTTAAGACCTGTGTCTTAATTCCTGTGTCTAAATTTGTGGCTGATGTAGCTATATAATTCATTTCATAGTTCTGTTATCAGGATTATATACACAGAGTAAGGTAGGAACTATTTTTTTTTCTCATTCAGAAGACGTATACAATATAAGGGAAAAGATTTGGGAGACAGTCTGTTCACTACACCTAGAAACTGGATGTGGCCTCTTTCTTTGAGCTGCAGTCCCAGGCCCGTTGCTTCTTATGGGAAGATTTATTTTTAAACATGCTTAATGAACAAAACTATAAAAACTTTTTTTCTCCTTGATTTTCTTGTGCTAATTCCAAGAAATTATTTTTTACCTTTAAAAGTATATTTATAGCTACTGAGTATTTGTGTATTGTTTAGTTCCCTACTTAATGTGTAGATAGATGTAACCCACCTTTAGTCCTAATATTTTTTGTTGTTGTTGTTTGATTTAGATAAATCTCTCAAATAGCTTCCTTCCATGTTTTGTTCTTGTATTCAGTATTTTATAGTATTGTAGTTTATTCTGCAATGTACAAAATTGATAGGTAACTTTTTCAGTTAAAGAAATAGAACCATGTTTTTGGATTATTTTTTTAAGAGCTGGTCGTATGACTGTCATGTTTTACGTTGCTTTCAGGTATGTAATTTGATAACTTGGCACACGCACATACTCTTGAACACCTCATCATGACCAAGACAGTGAGCACGGCCATCATCTCAGCTGGCCCTCATCTGTGCATCTGCTGCTTCTCAGATGTTTGTTTGTTTGTTTTTTTTGTTTGTTTGTTTTGTTTTGTTTTGTTTTGTTTTTGAGAGAGAGATTTTGAGGTTTCTGGTTTTAATAATAGGTTTATCATTTTTTTTGGCAGTTTAATCAAGTTTTGTTTCATGTAGTATACTTTTTGTGCTTAGATATTTGTATACATGCTAAAACTGTTATGTCTTCTTGGTTGACTCCTTTATTGGTGAAACATTAGCCCTCTATCCTTGGTCACATTATCTTGCTGTGAAAAATCTCCCTTGCCTCATATTGATATAGCCATTTCCTAATTTTCTGTTTGCCGTTGTATCCTATTTTTGCATGCACCTTATTTAAAGAGTATTAGTTTGATTTCTGCTGGTGGTGTGACGTTTCGGGCTCCGGCACGGCCTTGTCGTAATGACTGGGTACCACTGGAGGTCAAGCAGTACGAGCTCCGATGCTTTGACCGTTACCTCCTCTTTGACTTTGAATCTAGAGGGTGATGCCTTTTTTTTTTTTTTTTTTTTTTTTTTTTTTGATATGTGCTATCATTGTTACTCTGTTATTGAAAGATTTCTAAGGATAGTGCTAGCAGTAATCTAAGTTACTAGATCTGAGCATGCGGAAAACTCCTTTTGCTGCCTTATAAGACTAGGATTGTTATGTTGAACTGTTTCTTGAGTCTCCATAACATGATCTAGTAATGAGGTTGGTGAACTCTTGAGTCTTTTTTTTTTTTTTTTTTTTTGAGTCATCTGTTAAGCCTCAGATTAGTTCAGAATGAACGTCAGAATCTGCACAGAAAGCCCTTGTCCCATTCATCATCTTCACCCACGAGAAAACTGATAGAGAATTTGTAATGTCACTGAGTGGCGAGAGGACAGATGGTGGGCTATAATCCTTATCAGGGGATGGCATTTTCTCTTTTACTTGGTGTCTATTTTACTGTATTTCATTAGCTTCATTTTTCTCATCTGTCACTTCAAACAGTATAATACATAGATTGTAATTGATAAAACCTCTAGTGTGTCTATATCTGAAGTCAGGAACCTTAACGGAGTTGAGGCTTTTGTATAATTAAAATGCCCTCTCTAGTTTAAACTTGTCAGTGCCATATATATTTAGTTTCGTTTTTCAAAGGTTGCTGTCACTTAAGGGCACCATTTTGACAGAGGATACTACATTTCAGGCTTTCTCAAATTTACTATTTGACAAATTTATAAACCATAAATAGAATGGAACTCTTAAACCTTTATTTCTTCGCGTATTTGTAAGAACTTGCTTGTACCCTGCATTAGGCCCTTACCACGGAACAATAGCAAGTGCTAGAAACCACCTCTGGTACACATTACAGTTTCTTAAATCTCCCAGCACCGTTGGTTTCATGTGAATTAGCTTCTCTGTGCAGTGCCTTCATTTTGGATAGTGTTGGTTAACACCCAGGAATTATTTCTATATTCAGCCAACAAAAGCCATCAGTAATAAATCAACTTTAAAGTGTTTCTCCAAACTGCTTCTTGCAGATAAGATCATTTATGAGGAATGATGTCAACAAGAGTTTGTTACATATTTTTCAAAAAAATAAAAAAATTGAAGCTAAAACCCTGATGTCCAGAGAATCGGTCCTCTTTAACAGAAGCAGCTAACCTGTATCCTTGACACAGAGTAGGTGTTAAGTGTTAGGATTTGAGCTAAAGCTTACATATGTATTGTTTCCAGTGTGCTGTATCTGTGAGCACAGTCTGAAATAGTGACCTATCTAAACATGCCGTGTTTTAAATGGAGTGTTATTTTATCTGCCCTTCCTCTCTGTTTTCCTCTTAACTGTCCTCCTCCTCCTCTTCCCATTCTGTACACTGTCATCTCTGTCCTTATTCCCTTATCTTTTTTTACCTTTGACTTTACTAAGTGAGTGAGATGAGGAAAAGTCACTCGTCTTTTTTTTACTTTACACTTTAAGATTATGTAATGAATATTTTAGAAATGTAAATAGTTTTAAAATTTTTAATGAGATGATGTGTAGCATTGCTTTAACATATAATTGTCTACTTCTGTTTTCTCATGTATTTACTGCATGAGTTTCTTTATAGGGGAATCATTTAGGTTTTTTAATGCTAGTTCTACTGAAGCAAGCTTACTGAAATAACTTTTTTAAACTGCACATTTATTAAATGGTAAGTGGACTGGGCTGCAGAATTTGTTTAGTGAGGGGACTGTATGTGTTAGCAGCATCAGTCTGTGGAACAGAGACAGGCACACTATTAGCTAAACAACAGCCTCGTTTTTACTGGTTAAAGCTCTAGATGTCTTGACATAAGGACTAAGATTGCTGTGTTTTCCTAATTTTTTTTTAAAACAGGGTCTTACTATGTAGGGCTGGCCTGGGACTTGCTACCTCACCTAGATCTTTGTCCTTAGTTCTAGGATTAAAGGTGTACACCACCACATCCAGCCTGATTTACCTGATTTTAGCCATTACAGAGCAATGGGGGTGTGGGGAATTAGTGTTGAAGTGTGGTTTTTAAAAAGGATCAGAATCAAAAGTTCTGTTCTGTGATTCTGTTCTGTGAGAGTAACCTGTGCGTTAGGGAGAAACCACACCTAAAACACTAATCTCATGGGATGGACCACAACTGAGGATGCAGGAGAGTGTGGCCTCCTTGCACACAGGTGCTCAAGCTCTACTTGTAAGCCAGGGAACATGGAATCCATCATATCAGACCCTTTGTGGGTAGGAAGAAAACTTTACTAGGGAATCATACTGTCAAGCTGTCTGTCAGGAGGCAGAGAAAACCTTGTCAGTTTTAAGGGGACAGGTAGTGGCAGAAGGAGAGGTACAGGCCAGAGCCACCTGAGGTTAGCATTGGGGCTTTGATCTGTTGTACACTGTTGATTTTAATCAGGTACTAGATCTGTTGCATGAGATAGCTGACCACTAGCACTGGCATGGAGAAGCATAGTAGTGGCCTTCCTGGTAAAAAGAAACCAGCCTGTGAGATTCCTGAGGAATGCTGAGTTTAGGTTTCTGTTCCCCATAACTGTCCTTCTGCTTAGCTGGTCAGAGTCCTTCTGTTTAGGACATTGTCACCAGCACCACCATATTGGGGGTCCACTATGGCCCTAACACTACTCAGGTATACTGGATTCTGAACCTACACCAGAAAGAGCAAAGCTGCAGCCTATCAGCCAGTGGGTAGATACCGCAGGCAAGCTTCCTTTCATGCCTGGCCATTGGATTAAGTGAAAGGCATTTGAACCTAATCAAACTAGCTACTGCAAGCAGTGGGGTCAGTTTTGATCAGCACAGATAACTAACTAGTATGTTCAAGTTCTGTGTTACCCTGTGGTTGGTAGTTAACTTTTGTCCTGTTGCAGGAGTTACACATAGAAGTCAGTCCAGAAAGCTGAGGATCAATGCACACATATCATTTCTCTTAGTAAAACACCTCATTATTTTCATATTTCTACAGGAGATGGTTTTCTCTGTATTTCTACATTTGAGTCTCTGTAGTATATACTTTTAGTATAAGAATACTGTGCAAAAACTTGATTTCTAGTTCAAATCTTGAATGCTTAAGAAAAAAAATTATTGTGATTTCATTTACTTCATTTGTCAAAACAGGAATTTCAGAGCTCATGAATACATATTGTTCATGCTTGTAAAGTGACTGTCTTTCAACCTGGTTATTTTGATGAATTTACAGTATACACAATAGTAGACAGAAAAGTTTGGTAAACCTCCATGTCCTCATTGCCAGTCTTCCAGTGACAAATTGAAGATGACCTCTGACTTGATGACATTTCACTAATGTCCACTGAATTTGTTTAATATAGGTTCCAGATATTTTAAAATAATGGCTCCTTTTAGGGGTACAATTCTGACTATAGTGCCCCAGGACCTAGCCCATGCCTAAGCACAAACTAAGTACAGAGTCACACATGTGTGCATGTATGTGTTAGGGCTTGCACATATGGCAGTCAGAGAACAACTCGTAGGAACTGGTTCTCTCCTTCCATCATATGGGTCCTGGGTAGCTAACTCAGGTCATCCTGTTCAGAGGCAGCTTCCTTTTGAGGACTGAGCCATCTCACTATGCCCTGAGACATTTTTTTTAGTAGATGCCTCAGAAAATGCATATAAGAATATGATTTTGAGGCTTTTAAATATTGATAATAACTCATTTGTAGTCTTTTGACTTGGAAGTTAGTTTTGCCTTCATTAGTTTTGTTTTGCTTTTAATCTTTGAGAGTGATGAACACATTCATTGTTTTGTGGCATGAAATGCTGTTGTCTAAAAGGCTCATGGTTCCCTTTCTTCTGTGGGAAGATACTTGATATTTTTGTTGGTTTGTTTCTCTAAATAGCAAGCAATTTTCCTATTTCTTTGGAGCCACACAGTTTAAGAGGTTATATCTTGGTATTACCTACTAAGGTCTTTTTTTTTTTTTTGAAGGTAAGTTATTCTGCAGCCCAAGCTGGCCTGGGAGTCACAATGTAATATAGAAAGCCTCAAATTCTTGGCAATTCTCTAGCCTCACCTGCAGTTACAGGTATTGGCTGTAATAGTTTGTTTTTACTATTTTGTTTGTTTGCTTAGGATCACATTGTATTTAGTCTTTGTCCTGGTAATGTTGGCACTTGACATGGCTACTATTTTTGTTGTTGTTGTTGTTTTTATTTTTGTATTAGGTGAGTTTTATAAAACTTGTTTAAAAGGAGTTGTGATTCAGGGTAGCTGTTGCTGTGTGTTGGAAAATGCACTGGCTGCTTTCTCAGGTGTCCTGGTTGTTTCCTTTTTCTCTTACCTAGGCTGCTTATTTATGTTGTCAGCGTAGTGCATGAAGGCCTGCCCCTTGAAGAAGCCCTGGTGGCTAAGTTTTAAGAGTTTATAGGGACTGTCCTCCTAATTAACCTTCATAATGAGGGCACCATCAGTCACCTGCAGGTGAGATGGTCACCCCTTTCCTTCCCAAATACTGTTCTCAAGAGACTGCTGAGCTCTTCACTGGGTGGTGGGTAGCTTCATGTTCCTTGGAAAGACCATGACTCCTGCTCATGTGATGGTAGTTTGTTCTCAGATGTTTTTATTTGTGGCTATGGGTGTTCCTTCTTAGTATGTTTTGGTGTGTGTGTGTGTGTGTGTGTGTGTGTGTGTGTGTGTGTGTTTTCTTATTGAATTTCCCTAGTTTTATAAGGTGATTCAGATAATCTAAAATTCTGCTTCTATTGTTAGCTTTTTCTCAGAATGTTGATAATTTTAATGACCAAAAAAAAAAAAAAAAGAATTTTAATTTTTCCTCAAAAATATACCATGATCTTACTGAACTGATCTTCAGGGTGAAGTCTTGTACACACATTCAAATCCATGAGCCCTGTCAACACTCACTTCTGTGTAGTTCCTTCCCGGTTTGATTTAGAACAACTATTTATTATACTGTGTTACGTCCAATAATGTATCATTTTTAAACATCAAAAGGTGATCTGGGGTATGGAGAGAGAAAATAAAAAAGGGTGGTCTTGCTCTTCACAAAAAGCCAAACATAACTACAGGAGTATTTGTTGCACTGTTACTTTGTGTATTGGAAGTTTTATGCTGCTAGCATGATTAACAATGAGCCCCTGGCAAGAATAGATGTAGCTGTGAGATACAGTACCTGCATTCACTAGCTTAGGTTGTAGAAAATTTAGTGGGAAGAATATATGTTTAGAATATTTAATTGAAAGCAGCTCATAAAATGTTATCACAATCCCATTTTTGTTAAACATACGTACAAAGAAAATATCTCTAGACTGTGTTCTAAAATAATTGTTAGTTTGGAGGTGGTAAGAGTCATAGGAAGTTTCTCTTTTAATTTTATTAGCTTTTCTATGATTAACATGTATTGGTTTTGTATTAAGTAAAGTTATTAGTCAAATAAAAACATTCTCATTATTAATTTTGAGATTAAAAAAGTTGATTAGTATGAATATATTGTATATGTCAATACATGTGTCAATATCTTTTAAAAATATGATTCTTCAGGGGGTCTTATTCTACCCCAATACACTCACATTATAGCCCATGTGACTTCAAATTCATGACATCCCTCCTACCTTAACCTTCCAAGTCACTATTAACAGATGTGCATCACCACACCTGCCTGAAAAAGGTAAGGCTGTTGGTTGTTCTAGTTAAAGTCTAATCCTTTTTTGTATAGTATCTTTCATTGGGTATAGGACCCGTAAGGATCTCTAAAGATATGTGAATGGCATTTATGTGCACTTTTAAAAAGTATAATTGGATCTTTCATGAAATTAAAGATGTCATTGGGGCATTCCTTTTCTGTAGTGTAGGAATAGAAATGGCATACTAGTGTGTAGACTGTTAGAGCAGTCTAGGGGGAAGGGATGTGTAGTATTGAAAAAAGCTGTCTTGTGCAGGTCTTGCATACCTCCACAGCCTCTGTGAATTCATATGTACTCTGTCCTTTTGTGTCTGGAAAACACTGTTCTTGGAGTCAGCCATTCCCTCTAGCTTGTACAGTCTTTCTACCACCTCTTCCACATAAATCCCCGAGCCTTGCTTGAGGTGAGGGCTTGGATGACGACATCCCACTAGGCCTGAGTGCTCCAAAGTTTCTCATTCTGCACATTTTCCAGTTGTGTGTATCTGTGGTACGTCCTGTCTACTTAAAAAAGAAGTCTCTGACATGGCTTGAAAGAGGCTCTGCTCTACGGGTAGAGAATTATGTCACTAGGACTCAGTAATGGGTCCCAGTATAATTGCTATATTTTTCTGACATAATAGCAAGTTCAAGCCAGACTGTGTTTCAGCACTGAGAGGGGGAAGTGGACATGGAAGTCCACTCCTAACCTAAAAGCCATTCGCTTGGTAGCTACTGCAAAGGAACAACTGGTTTTTTCCAGGGCACTGTCACCACAGTAGGCACCCATGCCCAAGAGTAGTTGTCCAACACATATGAACTCAAGTGTGTGTGTGTGTGTGTGTGTGTGTGTGTGTGTGTGTGTGATTAGTCTTTTGCTTCTTGATTCTCTTTTTGTGGAGTTTCTGTTTTTGCTTTTTGAAAGAGAGCGAGAAGGAACATAAAGTTGGGTAGGAGGGAGGTGGGGAGGATCTAGGAGGAATTTGGGACATAGGAAATCAGAAAATATATAAAAATAATTTTAAGATGCACAAAAAATCAAAGTAAGTTGATAATAACAACAACAGTAATAATAATAAACCAAAAATGGTGGAAGGTTGCAGCCTTTTCTCCTAAGGTCGAGGCTGTTAGATCAGGTGGTGTGGAAATGAAGGGAACCAAGCTGGCCTCTCCAGGACAGACTTGTGCCTTTATTGAGAACAACAGAAGGACACCAACCTCTCTGAGGAAGTGGAGACTAGGCAGGTGGCACTGGGGCTCGGGGATTTAGAAGATAGAAAATGGGGCTTTGAGGATGGAAGAGTCCAGCTGCAGGTCAGTTCCCCACAGCCTCAAAGTGGTAGATGCCAAGAAAGGTTGGTTTGTTGATCTTGCACAAAGCTTCCTGAGTCCTCGCAGGGCTCGAGCATTATATGTCAGGTCAGCTTTCCTGTCTGGAGTTTCCCAGCCCACCTAAGACATTTAGGTCAGTAACCCTGTAATGATTAAGATAGTGACCACTTTTACTACTTCTCTTCAACACTGTTAAAATATTAGCCAGAAAAATTAAATAAGAAAAAGTCCAAATCAGGAGCTAGGTTTGGTAGCACAGGCCCATGAGCTCAGCACCCAGAAGATGAGTTTACAGCTACCCTAGTTCTAGAAATGGATTGGATTTTCAATTACATTCATGTACCTATATGTATAATTACCACTTAGATCATTGTTTCTGATTAATGCCAAAATATAAGTGTGTTCTATGTAACAAAGTTATCAAGTTACTCCTACTTGGGACAAAGTACCCACCATTTTTTTGGTTTGTGAGACTTTCTTTATCCTTTTTTTCTTATTTCTTTTTTAATGTTGATATGGGAAGAATATGAGCTTATTTTCACAGTTCAAACTCATTTCTAACATTTGTAACATACATGGCCAAGACTACAGTTTCCACAGTCAACATCTGGTTTTAAATTTGGTCTTTTGTTACTCAGTCAAGGTTTTGACTGTCTAGCTTTGGACATGTTGATTGAGACTGTATTCTTCTATTACTTGAAATGGAAAAAATAAAACTATACCCCTTCTCATTGTGTCTTAGTTTTAGTTCTAAGGACTAAGTGAGTGGTTTTTATGTGAAACACTTTGCTTAATGAGTGTTGTATAATAACCTTTATAATAGTGTTACTGTTTTCATTTTCCCATTTCAAACATTAACTCGTGTCTGCCATATGCTGTGCACAATTATAAACAGAAATTTTGTTTTATTGCAGACAAGTAAAGTTTTGTTGTTTTGTAAGCTCTAGAAGAAAATAAACAGAGCAAGGCTATAACAAACAAATAGGTCATTGCCTAAGGTTCTTTTTTTAGTTGAGAATATGCACATTCCTGGGAAGAAATATTACTGGCTAGGGAACAAGATGTAATTCTGAGACAGTAGTGTTTCTGATGAGTGTGAGGGAAAGGAATACCACCTTTTGTGGCATGGAAATTACATCTTACCATGGTGTGATGGCATTAAGTATGTGTGCAGTATGCATACACACAGGTACGAGTGCAATCACTTGTGTGCATGTGGAGGTCAGAGGTCAACTTCAGTTACCTTTGTTGCATTACACCTTGTTTTTGTTTTGTTTTGTTTTTGAGACAATCTCTCTGTAAAACCAGAGTTAACTGTTTTCATCTGGACTAGCTGGCCAGCTATCTCCTATCTCCTGTGCTGAAGCTACAGTCACATGCTGCCATACTTACACCTTGCTTTTACATAGGTGCTAGACTGCTAACTTACATCCCATGTGTGCACAGCAAGCACTTTACCCACTTTACCCTACTCTCTCTAGCCCCCAAGATTTTAAACTTTTCTCACTTTACTTGTGTGTGTGTGTGTGTGTGTGTGTGTGTGTGTGTGTGTGTGTGTGTATGTATGTCTCTGTCTCTCTCTGTCTCTGTCTCTTTTTCTGTTTCTCTCTCTCTCTGTCTCTCTCTCTCTGTGTGTGTGTGTATGTATGTATGTATGTATGTATGTCTCTGTCTCTGTCTCTCTCTGTCTCTTTTTCTGTTTCTCTCTCTCTGTCTCTTTTTCTGTTTCTCTCTCTCTGTCTCTCTCTCTCTGTGTGTGTGTGTGTGTGTGTGTGTGTGTGTGTATGTGTGTGTGTGTGTTTTCACAAACCTGGGGGACGCTAAGTCTCCCTCTCAACAGTCTTTAGTTCTTTGTCTAGGCTTGGGACTCTTGAGATTTTTCCTTTGCCACATTAGCATGTGTATTGATATTGCCTTGTTTAGGCACCCATCTTGTTGAGTTGTTGGGTGAAGATTCTCTATCATTTCTCAGAACACAATCCCAAGGGAAGTCTTCTGGGCGTCTGGTTTTTAGTCTTTCTTGATGTCTCTGGCACTTGAGGTTGTGTTTTAGATGTACCCCCAGGGCCTGGCTCCTTCAACCCATTGATCTCTGCAGTGGATCCAGTTGTAGTTTTCTGCAGTGGTGTCCATTTGCTGTAGAGAGATGCTTCTTTGATTGAGGGGTGGGAGTTACACTTATCTGTGGGTATAAGGATTTGTGTTAGAAATTTGTTAGGAATTATGCTGGTTTGTAGAATAGGAGTGGTAGGCTCTCCTCTGAGATCCATGGGTAGTTGGTTAGGTTTCTAGTACCAGACGTGATTTCCCTCCTCTTGAATGGGTCTTGTTTCCAACTAGACAGCTTTTGCTTATCACCAAGATATGAGTGTTACTACTGCTCCTTTAGGGCTCTTTGCCATCCTGGTCTGTGTTATGGCTATGTTATAGATGCCACAGGTGGATAGATAGGACTGTTGATTTCTTCCCTCCCTTGGCAGCTTGTATAGTAAGTACTCTGGGACTGTGGAAGCTAAACTACACAAGTGTGCAGTGTATATGCAGGTGTTCATGTCTGTGGAGCCAGAGGACAATGCCAGCTGAGTTTCTTCAGTTGCCCTCCACCTTGTCTTTTGACACAGAGCCACCAGTTGGCTTAGAACTTGCTCAGTAGACTAGGCTGGCTGATGAGGGAATAGCAGAGGTCCTTTTGCCTCCATTTCCCCAGTAGGGGTTTGGGGGAGCATAAGTATACCCACCACTCCATGCTTTTTTTAAAATGTGGGTTCTGGAGGGTTGAACTCAGCTCTAAGGCTTGTGGGACAAGCACTTTCCTGACTGAAGTATCACCTTAGCTTGAGAAAGTTTTGATAAGAGTAATATTCAGACTTACTAATATTTGATCTATGTTTTTAAAAATAACTGGTTTTTTTATATACAGAAAAGACCTAGAAGGGTTGGGCAGGTGGCTCAGTGAGAAAGAGCTCCCAAATAAGCATGAGGACCTGGGTTCTGATCCTGACACTCAAGTAAAAAGCTGACTGCAGCCACACATGTCTATAACCCTAGTGCAAAGTGTAGGCTGGGGGGCATGGCGCAGAATCAGGAGGATCACTGGGGTTTGCTTGCTACCTAGACTCTAGTCTCCATGCACACACACCTGTGCAGCCAGGTGCATACACACTGCACGCATACAACACATACACACAGGAAAAGTTTTACAAGTGTAATTAGAAACTGAAATACTAGTTGAAGGGTTATTTCAGTTATACAGATGTCACCTAATGAGGACTTAAACTTGTGATACCAGTGAGGACTAGTGGGTGAATTTGGAAGGGAATTTGGGTTGTATTTGAAAAGAGAATGGCTAGGTTCAGCTAATGTATTAGATTGAGCAATTATGTAAAAATAGCACAGTTTATGAATGCGGGGAGCTTAAGAATTTTATGGGCATGAAGAGAGGTTCAAAAAACAATTCTAGGAAAATGAGTGAGTGTGTAGATAAGCTAATGTACATATGTTCTGACTGCCTGGCACTGTTCTTGAGGTATAGTATCCTAAAAAAGTGAAAGCGGTTGACACAGGTTCTCCTGTAGATACATTACTCTTCTGTAGCTATAGACACAGTACTTGGGGAGCTCCGTGTAGAGTTGGGGTTTTGCCGTGTAAATATGAATGAAGAGAAAGGAATGGAGTATGTGACATGGAGTGGTACAGTGAGAAGAAGTTAAATACAAGATGATGAGGAAGGAAACAAGTCAAATTCTGCATTCCAACCAAACTGAAACTGTCTCCAGGACTACGTTACAGTTTCCCCTCTGGCATGTGTTTTCTGAGATGATTTCTGTTTCTCTCCTTCCTCCCTTTTCCCTGCTCTTGTCTGGATGAGCACACAAATCTAGCATCTGCTCATCTCCTGTTCAGCATTGAAGGCCCAGCAGACACTGCACTGCCTCACTGCAGCCTTCCCTCTTTACCTTCGCTGACCAGCTGTCTCGTCTTCCCCTTAGCTTCTTATAGAGCATTAAATGGTTAACTGAATACGTGTATGGTTCTATCATTTTGTGTATACTTTTTCCTTTCTCTTTGCACTTGTATGTCCATGTATCCTTAGCTTATAGTCCATTTGGTGTCCACCAAAGGTTTGAGGAGTCATGGAAAATCTCAACTAAAACAGATTCTTCACTGTTTCTCAAAGCAACTGTGAAAGCCATTATCACCTAGGGATTATTTTAGTTTCTTTTATATTATCTATTCTGTAGTGATCTTGTATTATTTTAAAATATCATCACCGTCATCATTTCATTGACTGTTTTGCAGGAACATCTGTCTTTGAAGAAGTATGTTGTTGATATTGTGATTGAAAGTACAGCTCCACCAGAACCTGTGAAAGATGGAGAAGAGAGGCAAAAGAATAAGAAAAAAGCTAAAAAGATAAAAGCACGGATGAACTCCAGGTAACACAACTGTCCTTAAATACAAAACAAAAGCTCTTAGGGATGGATCATTTAATTTAATGGAAGAAAAAAAAAACATTTAAACTTGTTTGCTTCAAAAAGCTTTGGAAAAACCACCAGTGAACCTAATTTATAGCCACTTTCTTTGATTGAGAAAGAAAACTGAGTATTGATCCAAAGCCCTCACTTTCACCTGCTCAAGGGCTCTTCTTATAATTAGATGCCACGGCCATGCCAAGTGTGTGCCTCTTCCAGCATACAATGTTACATTTAAATATTTGTAAACTTAGCCTATTTTTCTTTCCAGCTATTGATTTTTAAATGAAGTATCAAAGAAAATCAATAGCAATCAACAAATAGAAGTCAGCTGGCTGTGGTGTCAAAGCCCATGACAGGGCTTAATTAATTTGGTTGCCTGTCACAACAGGAAAAGTTCAAGAAATATCTTAAAATGGAAAGTGAGTTATCAGACCTGTAGTTTATCACCAGCCTCCAAAGTGACATCTGAGATCAGACAGCTGTGTAGTACATTACCTCACAAGCTTTAAGTGTCACATGGTGACTGATGGGCCTTGTTTGAGGACACAAATATAATTCTTTCTTAGTTATACCTTTAGCATTTGAAAGAAAGCACTCCAAACGTGAGTGTCTCAAAAGAAGGAGGTGCTTAGCCCATGGAATTATTTATAAACATGTGGAACAAGAATAATGCTGAGTGATGTGGTTTTCTGTAGTCCAAGGCCACATTGTGGCCTGTGAAGGAATATGTTTCATCTCAAAGACTCAGACATAACTCCAGTATTTTGTTCCTTTAAAAATGAATAGTTAGAAACAATTATACTCACTTTACATCAAAACTCACTTATATCAAAACACTAGTCCAAGGGATACGTACCATGAAAAACTTTACTTACCAAGAAAGTGGGTCAGAGGAGAGGATATCCTACTGAGACTTTAGGTGAGAGTAACATGGAAGAATGGGGAAATAGTAGGACCCACAGAGTCCTGGAAACCTACAAGAAGAACTTTATGACAGGCAGATCTGGATCCTGGGGTCCTCCTCAAACTAAGGCACCAGCCAAGGAGAATATAGGCAGTAAGCTTCGAACCCCTACCAGGACCTAGCCGACGAACATGATATTCTCCACCGTTGAGTGGAGAGTGAGATCTGACTCTCACACGAACTCTGGTGCCCCTTTTCTGACCACGTCCCCTGGATGGGGAGGCCTGGCGGCACTCAGAGGAAGGATAGCAAGTTACCAAGAAGAGACTTGATATTCTAAGAGCATATATAGGGGGAGGAGGTCTCCCTCAATCACAGACATAGGGGAAGGGAGAAGGGGGGATGTGGGAGGGAGGGAGAATGGGAGGAAACAGGGGAAGGGCTAACAATCGAGATGTAATATGAATAAATTAATAAAAATTTAAAAAAAGTAATCCATGAAGTCTAGCATATACAAATACAAGTTCTAAACAAATCAAATATAGTTTTTACTTCTTCCCTAAAATTGTTGGAACAGAGAACTATATCTCCCTCTGTTGACTCTGTTTCTTAGCAATTAAACTTTATTATACAGCCCAACTAGCTTATACAAGAAGGAAAACGGTTAAAGGGACAAAAGAGTGAACCTTCCGGTAGCCATTCCACAGGACGGGTCCTTAGGTGTCTCTCTGGCCTGCGTGCTGGTCCAGCTGGTCCGTTGCCCCGCCGACTTTGTTATTCTCTCTTCCCCAACTCCTTCAGTCACGTGGGAAGGACCGGCTCCTTCTCCTGGTGAGGGTCCATTAGAAAGACAATAGTCTAGGTGGGGTTCCCAGGTCTGTTTCCTGAATTCCAGACCCAGGATGGCTCCACTCAGTCTGTCACAAGGTATTCATGGGGTGCCCCAAGGGTAAAGCCCGCCAAGACTGCTCCCACCTGTGACAAAGCTTAATCCTTCCCACATCCCTCTTATTTTTATTGCAAGAATTTATTGCATCTTATTAAATTGCAAGAATTTAACACTCATTTAAATTTTAGACTCAAACTCACTCCCAATGAGATAGTCAACAATGAAAGCATAAACCAATTAAAATGAAAGAACAGTGAAAAAAAAAAGAAACAATTAGTGATGTTTCCTGATTTGACTTTACAAAAGAAGGACATATGCCATGTATATCTTCTATACAGTCCTAAGGGTGAGTTTTTATGGCTCTTTTTTTTTTTTTTTTAAGATCTATTTATTTATTTATTATGTATACAGTGCTCAGGCCAGAAGAGGGCACCAGATCACATCATAGATGGGTGTGAGCCACCATGTGGTTGCTGGGAATTGAACTCAGGACCTCCGGAAGAGCAGACGGTGCTCGTAACCTCTGAGCCATCTCTCCAGCCCCTATGGCTCATTTTTGAGATGAACATTTCTCAGAATATTTTCATAGTTTACTTCGGGATATTGCTGGCGTGATTGAAGTTCCAGCTAAGGGCTTCTCACTCCTGACTCTTGCTATTTGGTTCCCTTTTCTTCTCTGTGTACACTCCTGCTAAGTCCTGATTTTATCTGCCCTATACTTACTGATTATAAATTTTACACCTTTAAGTGAAATTTAATATGCCTAAAACAAACTATTCTCGCATCTTCCTCTAACATCTGACCTCACCATTGTCTTCTCACTATAAGGAAATGAGCATTCTGTTGTCATTGCCTTGGTCAGAGCCCTTGTAAGTCGCCCATGACCTCCCACTTGGCACAGACAACATACTCATTCTTATTTCAAATAATGTTCTCTTTAAAGTGTCTGCCAGAGCTCACGCCAGACTACATCTCAGCATGGGGAGGGGAGGTAGGTACCTTGCTTTGCAGGTCACCCACGTTCAGCCACATAGTGGCGACAGCCATCTGTAGCTCCATTTCCAGGGATATCTGATGCCCTCTTTTCTGTCTTTTTTGAAAAAACTATTTTTTTTTCATTTTATTTTATTTTACTTATTATAATTTCTTCTCATTACATCCCGGTTGTTATCCCCTTGCTCTTATCTTTCCATTCCCACGCTCCCTCCTTTTTCTGACCTATTCTCCTCCCCTAGACCTCTGATGGGGAGAGCAGGGAGCCAGGGAAGACCTCCTCCCCGACTGTCTGGCCCGAGCCTGCATGCCCTTCCTCTGTGTACCTGCAAGGCCCTTCTGCCAAGGAGCAGTGATAAAATCCTGAGCACCAGAGTGCATGTCAGAGGTCCAGCGGCAGTTCCCCCATGCCCTCTTCTGTTGCCCTTGAGCACCAGGCTTACACAGGATGTATACATGCAGGCAGATATTCATGTATACAATAAAAAGTAAATCTTTCTTAAAATGTAGATCACCCACATTATCCTGCAGTTTCTTATCCCCACCCATTCTCTTTGCTCCTATTCTTTTTGTGCTCTTTCTTCTTTACTCTTTTCCTCCTTTTTCCTTTTTCCCATTTTCCCCTCTTTTTTCCTCCTCTCCCCTCCTATTTCCATTCTTTTTCCTTCTGCTTTTCTCCTTCCTCTGTTTTTCCATTATTATTATTATTATTATTATTATTATTATTATTATTATTATTGCTATTATTATTATACAGTATCTCACTGTATTGCTCTGGCTGACCCTGAGAGGCAGTTCTTCTGCATCTGTTTTCCTGACTGCTGGGATAATAAGTGTTTTCTACCATGCCCGATCTTTTTTATATCCATCCAACCATTTACCTACTTCCTGGGCCCTTGGCAGTCCTTCACATGCTTTCTGTAATTACAGACTGACTTTTCTTGTTCTATACATACTTATATTAAAATTCATACGCTCTTGCTGTTGCCTTTTGCTGAGTACTTTTTTCCAATATATATCTGCATTCTGGGTCAATACAGTCTGTTTCCCTTTTACTGTTAAACATATGGATCATATAGATAATATCAAAACCTTTGTTCGGTCATCCCTTAATAGGCATTTGAGTTGAAGTTTAATAGGTAGGAAGAGAGGCTCTTGGAGGATTTGGGAGGAGAGAAAATATGACCAAAATATATTATATGAAATTTAAATTAAAATACAAAAATGAACTATACAGCAGCTTGAATATTTTTTAAAACAAAAGCAAACATACAACCCAACATTGTAAAGGCAACTATTTAATAATTATAAAATTCAATGTTCATATATCTTGGTTTTTACCTTCTACTTTTCCTGTTTGGCTTTGAAGACAGTTGTATAAAACTCTTGTTAATGAGCACACTGTGTGTCATTTGCACAGATGGTTCACCATATCAGTGGTCTCCATGCATTATACCAAATGCAAACAAAATATTTAGACAGAGCGTGTTTAGAAAGTAATTTAGAAACAATGCCTGTATGACTTTGTCAGTTTCTCATTAGTGTGACGGCATTCCTGACAAGAACAGTGTAAAGGGAAAAATTATTTTGTGACAGTTTCATAGGTTCATGTCTATAATGGCACACATATGTGTTCCCACACACATTTAAACATACATATTCATACACCACACCATACAGCCACACTCATGAGAGGTAGGGGAACAGAGAATATAGATCTAACAGTTAAAAACGCTGTCATGGAGCCATTAATAGGCAAAGGTAATGTGACATGCAGAAAACAATGGCAAGTGGTGCAAACGGCCTGTCCACCTGGGTAAATTAAGCACAAGCACATTAAGCTCTTTAGCAAAGTGCACATGTCTTCAGAAAGGACGTTCAAGCTGCATCGTGTCTTTCAGAGAGTCGCTTCAGATACAAACAGGTAAGTATGTGTGATATAAATGGACGGATATATATTTTGAACAAACCTTCCAACAAAGAAAGTAATATTGTTAAAGTGACAGATTTCATGGCAAAAATGTTACAACATAAAGATAAAGAGATACCATTTCTTTAATCTTAGAGGAAGAGAGAGTTTGTATTTGTGAGTGTGGGTCTCTGGAGGTCAGAGGACAGCCTCATGTAGTGCTCCTTACCTTCCACCTTGCTAGAGACAAGGTCTCTTGTTCACCACGGTGCATCTGGATAGCTGGTCCACTAGTGTCTTGGACTTCTTCTATCTTGCTCAAGGAGCACTGAGGTTACCGATTGACGCTATCATACCTGGCTTTTCCTGGGATGTAGGCAGTGAAACTGAGGTCCTTAACCTTTTGTGACTCATACTTTACCAACAAGCCATTGCTCTCGCCCACACTTAATCCATTGCTTTAGTATGGCCTTTCTTCATGATGGCTATCACCTCCTGCTCTAGACATTGACAGTGTGTCGTCAGTATAAACAACACAACAACCCTTTGAGGGTTACATCAGCTTGTTTCCACAGTCTGTTATCTCTGAACTTAAGTGAAAAGTATTTACCTGTACTTAACTTTAAACTATGTATTTCTTGTGGGACATAGAAAGTTGGCCAACTCAGTCACCACAATTCTTTAATCAATCAAGCCTATAAACTCAGAAGTGTTGTTATTGAGTGAGATCTATATCGTATGAGGGAGTGTGTGCTTTCAGTCTGTCAGGGTAGCATTCATGTAATTTAAGGAAGTGATTTTAGAAATGAAACAGTTTGTCACATTAATAGTATGACACTGTACTAGGAAAGGAAAAACTCGCCTAAAGTTTTGTATCATTGTATAATTGGCTTTAAAATAACTAATAAAATATTTTTTTTTTCTCTTTAGGGCTAAAGAATATGAGAGTTTAGTGGAAACCAAAAATTCTGGCTCTGATTCACCTTATAAAGCAAAGTGAGTATTTTATTCCATATTTTAGTTATGTTTCTTCTTGGTTTCTGTCTTTAAAAGAACTGTGTCTGAATTGTCATACTGCTACTGGGGAAATTGGGATTCCCTTTTGGGTTCTTAGTCTTATTAATAAAAATAATTTAGGAATGCACTCAATCAGAAGCTTGAGGACAATTTTATTAGAATTTGAGATAAAACACAAGTTAGAAAGAGCAGAAATGATATAATATCTGCTCTCTGGTCATACTGAAAATACCCCCAGAAACAGTAACAGTAAGGTAATTGGGAAATTCACAAATACTTGCAGATAAAACAAGGAGATTAAATAACACATGGCTCAGCTATGAAGTCTGATAAGAAATTTTTACATCTTTTGAAATGAACAGAAACTTAAATAGTACAATCAGAATCTGTGGGATGCAGTGAAAATGTCCAAAAGGAAATTAATAGCATGAGATGTACATTCAAGAAAAGAAAGTCTGAAATGAGTTAGCTACACTCTCACCTTCAGACACCATAAAAGAAGAGTGAGCTTAAACACAAGAAAATAATTTTTTGAAATTTGGAGAAGTCTAATTTTCAGCAGAAACTGAAATAGTTTCTTCGTGAAGGAAAGGAGAGAATTCATATGCTAGTGCTTTGGAAAGATGAAATTGTGATCTGTCTCCAGCCTCCATCTCATTTGTTTAGGAGACCCAAGTGCCTCTGTTATACCCATTGTTGTCTTTTGATGTCCTGATACCTGGAGACTGATAGGGAAAATAATACATCCTGGAAGCCAGAAATGTAATAACTGATTTAGATGGAGGAAGATGGTGGATAGAGTGCCAGTCACTGATGTTAGCATCTCTGTAGAATAGGGCAAAAAGAGCTGGAAAGCTGTTTGTAGCATGGGTAATAGTGGAAAGGGAATGGCATTTCTTCTTCTTCTTCTTCTTCTTCTTCTTCTTCTTCTTCTTCTTCTTCTTCTTCTTCTTCTTCTCTTCTTCTCTTCTTCTCCTTCTCCTTCTCCTTCTCCTCTCTTCTCTCTCTTCTCCTCTCTTCTCTCCTTCTCCTTCTCCTTCTTCCTTCTTCTCCTCTTTTTTTTTTTCCCCTTGGTTTTCGAGACAGGGTTTCTCTGTGTAGCTTGGCTGTCCTGGACTCACTCTGTAGACCAGGCTGGCCTTGAACTCACAGCCATCCACCTGCCTCTGCCGCCTGAGTGCTGGGATTACAGACATGCACCACCACACCCGGCATTTCAATAGCAAATAGTCACAAGCATATTTTAAAAACCAAAAATTTCAGGAAAAGAAACCAAGGAGAAAATGATTGTTTCAGTGCATGCATCCAACCCTGCTGCAGAAAGTAGAGACTGAGACAAAAGTAACAACCTAGAACCTCAAATGTGCATTGTAATTTATCTACGAACTTATTTGAAAACAGAAAATTTAGTGAACAGAACAAGAAAAGAGATCTTCAGGATGTATGTATCAAAAGTGGCCTGGCATTGGCAGAGTAATGAGAAGAGAGAGTGATACCAAGAACACAATACTCACCTCATTACCAAGCAGAGTTTCTGTTTAAAAACACAGATATCCTAAAGTCTGTATAGCAAAATTATTGAAACTATAATACTGTAATTTTCCAATCAAAGAAAAGCTGAGGACTATTTGGATTGCCTGCTGAATACTACAGCATCTTTAAAGATGAGCAAGCATCTTTTCAGACTATTCCACAAAATAGAAAAGGAGCAATTCCAGACTCACTCTATGAAGCCAGTATTGCCTTGGATAACGACATGAAAATAAAAACATCAATAAGTTTAATTAATGAACATAGATGCAAAAATCCTCTAAAAAAAGTACTTGTAAACCAAATTTATTAACACATTTTAAAAGGATCATAAATTATGGTCAAGTTGAATTTATTGCTGTGATTAAAGATGGCTCAACATATATGGCATGATAAATATAGTATAATATATAAACATAATAATGGATAATAGTCAGTAATCATGTTAAAAGATGGAGAAAAAGCCTTTGACAAAATCCAACTTTCTACCACATGGTGGCTCACAACCGTCTATAATGTAATCTGATGTCCTCACTGACCTGCAGGTGTGCATGCAGGCAGAGCACTGTTTCCATAATAATAAATCATTTTAAAAATCCAACTTTCTGTCTTGATAAAGATATTAAGAAATAAGTAATACGGATAATACTTCAATACAACAAGGTTCTGTATGGCCGATCTGTTGTTGTACTGGATGGGAGAAAAACCAAAAGGTGTTTTCTCTAAAGTTAGCATGCACTATCACATTTCTTTTTGAAGAGGTATGGGGAAGGAGGAAGAAGAGAAAGAAGAAATCATAGCCATAGAAATAAGAGAAGAAAAAAGAAATAAGAGGGATATAAATAGGAAAAGAAATCAAATCTCCCTGTTTGCAAATGTTGTAATGCAATAATTGGAAGCCCATAAAAACTCTACCAAAAGATTCTTGGGTGTGCTAAGCACTTTCAGGAAAGTAACAGCATACAAAATCTGATTGGAAGCTTTTCTATATACCAACAGCTAACCCCTAAAATAACTATAAAAAATAAACACCTAGGTATAAACTTAGCCAGATACTGAAGAACTCCACAGAGGAAGCTATAAGGCACTGAAAGAAGAAATAGAAGACACTGGAAGATGCAGAGGCCTCTTGTGTTCATGGTTTGACAGACTGTTGTTAAAATAGTCATGTTACTAAATCTGTATACAGATTTAATGCAATCTTAATCAAAATACCACAGAAATAGAACATATATCCTAAATTTCATGTGGAAACTTTGAATAGCCAAATAAATCTAAACTATAAGCACTATTAAATGTATCACAATACTTTACTTCAAACTGTACTCTAGAGCTACATTAACAAAACCAGCATGGCACTTGGATAAAAACAGGCATGTAGACTGTTGAATAGTGTAGTTGATCCAAAAGTAAGCTTAAAATGCTATTTATTCTTCACTAAGGTAAACAAAAGGACATAAGCAAGAAAGACAATTTAGTTCGTGGTGGTAGGAAAACAGGCTTTCGAAGTGTAAAAAATTAGACCTAAATTCCTGTTGCTCACTCAATTCAGAAATCAATTCAGAGTGTGTAGTGGGGACTCAAAAACATAACTTACTTTAGTATGATAGAAATGTGAAACTACAAGAAGAAAACATTGGAGAACATTTCCAGGTAATAGGTGTAGGTAGTGACTATCTAAATTGAGCTTCCTATCTTAGGTAATAAGATCAAGCACTGACAATGAGGCTGGCATGGTGGCGCACACCTTTAATCCAGGTCCTTGGGAGGCAAAGGCAGGCCTTGGCGTCCCGTTCTCAGCTGTGGTAGCTGTAGCACCTGGGAAGTAGGGGCTGGGGGATGGTAACTAGTTCCAGGCCAGCCTGGTCTACAAATGGAGTCCAGGACAGCCAGGGCTATACAGAGAAACCCTTTCTTGGAGAAGAAGAAAAAAGAATTGACAAATGAGATTGCATGAAATTTAAAAGAAAAAAAGTTTAGCATAGTAACAGAAACAATAAAGACAGCCTACAAAGTACAAGAAATTCTTTAACAGCTACTGATCTGGTAGAATTCATTTCTAGAAGACCAGATAATCCAATCAACAAAAGCAGACAGTAGAACTAAGCAGATGCTTTTCAATGTGGAAAAGTACACCTGACCATAAATATACAGGACACTTTCATTGCCTATAGGAAAGAGATTAGTCCAGCCAATATGAAAATCTTTTCAAAGAACTGAAGACAGACATCTGACATGATTCATTTTTACCAGTTCTGCGTCTGTAGATTAAACAGCCACAGTCAGCTGACTGTAGAGGGTTGCTCCACGCTCAGTCGTCATGGCACAGTCAGCTGACTGTAGAGGGTCGCTCCACGCTCAGTCATCATGGCACAGGTTATCATAGCCATGCTGTGGGTCAGCTTAGCTTCTTTCTCATCAAATATGACGTAAACAAAGTGCAGTTTTACTCAACCATGAGGGATAAAATAATGAAGCTGAAGCTCTTTGTTTAAGTAAAATAAGCCACCACCACAGATACTAATGTTTCTTGTGTGGGATCCAGTATGGAAAAGAAAAGAAAGGAAAAGAAAGGAGAAGAAAAGAAAAGAGAAGAAAGATAAATGGTACAGTGGGGACTGGGGAGAGAACGATAAAAAGGCAGGGTGACAAGAACGTTAGCACAGGGAGTGAATCCGATCAAAGTTTATCATGCCTGTTCATGGAGACAGCACAGTGAAACCCCTTGGTATACATGGTATACAATAATATATAAAAACAAAATCGACAAACCTGTAGCCAGGCTAAAAAAGAAAATGAAATAAGGATGCAGCATAACTAACGTCAAATAGAAAATAAGACAGCACTGTAGAGCCCAAGTTCATTAAAAGGACAATATGTCAACAAAAAGAATAACTCTATTGTACACTAGCTTGATGACTTAGATGAAAGAAGTTATTCCTTGAAAGACATATTCGGCCAATTTTATACAAGAAAATGCATAATGGACTGGGGCTGTGTCTATAAAAGAAATGTCATCAAGAACTAATAACTCTCTAGAACGGAATATACTGTGTGGCCAAGATCTGCTCACTAGTCACAGTTAAAGAGGAAATGCTCCTAATCCATTTGGGAGTTGTGACTACCTAATTCATTTTATGAGGCAACAGTTATCCTGATATCACAACAATCAAAACAGAAATATTAGAAACAAAAAAACTTGGGTACAGATATTTTCAGAAATAGTAAAAATTGAAGTAGATGCCATTATTCGCTTTTTCCAGAATATTTTTTATTGTTCTCTTTTTTTAAAAGTTAATTTGTAGTCCATTGTATGAATTTTTATATATGTATCATTTTATTTAATTCTCAATTAACCGTTCATTTTTTTTGCTAATAAAGGAAGTTTTATGCAAATTGGTAGGTTCTTGTTTGTTTTGTTTTTATTATTATTTTATTTTATTTTAGATACTGTGTAGCCTGGCCTGAAGCACTCCATCTAGACCACACTGCAATAAACTTGCCATGATCCTTTTGCCTCTATGCTGAGATACAGGCATACATCATAACACTGAGTTCAGAGATTTATATATGTGGTGGTGGTGGTCCTTTCCAATAGTTGTTTTTACATATGTTAGAATCAAGGTATAATGGCACATACCTTTCATCCTAGCACTCTGGAGGCAGAGGTGGGCAGATCTCATTAATAAAAGACCATGCTGATCTACATAGTGAGTTCTGACCAGCCATGGATACAATGAGGCCCTGTCTCAAACAGAAACTCTAAAACTATTTTTTCATGTACTTATAATTTTTAAATTGTTTTTATTTCTGTGTAATTAATTTTATTTTTCATTTCAATCCAAATTACTTATAAATAATTTAATAATACTTAAGTTAAAGTTTTTTCCTAATAGTTTTAGTTAATTATAAATTATATATTATTCATTGATTTCTAACTTTAGAATTTGGAGTTTTCGTCTTTGTATAATTCAACCAGCATTATAACTGCCCTTGCTTAAAAAGTATATTACTGTTCACTGATTACAAAGTTATATGTAATATAGTCATAAGGGTACATACATCTCTGTATGTTCTCCAATATTTCCATTGTAAAAAATTTCATATTTTCTGAGCAGCTTGGAATATTGTATAAAAGTATGCATTCTTCAACTATTTTCTTCTTTTAGTTTATCAAATATATCTCTCTTTGCATTCTTTTACCCATTATCAATCCATCAGATTTTGAGGCAGAGGAGTAATGTGACCATATCATCCATATTTTTCTCTTTCAATTCCTCAGGATACATACTATAAGTAGAGTCTGTCATTTGTGTATTTCTTGCAGTTTTTGGAGGCAGAGACAAGCGTATCTCTATGAGTTTGAGGCCAGCCTGATCTACAAAGTGAGTCCAGGACAACCAAGGGCTCTGTTACACAGAGAAATCCTGTCTCCAAAAAACAAACAAACAAACAAACAAAACAAAAAGTATAGAAGTTACACATTTTGATAAATGCATAAACGGGTATAACACAAATACTGTCAAAAGTTCAGAGCAGTTTGTTCTCTTCTCACCTGTCTTTTCAGTCAGTCTTCTCTCTGGCATCCAGAAACAGTGTCTCTTCTCCTCTGTAGCAGGAGTCAGCCTTCTTTCATTCAGCCTCGTGTTTTAGATTTTCCTTTGCTGTGTTCAGCAGTTCATTCCTGTTTAGCTGACATGGAGCTGTCAGAGTCAGACTGTTCATCTATTCTTCTGCTGATCAGGAACACTTGGGCTGTTTCGCAGGTTGGGAAATAGGTTTTGGAGTTTAGTTTTTGTTGCTCTTGGCAAAATATCTAGTTGTGGGCCACAGGCCTGCCTGTTTGTATGTATGAGGCTGCGAGAGTGCATCAGACCCTTTCCCCCAGCAAGATAGGAGCTGTTGCTTTATTTGAAAGTCATGATAACATTTATATCACTTTAATTTTAGACTTTAAAGTGGGTAATATATTATTATTTCATTATTTTAGCTAGAATTTCCCTGATGACTAATGGAACCGTTTATCTTTTCTTATATTTAAAGGTCATTCATACGTATTCTTATGACAAGTATCTGTTCAAGTATTTTGCCAGTTGGCCTGAATTGCCTTATTATTAATAAATTGCAGAGCTCTGTATATTTGTGAGTTGTTTTTATTTAATTAACCAAACACAGCACAGAAAGTTATATTTATTATAATTTTATATTCATTATCCACCTATATTAGTTACTTCTCTAGACACTGTAACAGAATCCCTAACAAGGAGAAACTGGAGAGAGGGCTTTACTTTGGTTTACAGCTGGAGGTTCCCGTCCACCATGGTGATTCCAGTAGGAGCTGCTCACAGCTGTGGTGGCATGAGATTGACATCTTGGTAAATCAATAAACATTTAATTAACTTCCATCCCTTCCTGTGCCCCTCCCTGGCCCATGTCAGGCAAGCCAAACCCAGCTCCTCAGAGATACCCAGTACCTACTAGATACAGGCGTGTATCACAGTCAGAGATCAAGATCACCCAATCAGAGATTGGGTGGTGGTGGTGGTGGTCCTTTTCTAATGATTGCTTTTACATGTGTTAGATGCCAGGTGTGGTGGCACACACCTTCAATCCCAACACTCTGGAGGCAGAGGTCGGCAGATCTCACTAATACGAGACCATCCTGATCTACGTAGTGAGTTCTCGACTAGCCATGGATACAGTGAGGCCCTGTCTCAAAACCAACAAACCAACCAAAAAAACTATTTTTTCATGTACTTATAAATATTTGAGTTATTTGTTTTTATTAATTTCTATGTAATTAATTTTATTTTTGTTTTAACTTGTCATTTATAAGTAATTTAAAAATATTTAGTAAGTATGAAGTTTTTCCTAATAGTTTTAGTTAATTATAATAATTAACTTACACACACACACACACACACACACACACACACACACACACATACACACACACACAAAACTTCCCAAAGCAGCACCACAGGCTAGGACCCAAATGGTCAAACACTTAAACCTGTGATAGTTATTTATATTATTCATTGATTTCTAACTTGAAAATTTGGATTTTTTAAATTTTATCTGCATTTTATTACCATCTGAGTCCAGGAGTACATACTATATTCAGACAAGGGTGCAGATTGTAAAATATTTTAGATTTTTATGAGCCTTAAGAAGTGACATAATGTGTGCTGTGGCTTTGCTCTAATGAAGCCTGATTTTCACATAATACAAATGAATTTTTATTTTAAAATAGACAATAACAGGTAGATAGGGACATTTAATTTGCCAACCATGCTTTAAGCAAACTCATAGTTGAATGGTCTTTATTTTTGAAATATACTTTTACTCCTTTAAGATGCCTTATTTCATATCTTGTCTTTTTTTCTAAGACTTATATGTCTACATGTATGTGTACATATGTATACATAAACACAAACATCCACAGTTATGTTTAGTTCTTAATCTATATCTCTACTTTATCTCTCTTGCTTTAAACTCATTTATTTGCAAGAAAGAGTTGTAAACAATTTAGTTTACATTTGTTTTTCTCTCCATATTTTATGTACATCTTTACCTAAGCAATGATTCATAATATTTCTCTGTTAAATTGCCCATATTATATTGTTGTCCCTCTCCCACAGTGTTTTTTCTTGCTGTTGCAGACAGTACTACAGTGTGTATTTGTCTGCTGGCTAGTCTTACCTAACATATATTAGTTATCTGAAGGGAGGGAAGCTCAATTGAGAAAATGCCTCCATAAGATTTGTAAGACGGTTTCTTAATTAGTGATTGATGGAAGAGAGCCCAGGCCAGTCCTGGGTTCTATAAGAAAGCTTGCTGAGCACACCAGGGGAGCAAGCCAGTAAGCAGTACCCTCCATGGCCTCTGCATCAGCTGCCTCCTCCAGGTTTCTGCCCTTTAGAGTTCCTGGCCTGACTTCCTTCACCGATGGAACACAATGTGGATGCATAAGCCAAAGAAACACTTTCCTCCCTAACTTGCTTTTTGGTCATGGTGTTTCCTTGCAACAATAGAAACCCTAACTAAGACAATTTGTGTATGTGACATTGTGTATATGAGTAATTTTTCTGGACAGGAAAAGAAGCCAGCTTCCTAGTGTGCAGTTTCATTTGGCCAGCTTCTCTAGTTGCTTTTTTTTTTTTCCCACTTGTGATATGTTGAAATTATTTGCCATTTTGAAAATGGTACCCTATATCTTCATTTTTCATTGAAGTGCAAATTATACTCCCTGTCCTAGCTACAAATGTATGTTTGTTGTTGTTTTAGGACTTTGCACATGCTTTTCACTAGGCTTCTGCCAGTAAACAAGCACTTTCCTTCCCCAGTGGGAGATTGTTAGGGAGATTCGCATTCCTCAGATACTCTTAAACTTTGTATTCAGATTCATCAAATTGTGTATTTCCTTATTAGTTAAAAGGCAGGCTTTATTTTCAAGTTATATCTCTATTTTCAATTTACAACATAAAATTCTATCTAGTTACAGATAATTCAATAAAAGAGTAATTATTTCAGTTTTAAATTTTTTCTAGAACCTTTTGAAAGTGTCATTCACATTATGACTCATGCTAAAGGATGATTTTAAAGATTTTTTTTTTTCTATTTTGATCACAGTTCTACTGGAATTCCTTGAGTGACTCATTTTCTTCCCATTCCTGGGTTTAGCTTCTTAGTCTAGATGCCAAATGCTTACACTAGAACTTCTTAGTTTCAGAATGGCACTTGTGGTCATCATGACACTGAATGACAAGCGTCACATGTTCCCTTCCCATGTTGAAGTTTAAAAGCCTAAGCTGAGCATAGGCTCGTGAGTACTGATGGCTGGTGGAGAACAGGACGCAGTTGATCTACCACTCTTCAGTTCTATACTCTACTCGGCTTCTGATTGTCTATTGCTAATCTCAACCTCAAGCCTAACACTCAGGGGGCCCGACTTACATACAACTGACTTTCATTGTTGAGTGGACCTTCAGATCTTTTGTACACATTCACATTTGCTTATGTGAAGAATATAAAACTGCAAAGTAAGTCACTTGGCCATGTCCCGAGTCACTGTGGGAAGAGGTTGTCTAAGTGGTGGCTATCAAAATGTGATTCTTTGGTAGTCTTCAATGTAGTTCTATTAGAAAACTCTGAGAATTCTCTCCCTAGTTGACTGTGCTCTGTTTTCATATCTTTTGTTTGGTTTCAGCTCATTTTCTTGATGTCTGAGAAATCAGTTAGAGAATATCTTCCTTGGTAGCATCTTTTAGTTTCATGGCTTTACATTATATAAACAGTGGTGGATTTTACATTTATTTCTTTAATCCAGACTGTTCTCTCAAACTCCATGTTTCTAACTTAATTAGCATTTGACTTTGATGTCTATACATTTGGTCCCTTTACATAAGCATGTATGAAGTGAAACTCCTAATATTATTCCTCATAATCTTGCTCATTTTAGGCAATGGCAACAATATCTTGAAACTGGACATTGTAATTTTTAATGTTAAGAATATCACTTTGAATAAATAAGTAACATAAAATGGCAAGAGTATATGTGGGGTCTTTTCACAAAATGTTGGAAATTTTGTCCTAATTTAAAGATAAAACTCACTTTACAATTTTTTTTTTGTGATATTCAAGGTAGCACGTCAAACAGCAGCATTGAAATCCAAGCATTCTAGCACAATAAACTGCAAATACATTTTAATTTGATACTCCAGTGCTTAGGAATGACACTGTAAAGTATATTTTCCACAATTAAAGCATTATATTTGTATGAGAGCAGGAAACTTTATGTTAATAAAAACATTGCACTTCACAATGTGCAGTAGTCCTTAATCTGTGCCATGGTTTTTCATGTAATTTTTGTTGTTATTTTTGTTATTGTTATTGATTTAATGTGGTGTGACAGCTTGTGCAATGCAAGTTTGCATATTGTATGTTCAGAACCAAGGCCACAGTGAAGTCACATGCTGCTAAATGGGTAAGCACTGACAGAAACATCTCATACTAATTTAATTTTGAATTAAATTTTGGGTTTTGCATTCAGAATCCTTTTACTCTTACCAGTCTTTGTTTTCTGCATGGGTTGGAACCCAAGGCTTTAGAAGCTGGTCTGTAGCGTAAGCTGTTTTCATTTCTCCCCATTAGTCATGCAGCCTCTGCACTCTTCCTAACATTCCATTCCTCATGGGAGGACTAGCAGGAGTGACAGCAGCATACTTCAAAATATTTTCAATCTTCATATCAACATTAAAGGAACACAGTTCTTTTAATTCTTGCTTTTGTGTAATTGTTTTTTTTTAAAGACCTGTAGGCAATCATACACATTTTTCCTTAGATCTTAACAACTACTAAATAATTTTTGCTCAATATTTCTGTAAAGTTAGAAATTGTCTTTTACAATTAATTACAATTAAATATTTGGAGTAACAACTCAAATCTAATTAACTTTAGATAATCAAAATAACGTTAAAGAAAGAAAACATTAAATAAGGAGTAAGAATGAATATTAAGTTTAGAGTTTCTTTAGAATTAAAATTAACTAATTCCCATGAGGAAGATAACATGTACAAAATGGCTATAGTTCAACTAATTTTATAGCATTGGTGTTTAAATGTTGGGACAACGAGTAAATACATCTACCAAAGATTGTTTTTTGTACCTGTGGTAATTTTAATAATATTGCACCTGCGAGGCTGTTGTGTGTATGTATGTGGTAAAGAAGATGATGCAGGCTCAGATCCGTGTTCTTCCCAGTTCTCCTCCTTTATAAACAGTGACCAACAATTGTCCTCATCCCTTTACCTATTTTGAACTGTGTTAATTTAATTGGGGGTCTAATTGAATGGGTGATCATCTTTTTATTGTTTGAGAACTTCATATTATGTGTTTTGATCAAATCCACCACCCATTCACCCCTTTCCAATAACTCTCCATCCCTTCCTACCATTTTTCCCTCTCAACTTTATGTGCTATTGTTTTTAACCTACTGAGTCCACTCAATACTGCCAGTATATACATGGGTGTAGGGCGATTAACTTGAGCCTGGGACCACATCCCTTAAGGAAATTGACTCCCTCTCCCAGCAGCCATCAGTTACCAATTGCTTTTCAATTAGAAATAGAACTTAAGGTCTTCCTCTGTGGTGGTTTGAATGAGAATGGCCACAGTAGGCTCAAATGCTTGAAACTTGGGCCTCAGGTGGTAGATCTGCTTAAGAAGCATTAGGAGGCATGGTCTTGTTGGAGAGGGTGTGTCGCTGGGGTGTGGGTGTGAGATTTCAAAAAGCCTACACCATTTGATTAGCTCTCTGCCTGTCCCATGTGTGTTGATCACATGTAAATTCCCAGTTATTGCTCCAATGCCAGGTTTGCCTACCTGCCTACCTGCCTGTCATGGTGGTCAATGTACTAACCTTCTCAAACTGTGAGCTGCTGTGAGTGAGGTCTTCTGTGCAACAGCCCTATTGTATCTGGAAATCATGTTTGCTGTTGTCACTCCCTTTGGCTCTTAAAATCTTTCTACCACACCTTCTAGAATTATCCCTGATCCTTGGGTTGGGAAAATAATTTTATTCCTTTAGTTTTGATGTGAAGATAGATGGTATTTTGAAAGTATATGGCTGTTGCTCCAGCTAGTTGTCCTGGGGAACCACGCTGTTGTGAGGAATTGTGATCTAGTTGCCCACTGTAGAGCAGTTTCCTAGTCTCTTCATGCTGGCAATGTATGAGTTTCTGTTGTGATTGCCATCTAGTACAAAAGGAAGCAAAAGGTAAAGACCGTATGAATTTACAAGGTGTTTTATCTTTTTAAAAACTTTGCATGTTATATATTTTTGCGTGTGTGTTTGCACCTTTACACATGTGTGTGTGTGTGTATACACACTGACTTCTCAATTTGTCTATTAAAGAGGCTTAGAAACAGTGACTTAAGGGCAATTGTGTTCACTAGTACTCACTCATTTATGGCCTGAAATATTTCTCATGAAAATAAAAAACGGTATTTATAATTGGGAGATACCACATCTGAATACATTGTCACACATCTGGCAAGGAAGCTGTTACAGACTGCTGTTGTGCTATTAAAGAACTTCGGCATCAGCTTAAAGAGTCTACTTGTCAAAGATGGGGTAGTAAGGATTTCACAAAGGATAATTAATTGCACAGATTGATTAAAACAACTCAAATAAATGAAATCCATGAGTTTAACATTTAAAAGTTAATATATTATTTCTGGAAGAAAATAAAACCAATAGCGGGAGTGAGTCAGACATTCTTCTGCCTTTCCTATATGAATTTGGTAGCTAAATACTACATGTAAAGAATTTTTCCTGCTTATAAGTAAAAACAATACTTTCCCACTCTGGTTTTATTTTTCTTTTTTCAAAAGAAAATCCCCCACTGAAGCCATTAAGTGAGGCAACCAGGTCAAAATAGGATATCAGCACTTGTAGTTTGGAGCAGAGACTTTGGTATGAAGATTATAAAACAATGTAGCCTGCTCAAGAGAATTCAGTAAAAATGAGTAAGGTTTCTCTTTGGAAAGACATCTTGTGCCAGAGCCACTTGAGGGGTGAGGGTGAGGTGCGAAGCAATGGCAAATGATGTTAGAACTCAGATATGTGAGGAACATTCACGATCCCCAAATGGGCAGTAAAAGCTCAAGTGTGAACAGTAACATATATACAGCAACATAGACAATACGTTTTGGAGGATAATTGGCTAAATGTATAAATATATTAAGGGTGGCAAAAGATGGGTTGCTAACTACTAAAGAGGACAGTTAATAAAGCCAGAGAGAATAGTAAAACTCTCTGGTAGTGGATTAATTTGGAAAAATGTGTATCTTCTAATATGTCTGGATAAATATACTTATAGATTTATATATGTAAAATAGTATGCATACATTTTTCTAGCTCTTCCCATTGAAGAAGTGCTTAGTAGTAGAACAGTTGATAACATTAGGTACATCCAGTATACCCATCTAAGTGTATGATTTGCAAAGTTCTTTAAAAATAGAAAATGCTGTGGTTTTCCATAACAAGATACCAGCAACAAACTGAGGGATGAGAGCTACACTCACTATGTACTTAGATTATACTGGTTTAGGAAAATAGCAACAGTAAGGTACCTTCCAGGTTCCAGCATCAACAGCCATGGGTAGTTGGCTAAATTTATGGTTCCAGGTGTGAATTCTCTCCTATTGAGCAGATCTTAAATTAGTTAAAGGGGGATTACTTACCTCTAGGATTTAAGTGCCACTATTGCATCTATTAGAGTGCCTTCCCATTCTTGTTGTGCTGGTTCATAGGTGTTGATTGGGATTGGAATGCTGAATGCTTTTCTCCCTTGGCAGTTTCCATGGCTTCTTACAATATGAGAGCTAGTCCTTAGGCAAGAGGCTCCAAGATCATAACAAGACTGCCCATCCACAATATCCAAAATGTGGGTGTCTTTAGTAATAGGATCTTACCTTCTTTTTTTCTGGAAAGCACCAATGGTAGCAGCAGCAGCCTCATTATCTTCGGAGAATCTCTTGTACTCTCCTGACCAACGACTCAAAAGGAGGTTTCCCATACCTGCCACTGGAGCTTTTGTTAGATAGTCCCTGATTTGGGGGCAAAGTGTTGTTACCCAAGTCTTATGACTCCAGGTGTGTGTGTGTGTGTGTGTGTGTGTGTGTGTGTGTGTGTTAGTGTGTTATACATACATTGTATAATATATACATATATTATGTGTAATTTTAAGTAAACATAAAATGATATCATTCCCTAAAAACTGTTTTGTACTTATATCTGTTAATGGCAAATTTGAGTTTAGAGTTGTTGGAATTTATTCATATTTTTAAGAATAAAATGTCCATCTCTTAACATTCTCCATAAAGCCGTTTACCTGACAGACACTTCTCATGTATTAGGCAAAGAATTACTCTCTCCACTTTTGCCTTTTGCTATTAAAAAAAAAATTATGAGTCAAAAGGAACCACAGTAACAATTTCTGTGTTGAAAGCTGTATTCGCTAAGCCACTCTTTTCCTTAGACTTTGGGAAGACACAGGTTTCAGCTTGAAATTGGTACTGCTCTATAATTATTAATAATAACCATCAAAATCTGATGTTTTGTTTTTCTTGAAAGGGGCTATATTGTCTGTGGTGCTTGAGTAGGGCCAGGGAGTGACACTGAAGTTTAGCTCATGTTACTAAAGTACGCCCTTGATTTGGCATTTTTCCTTGAAGGTAGGTTCATATGAACCTCAGATTGATTTAACTCAGTGAAATATAAGCTTCTTTCATTCTGTGAATTAAAATGGTCCCTGTACTTTCCTAAGTACTTCTGGTTTCCAATGGAATGTAAGCATTCTTTGTAAGAATACTGCTAGCTTCTGTTATTATGACTGGATATTCAGTTACATATTGTGCAGACTTCATTCAACCAAAAGCCAAAGTAGCTACTTATCCACCACACAGTGGAGTTTGTTGCCAGTGATCTTCAACATGATAGAGTCAATAACTAGTGTCAGATGGGAGTCTATTTTATACTAGAAGGGAAAGGATGCAGGTATGGTTTTATATTTTGTATTTCTCTTTTCCTTTTGTTCAGTCTAGACTTCTTGTTAAGGTATAGTAATGATAGTTGACTTAGTTAATGCTTTATTCATTGTCTTATTATAGTGAATGGTATTAAGGGCAATCTCAAAAGGTCTGGAGAAGAAGAGGGAGGGAGAAGGGTAAAAGAAGAAGAGATAGGGAGGGAGGGAGGGAGAGAGGGAGAGAGAGAGAGAAAATGTGAGAATTCCAGCTTTTAGAGATCATATTGTAGAAATGTTAAATAAGATCTTTAGAGCTAATACACATGATATGCTGGCTCCAAATTTCAAGCATAGGTACTTGGGTTTTAGAATTTATATGGTTTTTTTTTTTTTTAGTTACTGAAATAAACATATAGATAAATGAAACTTAAAACTATAGCCCACTGTTGTGACAGTTTTTTAAATTTTACATGAATAAATTTTAAGTGAAATTATATTCTACAAAATTGTTCATTTATGAACCAATCTTCCTTATTTGAGTTAACTAGTGTGGCATGAGAGTTGAGATCAAATGTTTGAGTCCCAGTAGTACATTTTCCCAGCTGATTGGCCCCGAGAAAGTCATCCAACTTCCCTGAACCTTAGCTTCCTCAGTTAGGAAGAACTAACTGACAGTGTTACTAAGATGACCTAAGAAGATCTTGTACATGAAGTTATTTTGAAGCCTATTAGGTTAATGAATATTGTTATGATTAAAGGTTAAATTTCTTGTCAACACTATTCACTTTCCCATAGTTGAGGCTTTTAAGTAAAGGGACAAATAGCAGCAGATAGATAGCATAATTAATTCTGGTGCTCACAACATCCAGCAGAAAACTGAAGAAGTTGAACAGTCATCTAGAGTTCCTGATTGAATTTTTGTCCGTGGATGAGCTTCCTATGGCTGACCATCTGACTTCATGTTCCCACTGTAGGCATTTTTATATTTGGGGATAAATAATAGTCACCTCTGTTGGAACTGGCTCACTGTCTAGCTGTTCTTGAGGACGCAAGCTTCTTGTTATCTTTCCCTCTCTCTGTTACAGAGAAAGGGGCCAACCTTACCCAGACCAGGGTTTAGAGAAAACTTGGCATAAACTTGTTTGGTTCTAAAATTGGGGTACTACTCTACTTTTAGAGCCAGCTACTCTGATAACTCAATCAGCACACAATAGATGAACAATATAGTATAAATTACATCTGCTTTTGCAGTGCCTAATTCAATAGCTTCTAGTCACACATTACCACTAAATTATTAAAGTTCAATACAACTTAGCATTCGGTGCTTACTATGCTCCATGTGCTCAATAGCCATATGGTCCTAGAAATGACCATGTTAGATTATGCAAATAAAGCGCATACGTCACAGTAGAAATCTCCTCATGGGAAAAGCACACATTGAACAGCTAGTTAAGTACTTAATTTGTTTGTGATTTTAAAAATAGCCAAAGTATAGAAGGTGACTTCTGTGCAAAAAATAGATAAGTAGGCATTTCCTATGTAATCTGAGAGTGGAGAAAGCATTTCAGAAGAAATGAAGAACATTTTCAAAGACACTAAGGAAGGAAGAAAAGAACTGAGATCCAGAAGGACCTCATGCATCGCAGTTTGTATAGAGGATTTAACTCTAATAATGAAGAGGGGATCCTCTGGGATGTAATAAGAGAAAAAAATGAGAGATAGGTGATCACAGATAGTGGTGGGACTTATTTTTCTTCTAGTAGCTCTCTTCTCTGTATGAAGTATAAACTTGTATAAAGGCAAAAGAGGAAAAAAAAAAGGCTCACATGAGTGGTGTGAATCAAGTGTGTAGCGACTAGGGGACTGTGCAGTTGTGAGAGTTAGTGAGAGTATGAATCTTCAGCACTGCATGACTATCTCAGAGAGTCATGAGTGGAAAAGACTCAGAGGTTTGTTTTTTGAGTCAACTAAATAGATTAATGTACTCAAGATTGGCTATCTTATGGTAGGAGCTAAATTGATATTATTACCATTGCTAGGGCTTATCTAATGGAAGTAACAAATGAAACAACAGGCGGAATGTGTAAGAAATTCTAAAGAATTTGATTATAGTTCTGTCTTGTGAATCTGAAAAGTCTGAAGACAGACAAGAGAGGAAAATAGATTTGGGGACTGTCTGGAAGCCCATCTGGCAACTCATTGGCTTAATGACACTGAGAAGTAAAAGGAAGAAGGGGAAGACTGCTGTGAGAGGTTAAACCTCGGTTTCCTGTCTGAGGAGTCTTATGATCTAGAAAATGAAGTCTATAATCTAAAAATAAAATATACATATATTCATATATATTTGATTAATGCAGTTTTTTTATTTTTTATTAAAGGCTCCAAAGATTAGCCAAAGATCTTGTAAAACAACTTCAAGCACAAGACAGTGGTTCCTGGGCGAACAATAAGGCTTCAGCTTTGGATCGGACCCTTGGTGAGATTGCTAGGATATTGGAGAAAGAGGTATGTAACAAACCTTAGTTGCCTTTCTGATGACTTCTCACTGTGGCAGGAAATATGGCAGAATTTGTGTCTTTCTTTTGCATTAATAAAAGCCAGTGAACAATAGATAAAACATTTTAATATTTATTTGTTTGTTTTTATGTGTATGAGTGCTCTGTCTTCAGGCACACCACAAGAGGAATCAGATTCTATTACAGATGGTTGTGAGCCACCATGTGGTTACTAGGAATTGAACTCAGACCCTCTGGAAGAGCAAGCCAGTGCTCTTAACCACCGAGCCATCTCTCTAGCCCAATAAATTTAATTTTTTGTTCTTGTTTTATTCTAGGTTCTTGTTTTATTCTAGGTCTAATTAGACCATGGTTTTCTATGATGATTTTCCCCTTATAAATAAATTAAATTGTTTAATCAGGAGTGATAACTATGCAGACATGCAGTTTTATGGCAGAAAACATAAACCCTGGAGTTATATAGTTTATAAATTAAAACCAAATATCTATGAAATGCCAATCCTATCCACTTTGGAAAAAAATTAGTATTTAAAAAATAATTTAAAAGTTACTTATTGGCTCAGCAACACTTTCAAATCTATAACAATTCTAATGGAATTTATTATACAGAAGAAAATGTTAGGTGTATAAAGAAAATGTAAAGTTCTGAATAATAATATCAATAACATGTCAGTTTATTTTCTCCTAGTCTTCTATTGTGCATTTACTCCACTATATAGCTTATTTCATGCTTTCTCATGTCTTTGAATTTTATTTTAAAATAATTTTTAAAATGTTTTGAGAATTTCATACTGCAATTACATAATTTCCTAGTAACAAAATGACAGTATCATAACTTAAGTTTGTTAACATTTAGGTGAAATCGCATTATCATTTAAAGTAATGGCTATCTATAAATATTAGCATTATTTTTATTTTCTGGACTTAAAATATATCGTGCAGTATTTGATATGCATAGGATTATATAGTAATAAAAATGGCATTCAAAAGCCAATGACTTTACCACTTAAGAGATAAATTGTTGCCATTATAGTTATACTTCCTGGAAATAACATCCTTACCCGTCCCCCTGCTCCCTCTGAGGTAAACTGTAGAGAATGAAAAAGGGGTTTTGTTTTAAAAATAGTTTTATTGTTTTAAAACTATTGCTTTATCATACAAAATTTTCTTTCTTAAATAATATACTATTGCTGCTTTGACCTCTATAAAGTATATCATAGACTTATGTTATTGGTCAGATGTATGCTCTAGTTTTATTGGTATTATAAATGTAGCTGGAATATTTTCATTCATCTTCTGTATTAAAAGGCCTTTGTTGTGTTAATGCTACACTTTACCCATTTATCAGACATCAGAGTCACTGGAGGACTTGTTAAAACATTATTGCCTTTCTGATTTAGCAGGTTTAGGGTGGCTCCCGAGAATTTTGGTGTCTTAACATGCTCCTATGAGTGGGTGGTGAGACTGGTTTGAGACTCAGTGCTATAGGCTGGGGCATATGCCTTAGGTGTGGAATTGCTAGGTCTTCGGGTATATGAACAGCAGTATCGTATTCAGTACTTCTTGTGGCAAAAACACAGTGCATTTCTCTCTAAAATGTCCCTTTCAGGGTGTTGACAAGCTCCTAAATTGGTAATTGTTGGCATGTGCTAGGTAAAGTATTTAGAAGTTTGATATGGCAAGAAGAAAACTCTTAAACGTTATATATAATCATTTTTAAAATTTGAGTTAAATGGTATTTGTTTAAAGATACTACTGTTGTAGCTAGTCTCAGAAAAAAGTATTTTAGGTTGAATTATTCAAAGAAATTTTAAGAAAAATATTAACATGATCTTTATTGCACAAAAGGGCAATTTACCAGAATACCACTGATTTTATATCATTTAAAGGAAAAAAATGCAGACTGGCTCCCAGCATAAATGGTGTGTGTCAGAAACATTGCTGTGGTGCCGCTCCAGAGCACACCCTGCACTGCTCCTCAGAGTGTAAAACAGGCTGCAGAAAGGCCCTTCTGCTTCTGTGACTAGATTCTTCTCCCCTGGCTTTGCGAGTATATTGTTGAGTATTTTTGCATCAATGTTCATAAGAGAAATTGGTCTGAAATTCTCTTTTTTTGTTGGGTCTTTGTGAGGTTTAGGTATCAATGTGACTGTGGCCTCATAGAAGGAATTTGGTAATATTCTGTCCATTTCTATCTTTCGGAATAGCTTGGATAGTATCGGTATTAGCTCCTCTTTGAAGGACTGGTAGAATTCTGCGCTGAAACCATCTGGCCCTGGGCTTTTTTTGGTTGGGAGACTATCAATGGTTGCTTCTATTTCTGTAGGTGAAATAGGGCTATTTAATTTGTTTTTCTGGTCTTGGTTCAATTTTGGCAAATGGAATCGGTCAAGAAATTTGTCCATTTCTCTTAAATTTTCGAATTTTGTAGCATAAATGCCTTTAAAGTAGGTTCTTACGATTCTTTGTATTTCTTCGGTGTCTGTTCTTATGTCTCCATTTTCATTTCTGATTTTGTTAATTTGGATAGTGTTTCTCTGTCTTTTAGTTAGATTGGCTAACGGTTTGTGTATCTTGTTAATTTTCTCAAAGAACAAGCTCTTGGTTTTGTTGATTCTTTGGATTGTTCTCTTTGTTTCTAATTTATTGATTTCAGCCCTGAGTTTGATTATTTCTAGGCGTCTACTCCTCTTGGGTGTTTCTGCTTCTTTTTTTTTCTAGAGTTTCCAGATGTGTTGTTAGGTTGTTTATGTGGGATGATTCCTTTTTCTTTTTGAAGGTGCTTAGTGCTATGAATTTTCCTCTTAGCACTGCTTTCAATGTGTCTCACAAATTTGGGTATGTTGTTCCATCATTTTCATTGAATTTCAGGAAGTCTTTTATTTCTTCCCTTATTTCTTCCGTGACCCATGTGTCATTAAGTAGAAAGTTGTTTAGTTTCCATGTGTTAGTATGCTTTTTGTTATTTCTGTTGTTGAAGTCCAGCCTTAGACCATGGTGATTTGATAAGATACAAGCGATTATTTCAATCCTCTTGTATCTATTGAGGTTTGCTTCATGACCAACTATGTGATCAATTCTAGAGAACGTTCCATGGGGTGCTGAGAAAAAGGTATAATCCTTTGCATTTGGGTGGAAAGTTCTGTAGATATCTGTTAGATCCATTTGATTCATGACATTGGTTAATGAGGTTATTTCCCGACTTATTTTTTGATTCAAAGACCTATCCTTGAGTGAAAGAGGAGTGTTGAAGTCTCCCACTATTAATGTGTGGGTATCGATGAGTGTGGCAAGCTTTGTTAATAACTCTTTTATAAATGTGGGAGCCCTTGTATTCGGAGCATAGATGTTCAAAATTGTGATGTCTTCTTGGTTGACTTTACCTTTGACGAGTACGAAGTGTCCATCCTCATCTCGTTTGATTAATTTTGGTTGAAAGTGTATTTTATTAGATATTAGAATAGCTACCCCAGCTTGTTTCTTGTGACCATTTGCTTGGAATATTTTTCCCCAACCTTTTACTCTGAGGCAATGTCTGTCCTTGTGGTTGAGGTGTGTTTCTTGAATGCAGAAGAATGTTGGGTCATGTTTATGCATCCACTCCGTTAGTCTGTGTCTTTTTATTGGAGAACTGAGACCATTGACATTGAGAGATATTAATGACCAGTGATTGGTAAGTCCCTTCATTTTTGTTATTTGTAACAGTCGAGATTTTGTGAGGTTGTGATTTTGCAATGGTATAGTTACCTATTTCCTATGTAGTTTTGGTTGTAGTTTGACCAGTTGGGGTGGAGTTTTCCTTCTAATAGCTTCTGTAAAGCCGGATTTGTGGCTAGGTACTGTTTGAATTTTTTTTGTCATGAAATAACTTGTCTTCTCCATCAATGGTTATTGACAATTTTGCTGGATATAGTAGTCTTGCCTGCTATCTGTGTTCTCTTAGGGTTTGCAGAACCTCTGTCCAGGCCCTTCTGGCTTTCATGGTCTCTACTGAGAAGTCAGGAGTAATTCTGATAGGTTTGCCTTCATATGTTACTCGGCCTTTTTCTCTTGCCGCTTTCAATATTTTTTTCTTGTTCTGTATATTTTGTGTTGTTATTATTATGTGGCGGGAAGATTTTCTTTTCAAGTCTATTCTATTTGGTGTTCTGTAGGCCTCTTGTATGCTCGTATGCATCTCCTTCTTCAAATTGCGGAAATTTTCTTCCATTATTTGATTAAAGATGTGTTCTGGGCTGTGGAGTCGGCTGTCTACTCTTTCCTGTATCCCTATTATTCTCAAGTTTTGTCTTTTCATGTTGTCTTTTAGTTCTTGAATGGTCTGTGTTAGGAACTTTTCAGATTTAGCATTTCCCTGAATGGTTGTTTCCAGTTCTGCGATTGTATCTTCAAGTCCCGATATTCGTTCTTCCATTTCTTGCAATCTGTTAGATAAGGCCACCTCTGAGATGTTTGCTTTCTTCTTTGAAGCCTCTTGATCACGTTTTTCTTCTGTGTGTTCCTGCATCATAGCTTCCATTTTTATCTTCATGTCTTGTACTGTTTTAATCATTTCCTTCATCTAGTTATTTATATTTTTCTGATATTCTTCAAGCGCCTCTTTATATGACTTTTTTAACTCTTCAGCCCTCTTGTTTGCCTCCTCCTGCATATTTTTACAGATTTTATTTGTTTCTTCCCTTATCATCTTCTTTACTAAGGACTTGAGGTCATTTTCTTGCCTATCCATTGCTGTTTGGTTCTCTAGGTTGTTTTCATTGGGATTGTTGGGATTCGGACATGCCAAATTGCTTTGGTTTTTGTTAGTGTTCTTTCGCTGTCCTCTTGTCATTTTGATGGCTCTGATGTTGGAAGGTATTTTGTAGTGACCTTCGCTGGTTGAGAGTGGTTAATTGATGACTGATTATAGGTCAGGTGATTTTGCCTGTGGGGATCAGGGAGTATTTCCGTGGAACAGGTAGGTGATCTGGTGTCACTCCTGGTGATTTTCCTCTGCACCTTTGGATCCAGGCTGAGTCAGCCAGAGTAGATATCTGTTTGGACATTACTGCTGTAATTCAGAACAGCAGTTTTGGGACCTAGAATAAGGTCTGCACACAAACGTTCTGGTTGCGTAAGTTGATCCCAGCTACCTGTCCTTCCTGTGGCTTTGTAGTCCACACCCCAGGTAGTTCAGATCTTCTGGGCTGCAGCTGTCTTTTAGCTCTGTATCTATACTCTGTAGCAGTGTCCAACCTCTCCCAGAACTATATGCCTGGAGGGACCAAGGTCGCTCTTGGTCAGCAATTAGACACTGCGAACAAGACCCACGGTTTGTCTCTCGATAATGTGAGAGTACCTGCCTTGTTGGGGCCAGGAGCCCCAGCTAGGCTCTCTAGATCCAGGAGTGCAGGGGGAGAGCCTTGTAGCTGGGAGGTAAGGGAGCTTAAGGTTGCAGAGCCCTGGCGGTCGCCCGCGGAACCAGATCTTCCCGCCAGGCTATGGCACTCCTCCAACGCTGTAGGTCAGCAATTAGACAGTGCAAGCACGACCCACCCACGTCTAGTCTCCCTATAATGTGGGAGTGCCTGCCTTGCTCAGGGCCAGGAGCCCCGGCTAGACTCCTTTGTTCAGGGAGTGCAGAGCCAATGCCATGCAGCTGGGTAGGAACAATAGGGTTGCAGAGCTCTGGCAGAAGCCAGCGGAACCAGGTCTTCCCGCAGGGCTATGATGTTCAGCTATCGCTGTAGGCATGACTCACGTTTCCAGATAAGTCTGTGGAAGCAGTCCAAGCTGGTTTCTCACTGCCGCTGTTTGCAGGCTCAGTCCACTATGATCGATGTTAGGTTGGGCCCCGGAAGACCAGCGAGCTGCAGTCCCGCGTTAGCTGTCTCTGTTGGGTCCCGCCGCCTGTGTTTCCACTCCGCCTAGGCGGGTATCCTCCGCAGTTTGGGGTGGTGTGGAAGGAGGACCTAGAGCAGATTCACCCTCTTTACTGAGACTCCTCTGGCTGGGGAGTCCGAAAAATCCCCTCCCCAAACAGCGAGACTGTGCTTTATATACAGGCTGCAGTTTGCATATGGATTCCGTTCCAGAGTTTGGGGAGTGTGTTTAGTACCTCCGGGATGTTGCTTGTCCCAGGGGGGTAGGCCCCCTGTTTGGTCTGCGTCCTTTGGGGCCCCACTCACCTACAGTTCTCAAAGTCCAGCAATCTGTTGCTCCTCTTATGTCTCTGGTCTCCTCGGAGTAGATCAGATACGTGGCTTATTGGTCGGCGCCATTTTGGAATCCTCAAGTCTCTTCTTGATAGCCTGCTAATCTTCCTCTGAGTGCCACCAGGTCTCCCTTTCAAGGGGATGTGGTCAAATATGAGGCACCAGAATTCATGTGAAAGTAAGTTCCCGCTCTCCACTCAACTGTGGAGAATGTCCTGTCCATTGGCTAGATCTGGGTAGGGGTTTGATGTTTGCTGCATGTATTGTCCTTGGTTGGTGCCATAGTTTGAGCAGAACCCCTGAGCCCAGATCTGCCTATTGTAATATTCTTCTTGTAAGTTTCTAGGACCCTCTGGATCCTTCTATTTCCCCATTCTCCCATACTTCTCTCACCTAGAGCCCCAATAGGAAGTCCTCACATCTATCCCAGTTTCCTGGTAAGTGAAGACTTTCATGGGACATGCCCCTTGGGCTAGTGTCCAGATATGAGTGGAAGTGTAAGGTGAATAAACCTTTTCCTCCCCAAGTTTCTTTCGTCATAGTGTTTCATCACAGCAGTAGTAACCCTAACATCCGCTGTTCCCTGTGGGTTACTGTGCGACTGTCAACTCCATGCCCTGTTCCCTGTGGGTTACTGTGCGGCTGTCAGCTCCATGTCCTGTTCCTGTGGGTTACTGTGAGTCTGTCAGCTCCATGTCCTGTTCCTGTGGGTTACTGTGCGGCTCTCAGCTCCATGTCCTGTTCCTGTGGGTTACTGTGAGGCTGTCAGCTCCATGTCCTGTTCCTGTGGGTTACTGTGCGGCTCTCAGCTCCATGTCCTGTTCCTGTGGGTTACTGTGAGGCTGTCAGCTCCATGTCCTGTTCCTGTGGGTTATTGTGAGGCTGTCAGCTCCATGCCCTGTTCCTGTGGGTTACTGTGAGGCTGTCAGCTCCATGTCCTGTTCCTGTGGGTTACTGTGCGGCTGTCAGCTCCATGTCCTGTTCCTGTGGGTTACTGTGCGGCTGTCAGCTCCATGTCCTGTTCCTGTGGGTTACTGTGAGGCTGTCAGCTCCATGCCTGTGACTAGTTTTTCACAGTCCAGACCTGCATCCCTGTGGTTGTGGTTAGCTGTGAGCAGAACTGTGAACTCTAAGCCCAAGTTTGCCAGATCACTGATTTCTGCTTGTTCTCGCCTCAGTGTACTGCTGGGCAGCAACTTCAAATACTGAGACAGGCAGACAGTGCCTGGTACCTTTAAGTGCAGACTTCAGTACTTTGCTTCCTGTACTCTCTAAGGCACTCAAGGGACACCTCGTGGTTTGGACATTTGTTCACTTTAGAATATACAATCTAGGGTGCCTCTGGGGCAAATGGGTACCTTCCTAGTCCACAGGTCACAAAGTTCATTGAGTCAGCTGGCTTTTGATATACAGAAAAGGTAAATGCAACTCAGCTCTCTGGTAAATACATGCATAACTAAAAATGGAAGTATATAAAATAATATTCCAAACAAGTGGGATCCAAACACAAGCATCTCACATCTGACAAAACAGACCTTAAGCAAAATTTAGAAGTGGTAATGGTCACTACATATTAATAAAGGAAAAAAGCCCTTCAAGATACAATAGTTAGAAGTATGCCGAATATTGCTGTGTGTGGTGGTTTAGCAAAACAAGTGCCACTAGACATAAAGGGGCAGGTAAGTCTGAATATTATACATGACTTCCATACTCCATTTGACAATAGATACACTATACAGAACCACACTGCCTCCAGACACCACAAAAGGGCACTTGGGTGCTGGGCACTTGGGAGGCAGAGGTCAGAGGATGGTGGATCTTCGTGAGTTCTAGGCCAACTTGATCTACAAGCAAGTTCAGGATAGCCAGGGCTATTACACAGAGAAACCCTGTCTCAAAAAAACAGGAAGGAAGAAAGAGAAAGAAAAGAAAAGAGGAATTTGCCACCAAGGATAGCAACATAAGTTTGGTCCCAGATCCCACATGGTGGAAAGAGAAAACTGATACGAGTTGTCCTTTGATCTCCCCACATGTACCATGACATATGCACAGCCACTCATGTATGCATACACATACAAAATAAATAAACGCTTACGATTTTATATTCAACAAAAAACTTTAGACATAATGTACATGTTAAATAAATGGGAAAAAAGTAAGTGGCCTGAATGAACATCTATAGGATATTCCATACAGTAGCTGGGATATATAAATTCTTCTCAGCATCTTAGGGAACTACTCCAAATTGATCACCTGATAGGCATAAAATAGCTCTTAACAAGTGCAGTAATTTTGAATTTTTTCTCTTATCTTATAAGATCATAGTGGATTAAAATTAAAATTCAAGCGACAAAAACACAGTAAGATTGAACAATATATTCTATAATGATCCAGTGAAGAGTTAGGGATTAATGATTCATAGAAAGAATTAGGGGAATTTCAAATTTTCTAGAATCAAATGAGTAGCTTATCAGAACCTTTGAAATATATTGGCAGCAGTGCGAGGGAAATTTATAGCTATAAATGCCAATATTAAAAGAAATATAACTAATACGAGCCAATAACCTAATTGTTCACCTCAAGGTCAAAAAGGAGGAAAGAGGAAGATAAAATAAAGAATGAGACAGATGTGAGTAAATAGGAATCTAATAGAAAAAAAATAAATGAAACAAAGAGTTGGTTCTTTAAATGATGGGACAAGAATGACACGATCTTAGATAAACTGTCCAAATGCAAAACATTGAACTAGGAAATTTAGGGAAGAAGAGGAAGATACTACAATAAGTACTAGTGAATCCAGATGATGATTATTATTATTCTAGTAAGTTGCAAAATATAGAAGAAATGGATAAATTTCTAAAAGCATGTAACCAACCTAAAAGAAATGAATATAAAACTCCTATTCTGGTGTGCATGATCTATAAGATTGAAGCAGTAGAGGAGTTTCCCAACAAAGACAATTCTAAGACTCAACAAATCCACTGCCAGACCACACCATACTTCTAACAGAAGTTAGACTCAGCACTTAAGAGCACTGTGTTCTTCCAGAGGACCTGGGATAGATTTTCAGCATCCACATGGTGGCTCACAGCTCTCTGTAACTCCAGCTCCAGGGAGCTCTTCTCTTCTACCTTCCACAGTCAGGCAAAACACCTATACACACAATATTTCTTTATAAATTTATTTATTCATTTTACTCCTCTCTTCCTAGTCCCACCGTCCCTCCTTTCCTTTCCCCCCCTCCCCTATTCCTCAGAAAAGGGGAGCCCCATCCACCTCTTCCCCTGTGGCCTTGCAAGGCAGTCCTGCCAGGGATAAGTGATTAAAAAGCAGGCAACAGAGTCCATATCAGAGATAGGACCCACATGAAGCCTGAGCTGCCCATCAGCTACATCTGTGTAGGGGGCCTGGATCTAGTTTATGCATGATCCTTGGATGATGCTTCAGTCTCCACAAGCCCCTCTGGGCCCTGGTTAATTTTGCTCTTTTGGTCTTCTTGTAGAGCTCCTGTCACCTCCAGGTCCTTTTACCCACCCCCCAGCCCTCACCCACCCCACACTTTTTCACAAGACTCCCTGTGCTTCACCCAGTGTTTGGCTGTGAGACCCAGCATCTGTTTTGAACTGAGGATGGAGCCTCTCAGAGGACAACTCAGCTAGGCTCCTGTTAGCAAACATAGGTAGAATATCATTAATAGTGTCGGGGGTTGGCTCTCTTCCATGGCATGGGTCTTGCATTGGGCCAGGCATTGGTTGGGCATTCCCTCAGTCTCTGTTTTATCTTTATCCCTGCACATCTTGTGGGCAGGGTAAGTTTTGGGTCAAAGTTTTTGTGGGTGGGTTGGTGCTCCCCTCCCTCTACTAGGAGTCCTCTTCAGTCTCCATGACCCCTGCTACTAGGAGTCTCAGCTAGAGTCACCCCCATATCCTCCCAGAAGCCTACCCTGACTTAGTTCTTCAGCTTCTCACAGAGATCCCCCACCCACAGTTCCTCTTTTCTTTGCAGGCCTTCTGTCTTCCTGCCCCATCTCTCCTCAAGTCTGATTTCCATCCTCATTTCTCTCTGTGCTTCCTCTCCTACCTGTTCCCTCTCTTCATCCACTACTGCCATCTATTCTGTTTCCCCTCTAAGTGAGATTTAATCATCCTCCTTTGTGTCCTCCTTGTTACTTAATTCTTTGGGTCTGTGCATTGTAGTATGTCTATCCTATACTATATGGCTAAAATTCGCTTATAAATGAGCACATACCACTTGCGTCTTTCTGGGTCTGGGTGACCTCACTCAGAATGATCTTTTCTAGTTTCATTTGCCTGAAAATTTCATGATTTCCTTCCTTTTAATAGCTGAGTAGTATTCCATTGTGTAATTTTTTTTTTTTAACAAATTAACAGCAATGCTGTATAAACTATTATTCCTGAAAACAAGGCGGAGCTGGAAAACTCATTCTGCAAAACAGTGTCCCCCTTAAATTGCCTGATAGGCCAGTTTCCTAAATGAAAACATAAAATTCACCACCAGATCATTACACCATGATGTAGTTAATTTCATTCCAGGGATGCAATGATGATTTAATACAACAAATAATATGATGCAACACAATTCTGGAGAAAATTCTTTTCACAAAGTCCAACACCCCTAGATAAAAAGACTGAAAAACTAGTGATAAAAGGAGCATGTTCAAACATAAAGGTTATAAATGGGAAAACTGTTGCCAAAATTATCCTTAAGGGGAAAAATGAAACATTTCTTATAAAATCAAGGAGGTGACAAGAGTGTTCATTTTCTCTACTCTTATTCAGTGTAGTGCTTTAGTTTTAGATCAATAAATGGAGAGGGAAAAATAAATATTACAAAAATAGGAAAGAAGTCAGGTTTCCTATTTGACCTGTAAACAGTTTCAGTAGAGTATACAAAATCAACAAACAAAAACCAGGAGCTTGTATATACCAATAGTAAACATTCTAGGAAGAGAAATACAATGAATATATGAAAATATTCAGTGTTCTTAGCCATCAGGGAAATGAAACACAAACTTTGACTGAAATTTGCTCTTATGAGAAGAATATCCTCAGAAAAACAGCAAATTCTGACTATTTTGTTACTGGGAAAAGAAAATTCTTCAAAAGCTTTTGGTATAAATATAAATTAGTGCCTCGCATGGGAAAGGAATTGTTACGAAAGCCTCTAGAGGAAATGAAAACAGAACTACTGTATGATCCAGCTGTCTCCGCCATGTGGAGATCCCCTATGAAATAAAATTAGGATACAATAAAGGTGCCTGCCCACCCATTCTATCATAGCCTTATTTACAGTAACCACCATAGTGAACCAGCCTTAGCTTCATCAACAGATGCCTTGGAAAATGGAATTACATTTGTAGGAAAAGCATTATAGGGGAATTTCAATGTCTAATCAATAAGATATGTGTGTGTTTCCTATACATTAATTAGAATAAACCCTGCCACTAGCTGGGAAAATAATTAAGATACTATCCATTCTAAAAGAAGTAATCCAAATAACCAACAAACCCGAAGATAATAAGCCCTTTAACTAATCAGGAAATTTTAAATTAACGACTCAGTGTATTAATATGATTCAGGTTACAGAATGACAGAATGTCATGTACTTGAAAACAAGTCTGGAAAAATATCTAGAGCAATAAGTTAGTACTATCACTTTCTACAAATTTGTAATTATTAACTGAAGTTGTGGGCATTCATATCATATTTCATGAACACAGATATTCAAAGACAGCATTGAACATAGAGACTAGCTCAAATATTCATCAGTGGCTGAAAGGGCAAATTTATAGGATTTTCCTGTAATATAATATTGCTTGATATTATTATCAGCAATGAAAACTATAAATTGCAAGCATGGGAATGCTTGTACTTCACAATGCTTAGAGAAACAGTATGTATAACTATGTACTTTTTAAATTCCAGTAATATAATGTAAAATTGAAGAAATAGCCAAACTCCTCCTCCTTCTCCTCTCTCTCTCTCTCTCTCTCTCTCTCTCTCTCTCTCTCTCTCTCTCTCTCATACACACACACACACACACACATACACACACACTACAGTTTGTACATAGGTGGTAAACAGAGAAAGAAAATACTTGATGTTTTCTCACAACAGTGATTATTCAGCGAAGGGAGTGTGCCCAGTATGTATTACCCAGGTGGCTTTGGGTTTTTGTTGTTGTTGTTTATTTTTTGAGATAGATTATTACTGTTGTACAAGCTGACCTAAAATTCCTAAATTCAAGTGTTCCTCTTAACTCAGTTTCCCAAATGCTACAACTATAGGTATCCAACATTGTGTGGAGCTTACACTCTTGACTGATTCTATTCTTTTCATAGACAATAATGGTGTTGATATTACAACTATTTTTACTTTGTTCTCAAATCTTTTCTATATGTCAGGATAAGGTTATCATTATAAATTTAACATAAAATAAATTACTTTAAACAAAAGAATCTTATTACAGAAATGCTCAGTTATTTCAAATGTATATCTAAAACATTTTTGTATCCAGAAAGACATTTCCCTTATTTTTACTTTTGTGTTAAATTTGGTACAAGAGCATGATTTGTATCTGCTTTGACTCCTCTCATTACTCTGTGATGATGACCATTACTTTTATGTTTGGATAGAAGTAGCGTCCCAGAAACTTTCTGTGGTTTATCAGTAACATGAGACATTTGTATGCTGTTACTGTAAGTAAACAGTTTAAGCAGACAGACTGAATGTGGAGCTTGTCCAATTGCCTTTCCTAAGTTTTTAGGTTGTTGCCAAATTTAAATAGAGATTCAGCAGTTAATCTCCTAAACCTGAATAAGTAAGCCACATAGCTAGCAGGATTCATAGTTTGAACTGAAGTGAGGAAAATCAAATCATAATTTATTCTGTAGTGTCTTAGCCAACCCTGCTATACATGGGGTTTTCAAGTGTTATCATGGAAATTTATACTAACATACAAAGAACAAACATAAAAACTCCTCCTCACCTTTCCCCAACTATTTGCAGGTACTTATCACACACCTAGGCTGAGAGAGGGTAAATTGCTGAGCCTTGAAATTTTTCACCACCTAATTGAATTCAGAACATTGTGTTCAGCCTTCTAGACATTGCCGGTCGGCCACAGCTCATGGTATTGTTTGGTTTTCTGTCTCTTACTTTCAGCTGGAATTTTTCAATGCAGAACTGGAAAATCTGGAAAGTATTATTCAATACCAGAAATTTCATTTTATGTCCTCACTGTTCTCAGCTTACACAGCTGTTTCCTCAGAATATCTGATAATTAACTGAATTAGCTTCTGCGGCTCCATATTTTGTCAGAAATTGATATATCTATAGCCCAAAATAAAAGAACTGTTTGTTAGATGTTCCTTAGCTACCCTGAGTTAGAGGACTAGTGTGCTGACACATGGCGCTGTCATATCTGTACACTGACAAGAGTTTAACTTATATAGAACAGGACCTTTTTGTTTGGTTGCTTGGTTTGGTTTTTCAACAGGGTTTCTTTGTGTAGCCCTGGCTATCCTGGAACTTGTTCTGTAGACCAGAACGACCTCCAACTAACAGAGACCCGCCTGCCTCTACCTCCTAAGTGCTAGGATTAAAGGCTTGTGCTACCACTACCACCCAGCTAAGAAAGGACATTTTTAAGGTGAAGAAAATTGATTATTAAAGAAGCAGCAGGGACTTTCTGGAAAGGATGACAGAAATGTCATGCATTTTGTTTCAGGTGGTAATTGACAAATGTATGAGCCAACAAAGTTCATTCAATTGGATAAGTACTTTAATTTGTATACTTTGTTATATGTCAATAGTATATCTCACAAAGTATATTCTATGAATATTATTTCTAAATTAGTGGTTCCTAAGGTAAGCCTTTCCTTGACACAAACAGAACTGCCTTTGTCCTATCATCTGGGATTACTTATCCCTATGAAAACAGTTTTTTAAAAGGCAAATGCATTTGTAATAACAATACACGTAGAAAGTTTTGGTTTGTTTGCTTGTTTTTTACAATTTTTGGTAGTTCTGTTGTAGCTATACATGTTAATGATTTGTGGGCTATTTTTTCCATGATATTCTGAAGCTCTTGTCTTTTATAAGAAAATATGCCTACACACTTGAACAGAATAATGATTTAAAATAATCCTACCAGTGACCATTTGAGAAATAGAATCTTAACAGTGTGCTAGAGCCTTTTTTCCCTCCCTTTTTGCTAAGCATAATCCATTCTCTTCATTTTAAGATAAACTAGTAATTTTGTCCTTCAGAGTCATTTTTTCTTTGTGCTTTCATCATGAAAATGTCATCTCTGAACTTTGCACCAGCTGTAGCTGTTTCCCCAGAGGTGAAGACTTTGCATCTTGGAGGAGGAATAATATACAGGGTGTGAAAAGTGAGGTGAAACAACAGAATATTTTAGAGCAGGATGTTATACAGAGAAATGAAAACTGCACCCTACAGGGACATTCTTAAGAGAGAGGTTAAAGGCTCACAGTAGCCTCAGGAGATCCTTTCAACTGGCGGGATTCACTAGGCCCCTTCCTCCCCAAGAGTAAGCAGTAAAGATTATTGAGAGTTCCTGTCACACAGGCCTAGAAGCCTAGAAGAAAGAGACCACCTGAGGTACCTGCAAAAAATGCCTCCAAGCTGCAGAGCTGTCTGCAGGCTGTGCAGTGTGCTCCAGGTCCCCAGCTTTGTGAGCTGTCAGCCATGCTGGGGTGGGCTTTGCTGATGCAACTGTCTTTGAGTCATTTCTGCTCCTGTAAGTACCACTCACCCATGCTCCTGTAAGTAACCCAAATAAAACTCATTGGTTCACCAAGTTTCACTTGGGTTATTGGTTAAGGGAAATGTAGGCTATTGTTTTCTGAGGCTAAAGATTTGTTTAAATTGTACAGTAAAGGAATAGAGAAAGAAAGAGGTAATGTGTGAGTTGGAATTCTGAGGTAACAAACTGTTGTAAATGTGGAAAAAGCAAGATTTTTGTCAGTGTGGAGAAAGAAGGAATAGTCAGAAACAACATTTCTGGTGAGATGCAAGTTAAAACACAGTAGGTTAGCAATGAAAGTAAAACAATTGGAAATGATAACAAAACTACTTAAAAACAAAGCAAAACACCTACACAACTAAGACTTTTAAATTTTTTAATTTATTTATTTATTTATTTTGGTTTTTTGAGACAGGGTCTCTCTGTGTTAGCCTTGTTGTCCTTGACTCGCCTTGTAGATCAGGCTGGCCTCGAACTCACAGCGATCCACCTGCCTCTGCCTCCCAAGTACTGGGATTAAAGGCGTGCGCCACTATGCCCGGCTCCTAAAACTTTTTTAAGTTGGCGATAACACGAAATAGAAGGTAATGAAACCTAAGTAAATATTTCTCCTCAGTGGGATGCCATTATCTTTTCTCTTCCTGGGTTGTCATTTGTTTAGTCTCCACAGATGTGGGGGTAAAAGGCTATTCTCATTAGTTCAGACAAGTTATATCATTGTACCCCAGACCGCTGTGAGCATAGACTTCTTTGTGTTAGGATTCACTGGCAAGAGTTTCCTGTAGCCTACCTAGCATGTAACAGTTTTCTCAGTGAGTTAGAGCTTGAGCGTCCCATGAGTGAGACTTTCTGTGATTCATAATCTGAAGGGATATCATAGGAGTGCACACCTACATACCTGTGTGTGTGATTAGGATATTGTGTTGGGTTTCACTGCACACTTTTGCTGTCCATCAGTGGTGGGGTAGAGCGAGTAGTGTTCTCTCTCTGTATCAGGTTGAGGTTCCAAGGCCACACTCCCTCTATACATTCTCATAACTATGCTCCGAGCGCTCTCCCTGTTTGGTTTCCGAGCGCTCTCCCTGTTTGGTTTTCAACAGCCCAGACTTCTTCTGAGCCTCCCGTTGTCCCTACTATGAACGTTTCTGGTGAGGATACTTCATGCTGGTCAGTGGGATGACTGTGGCTGCTATAGCAACATAGGTAGCAGCAGTGCCCATTAGGCAGTCAAGGTCCTCCCGGGAGACATATGCTGGTATGTAGAGCTCCTGATGGTTGTTGATTTAGGGTAAGAAGCTTAGAATAGTGGCAAAGCAGTCCTAGTCCTCACTCACACACAGCATCTCAGCTGCCATCATACTGAAGATATTGGTTGAGTTATTAAAAGTATACTTTTAAGCACGTGTCCTGGTACCCCATGATAAAAGTTTCTCTGAGGAGTATACTTCTTGCCTTATACCCTCATCCTACCTTTATATTATGCTGAGCAGTTTTCCAAAGCAGTTTTACCAATTTTTATTCCTATTAGTATTTAAGGGTCATGGTTCTAGTTTCTCTTAAAATACTTATGAGTGTAAGATATAAATTTCTATTAATCTTGTTGCTATTTTAAATATCTTGTATAGTTTTCATGTGGAAATCTCTGTTGGAAGGTTCATGCACTTTTACATAACAAAAATGGTGATTTTTACAAATTACCATTTGAATTTTAATGGGATGCCTGTTTAAATTTTTGTATTTTTCTACTGTTTTGTTAAGAATTTCCTCTTAAATTTAGACACCATTCTTGGGTTATTCAGGTGTCCTGAAAGTATCTACTTTTACTCTGCAGCTTTCATTTGGATGTTTTGATAAAAGTAGCTATTTTCAGTGTGTCAAATTTATTGATCTTGTCTTCTGTGTTAATAGTTTTTACCTTCTTATAAAATATTCTCCACCTCCTACAAGCTAATTTAATTGTTTCTCCATCCAGATGATTATTGACAAGAATGATTTTTCTCCACTGTTTTTCTTTGTCTACTCTGTTATAAACCAAAAGTTTGCAAACACATGTATTGTATTCTCTTTTCTTAACACTTGTGCTTTCCCTTTTCATTGCTTTCTGGTTTTTACAACTTTAGAAACTTTAATCATTTCTAATTTATTAATTTCCTGTCCAATTATTCTGATTTATTCTTAAAACAGTCAAATACATGGTTAGTTATAGTCATCATATTTTATTCTTCATGTCTATAAAGCCTTTTTTAAAAATCTGCTGTGGTCCTTTCGTGTGTGTGTGTGTGTGTGTACGCGCGCGCACGTGCGCGCACATGTGTGTGTGTGTGTGTGTGTGGAAGCCAGAGATGTTAAGTTTCTCCTTCATTTGCTCTTGCAGCTTATTTTTGAAAACAACATCTTTCCCTCAACCTAAAGTTCATTAATTCTACTAGTCTGTCTGGCCAGAGAGATACTTCTGTTAGTCTATGTCCCCAACACTGGGATTACAAATCTGTCTTTTTATGTGGGAGCTGGGATCTGAATTGGTTCCTTGTGTTTGTACAGCAAGCCCTTTACTTACTGAACCATCTCCCCAGACCTGCTGCAATCTTTAAAAAAAAAAAAAAAAAAGCAAAAACTAGTTTCTCCCTTTTTCTCTGTGTGTGATGCATGCATGTGTATTTGTTCATGGGGGAAGGTTGAACTTACATATATATCTACACATGCGTTGAGGGCAGAAGAAAACATTAAGTGCCTCCCTCCATCACAGTCCACCTTATTCTTTTAATCTCTAAGTTCATTTTTAATTAATTTATATACTTTATATCCCAATCATAGCCCCTTCCCTCCTCTCCTCCCAGTCCCACCCTCCCTCTCTTCGCCCTATTCCCCCTTCTCTACCTCCCAAAAGAGGGAAGTTCCACCACCACCACCAACCCACCCCTGCACATCAAGTCTCATCAAAATTGAGGGCATCCTCTTTCTTGGTGGGCTGGCAAGGCAGAACCACCTGGGGGAAGTGATGAAAAAGCAGGCAACAGAGTACTTGTCAGAGACAGCCCTTGCTCCCTTTACTAGGGAACCTACATGAAGCCCACGCTGCCCATTGGGTACATGTGTGTAGAGGGCCTAGATCCAGTTTATGTATGGTCTTTTGTTGGTGTTTCAGTCTCCACAAGCCCTCCTGGTCCCAGGTTGGTTTGCTGTGTTAGTCTTCTTGTGGAGCTCCTGTCCCCTCTGAGTCCTTCTGTCCTTCCTGCACTCTTCCACAAGACTCTTTGCACTTCACCCAGTGTTTGGCTGTCTCAGCATCTGTTTTGATCCATTGCTGGGTGGAGCTTCTCAGAGGACAGCTATGTTATGCTCCCTTCTGCAAGCATAACAGAGTATCATTAATAGTGTCAGGGGCTGGCTCTTTCCCTTGGTGTGGGTCTTAAGTTGGGCCAGGCATTGGTTGGATATTCCCTCTATCTCTGCTCTGTCTTTATCCCTGCAGGATAAATTTTTGTGGGTGGGTTGGTGTTCCTCTCCCTTCTTGAGGAGTCCTGTCTGGTTAGACTTTGGTCTCTTCAGTCTCCATGATCCTCACTACTAGGCAGTCTCTGCAAATCACCTCCATATCCTTCCTCCCAGGAGCCTACCATGTCTTGCTTCTCTGCAAATCGTCTGTCCTCCTACCCCTGTTCTCCTCACATCTGATCTCCACCCCGCCTTATGTCCCTCAGCACTCCCTCTCCTATCCTGTTCCCTCTCTTCAACCATTTCCACTGTATATTCCATTTCCACTGTATATTCCATTTTCACTGTATACTCCATTTCCACTGTATACTCCATTTCCACTGTATATTCCATTTCCACTGTATATTCTATTTCCCTTTCTCAGGGAGATTAGGCCCTCCTTGTTTATTAGCTTCTTTGGGTCTGTGAACAGATTGAGAAAAGATCTTCACCAACTTTAAATCTGACAAAAGGCTAATATCCAAAATATATGAAGAACTCAAGAAATTAAACACCAACAAAGAAAATAACCCAATTAAAAAATGGGGTACAGAGATGAACAGAATTCTCAGCAGAGGAATCTCAAATGGCCGAGAAGCACTTAAAGAAATGCTCAGTGTCCTTAGTCATCAGAGAACTGCAAATCAAAATGCCTCTGAGATTCCATTTTACACCCTTCAGAATGGCTAAGATAAAAAATTCAAGTGATAGCACATGCTGGTGAGGATGTGAAGAAAGGGAAACAATCATGCATTGCTGGTGGGAGTGCAAACTTGTACAACCACTTTGGAAATCAATCTGGCATTTTCTCAGAAAATTGGAAATAGCTGTACCTCAAGACTCAGCTCTCCCACTCCTGGTCATGTACCCAAAGATGCTCCACCCATAAAGACTCACATGCCTGCTATGTACTCATTTATAAGGACATATTAACCATATAGTACAGGCTAACCATACTACAATCCACCTTCTTTTTTGAGACAGTCTCACTGAAATTGAATCTCATTGATGTGGCAAGTGTGGCTGACCAGTAAGCTTCAGATATCCTCCTGTCTCCACCTCCCCAATTCTGGGAGGATAAGCACACGCCACCAAGCCTGCAGTTCTAGGGATCCAAACTTAGGGCCCTGTGCTTCTATGTCAAGCATTTTACTTTCTGAGCTGTCTCTCCAACCCCTAAAAAAATTATTTTTACATTTACTTTTTATGTGTATGAGTGACTGCATATGTGTGTATGCATCATATATGTCTGGTGCCCATAGATACCAAAAGAGGAAAGTAGAGCCCCTGGTACTAGAGTTACAGATGGTTGTGAACTGCCATGTACATACTAGACATTGAATGTGGGTCCTCTGAAAGAGCATCCAGTACTTTCAATGGCTGATTCATCTCTTTAATACCAACTTCTCATTCTTCAAAGACGTTTTAAAAATTATGTTTGTACATAAAAAATATAATTATTTTCATCTGTGTTTATAAAGTACAATACCTCATATGAGTGTATTTGTATTATTAATGTTTCTTACAAGTTCTTTTGTCTTTCCTTCTTAACCTGTTGTTTTTATTGGGGGTGTTGTTGTTTTACTTTATTCTGTGTATTGTGTTTGTTGTGAATTCTGGCATCTATTTTCTCAAGAGATACTGGTTTACAGTTCACTTGCCTATCTTTAATATCAGGATAATACTTGTCTTATGGAATGAATTAGGAAGTATCTCTTTAATTTTTGGAAAGATTTGTGAAGGATTGATAGTAATTCTTCTTTGAGTGTTCAGCAGAGTGACAGTGACCCTGTTTGGAACTGAATTTTATATATTGACCAGTTCTCAATTACTTCACCAGTACTTTACATTGATTTAGGTTTTCTGTTTAATCTGTTTTCAAAGTCTGTATGTTCCTGTGAATTGGGTCATTTTATCTGTGTTATTTCATCACTGACATATTGATGGTAGTATTGTTTTAAAATGTTTTATTTCATAATGCCATAGAGTTAACAGTTCCACTTGAATTTCTGATATTTTTGCGACTTGAATCGTCTCTCTACCACCAGTTACTTAACCTAAAAGTTTGTTAAGGATTTTTTTGTTTTTTACTCTTTCCCCAGAACTAACAGACTTTTTCTTCAGCTGTTTTTCTCCTCCTCCTCCCCTTCTTCTTCTTCTTCTTCTTCTTCTTCTTCTTCTTCTTCTTCTTCTATTTTTTTTTTTTTTAAATCTCTACTGTGATAATGTTTCCTTCAGGTCACTGGCCTAGGAGTTTTTTACGTCTCTCTCTTTTTTTAAAATTTATTTATTAATTCATTCATATTACATCTCAGTTGTTATTCCATCTCTTCTATCCTCCCATTCCTCCCTCCCTCCCACTTTCACCCTATTCCCCTCCCCTATGACTGTGATTGAGGGGGACCTCCTCTCCCTGTATTTGACCATAGGGTATAAAGTCTCTTCTTGGTAGCCTACTAGCCTTCCCCTTAGTGCCACTGGGCCTCCTCATCAGGGGACATGGTCAAATATGGGGCACCAGAGTTTATATGAAAGTCAGGCCCCACTCTTCACTCATCTGTAGAGAATGTCCTGTCCATTGGCTAGATCTGGGTAGGGTTCGAAGTTTACTGCACGTATTGTCCTTAGCTGGTGCCATAGTTTGAGCAGAACCCCTGAGCCTAGATCTGCCTGTCATAATGTTCTTCTTGTAGGTTTCTAGGACCCTCTGGATCCTTCTATTTCCCCATTCTCCCATGTTTCTCTCACCTAGAGTCCCAAAAGGATGTCCTCACATATATCCCACTTTCCTGGTAGGTGAAGACTTTCATGGGACGTGCCCCTTGGGCCAGTGTCTAGTTATAAGTGAGTATATACCATTTGAGTCTTTCTGCTTCTGGGTTAACTCACTCATTATGATCATTTCTAGTTCAATCCATTTGTCCACAAATTTCGGGAATTCCTTGCTTTTAATAGCTGAGTAGTATTCCATAGTGTAAATGTACCACAGTTTCTTTATCCATTCTTCTACTGAGGGACACTTAGGCTGTTTCCATGTTCTGGCTATTATGAACAAGGCCACTATGAACATGGTTGAGCATATGTCCTTGTGTGCTGGTGCATCTTCTGGGTATATTCCAAGGAGTGGAATAGCTGGGTCTTGAGGAATCCCTATTCCCAGTTTTCTGAGATAGCACCAGATAGATTTCCAAAGTGGTTGTACTAGTTTGCATTTCCACCAGCAATGAAGGAGTGTTCCTCTTTCTCCACATCCTTAGCAACATGTGGTGTCGCTTGAATTTTTTATCTTAACCATTCTGTACATCTCTCTCTCTTATGGTCCAAAATTAAGGTAGTGGTTTCATAGTTTTCTTCTTTTTAATATAGCCATAAATTACTCAATGAACACAGCTTTTATTGTGCTCCTTAAGTCCTCTTACTTTGTATTTTCATATTTATTTTGAAGTATTCTCTAAATTAGGTTGTGATTTCTTTTACCCTTTATTTGTTTCAGAGTATATAATTTACTTGTTACCAAGTTTTCTCTATTTCTTTCTCCCTTTGATTTCCAGTTTCATTCTATTGTCTTCAGAGAAAAGAGTTTATATAATTTAAATGTTTTGGATTTTACTAATATTTGTTTTGTAGTTACTTTTTTGAAATTTTAGATTTAAAATGTTATTAATTCCTTATCTGATTACCACAACTTAAAAATAAATAAATATATGCAGTGCCTAGCAATTACTGAAGTAATTTACTAATTTATAATAACATAAACTGTGAGTCATCACATACAATTTGCATTTGTGGGTTGTTTTCTACCTGTGCTTACATAACTTTTTGCTGATTAAATTTTTTCTTTGGCAATTTGATACAGTATATGTATGGTTTGTTTTGCTGGCTCTCACCCATCCCTTCTTTTATCAGCCTCCCCCCTTTCCCTGGTCCATTTCCTGAGTTCACACCTTCTTACTTTGTTTTTGTGACCCTCTGACTTTAACAGTCTCTGAGATCCTCATTTCCATGAGGGCAGCCTTGTGTTTATAAGTCCAATACATCACATGAATGTAGTATGTTCCTGTGGGCTTGGAATTGTTCACTGGAAACTGGTGGGCTCCCTTTTGGTAGCAATTTTGAAAAATGTGGAGGTAATGGCTCTCTTCCCCCTATCTCCCACACCCCATAATCCATCAGTTGGCTGGAAGTTCAGCAGGGAGGATTAGGACCCCATAAGATCCTCCTCAGCTTTGATTGGCTTTTGGCATGTGCAGTCTGGTGCAGGTTGTGCAGACTACCACAGCTGCTGTGAGATCATTCTTGCAATGACTGTGTCAGAGCCTCAGCATAGCATTTTACATCTCGATATTTTCTGGCTCTTAATGTTCTTTCTATTCTCTCTTCCCCCATGTTTCTTGAACCTTAGAGAGAGTTTTACAAATATCATATTTATGGCTAAGTAACAACCATCTCTCCTCTAAGCATCTTGAACAGCCACGAGTCTCTGCATTTATCACCATTCACTACAAAGGAAAGCTTCTGTTGTTAAGGATGAAGAGTAGCGTTTGTCTAAAGTTTAAACATATTTAGACTTGATTATGAAAATTAGTGTGATAGCTCCTCAAAATGCTAGAAATAAAAGTACCAAATGACCTGGCCGTACCACTCTTGAATGTCCACCCAAAGGGCTTAATAACCCACTACAGAGATACTTGCTCATCTATGTCCATTGTGACCCTTCTCACAGTACTAAGAAATGGAGTCAGCCTAGATATCCATATATACAGTGAAATCTTACTCCACTGTAAATAAAAAGTAAGTTATGTAATTTACAGGTAAAGGATTGAACTAGAAAAAATTTTGTTGAGTGAGGTAAACAGGTCCAGAGAGACAAACACAAACTCTGCCTGATCTTTCTTATATGTAGACCTTAACTCGAATCTTTAGTTTTCTATGCTTAACTTGGAACACCTGTACATGCTAGGAAACTAGAAATGGGCCATAGTTGGGGAATGGCTTAAGGGAGAGGAGCTAATAGAACAGAGATGAAATGGGAGTATTAACTGTCTGCCTGCTGGGGAGAGCTCATTGCCAAGGTGGTTTGGCCTGGCCAATTTGGCAGCCATCCAGGCCCAGATCCATCACTTCAAGGTGGTCAACCCGAGCACCTATTTCATCTCCAAGCCTCTGGACTACAATGAGGAGCTGGTGCTGCAGAACCAGATCTGGGAGCAACCAAAAATGAAAAACTGAATCGTGGCTGTGATGGAAGAAGTCTCTGCAATGGTCTGGTGTTTATGATGCTTCTGAGACCAGAGGCCCTGAGCCAGACAGTGACTTGTGGCAATACATATTTACATGTAGAGCTGTGTGAGCAAAAACATACTTAGTGACATACTGCAGTTTCCAGTGCCACTGCCACATGAATGTGGGATGGAGGAGTGGGAAGGATGGAGATGGAGAGAGGCTGACATGTTGATGTCTGAGGCCTGAGCTGCCACCCAGAGGCCATGTTGATGTGCATGGGCTGTACTGCTGCATAAGGCCTTGGTGGTATCTGTGGGCCATGATGCGGGGGGGGGGGGGGGGGGGAATAGAGGGCATGCACATGTGAGAAGCCTTTGCTGCCTCCTGAGGCCATGGGGTATCTGTGGGCCATGAAGTGGGGGGGGAGGGAATGCACATGTGAGAAGCCTTTACTGCCTCCTGAGGCCATGGGGTGTCTGTGGGCCATGATGGGGGGGGGGGGGGGAGAATGCACATGTGAGAAGCCTGTGCTGCCTCCTAAGGCCATGGTGATGTCTATGGACTGTGCTACTGCCAAGGGCCATGTTGGGGATCCATGGTCCTACTACAGCTGGGTGCCATGTGAAAGTCCATGGTCCATGTTACCACCAAAGGCTGTGTGGAGATCCATGGTCTATGCTGCCCCGTGAAGCCATGTTCCTGGCCTGTACTGCCACCAGAAACTATCCTGAGGTCCATGGCATGTGCTGACACTGGAGGCCAGGTGAATGTCTGTGGTCTATGTTGTCACCTGATATCATGTGAAAGGCCATGATCCATGTTTCTTCCAACTATAAAGGTCAAGGAAGCTTCTTATGCAGTGGTATTGATGACTGCAGACTCCCAGTTAAGAAAGAGGGACATAGAAGGCTTCTTTAACAACCTCCATCCCCACCGCCATCTCCCAAAAAACCTAGATAAGAGGCCATTGAAGAGAACTCTTAAGAATTGTGTAGCTCTCCATAATAGACAGTTACTGGGAGGGCTGGGGGTAGAGAAGGACTCGCTTTTCTCTAAGGGGCTGGCCACCAGGAGTTTGACCATGCTCCAGTGACTGTGTGGACAAGACAAATTGTACTTGGTTTGTTTTGGGGGGTTATTATATTTTCTTTTCAGTTGGGAGGCTACATGGTCGGGGAAAGGGGCAGACTTGGAAGGACTGGGAAGTAAGGATGATTGGGGTACATTATGTGAAATTCCGAAATGATCAATAAAAATACAGTGTTATAAAACATAAGTACAGCTTGTTGGGTGGAGAAAAGGGTAATACTAAGGGTGGCAAGAGCCAAACAAGGATGTTGGGGGGGGGGGCAGTCAAGATGAGCGGTTAGGAAGGGACGGGTAGCCGAAGTAAAGGACATATGAAAAAGCCATATGAAAACCTATATTTTGGAAGACTGTTTATAAAGCAAATAGTTAGAAGACTGATATCTTGTGTCGCTACACAGTGCTGGTCCTAGACGACATTGTTTTACAAGCAAAAATCTCATTGCAATGTCTGGGGTCAGAGAGGTTCCAGGGCCACCCAAGATACCACAAGCTGTTGCCGTTTCTTTTGAGTCCCCACCAGAACTATAATAAAATATAAACAAGCTGGAACTGAGCTGTACACGTCTTCCCTACAGGCTGCTGGGGAAAAATAAGCCATTGATTCGCTCCCCTTCCCAGCTCTGAACCCTGTGAAACACAATGACACAGACAAGATGTGCCCACTGATACAGTGGTTTGATGGGAGTGACTAATGGTTTTCAGATTGGATGGGAAACCTGCTCCACAGGAGGATGTATGTGCCTGGAACTCTTAACTGTGGCCAAAGCTCTTCATCTAGGGAAGTCATAATTCCCAAGAGGACCTCACTAGTATGATTTGAACAGTGTTTAGGTCTGTTTTGAGACGTGATGGACCTTGATTTTTCAAACACTTCATTTACTTTGAGTAGAGCTAAGACTTCTGCTGTTTCTGGAGTCATACACTTCAAGCTCAAAGCCTAAATCTCTGTTGTGAATCAGCAAAGGTAGCTTGAAGTGATCTGTGCATCATTCCCCTGTGCATTGGCTCCTGACATTTTGACTGGTAGCTCTCTATCTGGTAGCTTCCATTTTTGTTAGGGGAGTGCAAAGATCTTTTATTCTTTTTTTTTTTCAGTTGCTCTCAACAGAAGTCTTGCCTTACTTGACCACTCGGCCATTTTTGAACAGTGAAGTCCTTCTGATTGCACTTTTAAATTACATTTTAAAAATAAAATATTTATCAGAGTCAAAAACAATAGATAAATCCCGAATTTTGTGAATTGGCTATTCTATTAAATTAGTAATTTGTGTAACTGAACATTGGCCTGTTTAATGTTGAGCCTTGTTTCAGATGTTAGAAAACAGTGTATACCATCTTATACTTACAAATATATTACAAGTAGAGGATTCGGTTGAATTGAGAATGGGACCTGCCATAGCTGTCTGAACCCAGCCTCATTTAGAAAATCTGTATTGAAACTGGAATTGTAGGCTTAGAGTTGATTTTTTAAACTGTGTGTGTGGTTGTGCAAGTGGTATGTATACACATGGTGGCAGCAATGTGGGAGAGGCGCCTCCAGCGTGCCCAGCACGATGTCAAGTGTTTTACTCTGTCATTCTCCACTGTGTTCCCTTGAAGCAGAGTCTCTCACTCAATCTGAAGTTAGGTTGGAGGCCAGAAAGCAACCAGAGGTCCTCCTGTCTCTCTCTGGTCCCAGCAGTCCTGGGGTTACAGTCACACAGGATGATGTCCAACTTTTGTTGTTGTTGTTGTTTTATTTACAGTTTTTTTAATTATTATTTTTACATATACATTTATATTATTATACATATATAAAATAAACTACATACAGCAAGAAGAACCACAGAACAATCAGGAATTGTATTCATGTTACATTTATAGTGTTTTGGCTGTTTGTATTTGGCAACCTTGAAGAAAATATTTTCCTATCTTGATGAGTCTAACATTCTGAATGTAACTCAATATCTATCATATCTCATCTCTGTCAACTTAAAACAACTATCTAGACCTAAAAACATCTTAACCCCTAAACAACTAAGTGAGGCTTCTGAGAATTTGAACTCACATCCTGATGCTTGCACAGCAAGTACTTACGCAGTGAGCATCTCCCTAGCCCTAGAGTTACCTTCTAACTAAATAGCCTCATATCCTTTTTGGGTGGCTGTTTATTTTTTCCCAGTAGTATTGGTTATCTACAGAAATGTAGACATAGCAAATCTAAACCATATTTAGCAGTCATTATAGGCAGGTTAAACCTAAACACTCTAATAAAATTTCCCTAAAGCAGTGATAAGGGAAGTAAGTACTCAACAGTATTGTGTAAAAATTGATAACTTCCCTAAAGTTCTAAGTCTGAATTTTATTCTGTATTTATTTACTTATTTATCTATGGGAAGGCACACATAGTATGGCTCACATGTGGAGGCCAGAGGTCAACTTAAAGGAATTAGTTCTCTCCTGCAATGTGGGTGGTTTCAGGCTTGGCAGCAAGTACTGGTAGCCCCCACGCTGCCTTACTTATAAACCCTCAAGTGCTACTTTTAGTCAAATATCTCAAGGGAAGAATTGTAAAAACCTTTAGATTCTTTTAAAAATTTTCCGTATCTGCAAACAACCATTTTAATTATATATCTTGAAGAAAGCTAATTTGTAAAATACTTATATAAAATAATTTATAGAAAAATTTTAGTAAGCCCATGCTATTGTAACATTAATGGAAGAAGTATGAAAATAACTTTTGGGAAGTGAGACCATGAATTATTTAACCTTACATTTCTGGAAATGGTATTTCTAATGAGAACAACAAATTACAGACCTTCTTTTCTTGCTAATTATAATTAAAAACAAACAAATAAATATGAGCACATGGGACCATGAACCTTAGACATGATGTTTATGGTTTCAGCCTCTATAAGATGTGCTTGTGGATGCTGTCTCCCACCACAACCTTACAGTGTTTCATCATGCTACTGCTCCTGCATTCTTTTTCTTGTGGCTCACCTTAGTGATTGATGGCTTCATGAAGTAAGTAAACACTTACTGTTTTTAACCACATTTATCTAAGTCCAGCTTCTCGGAAATAGTGACAGTAGGAACAAAAAAATGCCTCTACACCTGTGTGTGGAACTTGTTGCCAGCTTTCTTCAGCTCAACTGAGTTCTTTTAAATTAGCAGATTTCTTGGTAAATGTTAACTAATATTAACTAAAGCAAGTAAAAATCACTTTCTTTCTTAATAATAAAGTATTTTCTGGTTAAAACAAGCCTTTGTAGGCTCTAGCTTCCTTCTTTGACAAATAATCATAGGATTGCATATCAATCTCACTGGATTATGAGAGTTTAGTAACATGGTCAAGTAATAGTTGTTTCAATTAGAGGGCCATAAAACATTTAAAATATGAATTCTTGTCTGTATGGATTAAAGGTAAAATAAGTATATTATTGTAGAAATAGGGCACAAATTAAAATTTAAGTCATTACTGTTTTTTAACAGTAATGAACATTTATTTTCAAGAAGAATAAATAAATATAAGCTTTTAGGAGAAAAGTCATACAGCATAAGCAAAATTAAATGCCAAGAATGCAAAGATACTTGCTGCATACTAACTAGCAAATAGACTAGTGAAAATATATAAGAATCAAGAAAGGAAACCCATAAGCAAAGCTACAAATAAGACATTCAGATGGCCAATAAATACTTGATAAGATGCTCAACATCATTAACAACCAGAGGTCCATAATGTAAGCATGATAAGCATGTTACTGCTGTATCTGCAGCAAAAGAAATTCGAAAAGTGATGCTAAGCGTTAGAGAGTCTTAGGAAAGGAACTCTCATCTACTGGTAGTATGTAAATTGGGAGACAGTCTTAAAAGGCAAAGTCTGGTGACATTTTCAGCTGTGTGGTTTTCATTTGGCCCAAAAATTATTTTTCCAAGTTAACACCTTAGAGAAACTAATGTGCTTGAATGCAATGACCTACATTAAGGGATTTATGTTGCATTATCTTTTTCTTTAATGTTTATATTTTCTGGTATTTTTTATTTCATTCGGGATTTTAATTTAATTGAAACATTTCTCCCTTCCCTTTCCTCCCTCCAAACCCTTCCGTATGCTCCTCCCCACTCTCCTTCAAAAATAAGCACACACGCATACTCCTAAATATGACCTGTTCCATCCATATAGTACTACCTGTATGGGTGTGCTCAAAACTGGCTTTTTGGCACTGGACAGCCAATTGGTATGCTCTTCACTGGGGGAGAACCACCTCTCCTGTTCCCAGCTTTCCTCAGGTGCCTGTAGTTCTTTGTGGAGGGTTGAGACCTTGGGGGCGTTTCTCTATCTAGTTGACATGTTCATTGATTCAGCTCCCATTTGGACAGTTATGTTGGTGAGACTTTATTGGCATAGATTCTGGTATTACTTAGAGACACAATCTCACAGGAAACTACTTTTACTTTCTTTCCACCCCCTCTTCCACAGTGTCCCCTGAGCCTTGGGTCGGGGAGTGGTTTGTAGATGTATCCGTTGGGATTGGGCTCCACAGCTCAGCATTTTGATTGTTGGGTTTTCTGTAGTGGTCTCTTCTCTATCACGAAGAGAAGTTGCCTTGGTGAGGGGTGAGGACTGCACTAATCTGTGGGCATAAGGACAGATGGCTGTAGATGCTGTTAGGAGTTGTGCCGCTTCAGTAAATCGGAGGTTGAAGCTTCTCCCCTACTAGGCTTGACTTCACTCACACTGAGCAGTTAGCTAGGTTCCTGTAGCAGGCATGGTTCAACCCTGCAGAGCGGTCTTAAGTCCAGTTAGCGAGTTTTGGTTACTGCCAAGCTATGAATGCCTTAGGATTATTGCGCCCCAAGCAGAACCTTGAAAACAAAGTAAATGTGCATGGGTAGAAGGATGGCAGTAGGAGAATGAGTATGTTTGCATCAGATAATAGAATGCCACAAAACAGATCATTGCATCCTTAGTTTAAGATTAGCTGTCTGGCCAGGCGGTGGTGGCACGCGCCTTTAATCCCAGCACTCGGGAGGCAGAGTCAGACGGATTGCTGTGAGTTTGAGGACAGCCTGGTCTACAGAGTGAGTCCAGGACAGCCAGGGGTATTACATAGAGAAACTCTGTCTCAAAAACAAAACAAAACAAAACAACAACAACAAAAAGATTAGCTCTCTGCCAAATGACAAATGCCCTGTAGGTACTGAGGATGTGATGGTAAACTGTATACGTTCTTTTGAGTCATTGAACTTGAGTTCTGATAGTTAAAATGAATGGAGATAAGAAATGTATACAAACTGAGGAAAGCTAGAAGCCAGAGCAGAGGTCTTCCTAAGAGAAGAGCATGTCAATCATCTGTCCAGTGCCAAGCGGTCAGCCCTGAAAACACCAGGTTATATTTTATTCCTTTTTATTGCTGAATAATAGATTATCATATGTATACATTGATGCTCTCTATATAGCACGTTATATTTTGTTGGAAGTTGTTTAACTTGTTCCTACCTTGGGCTATTAATGTTACTATAAACACTCATTCACAGGATATTGTTTGGATATACGGCTTCTTCAGGGAATGTTCAGTACGTATGTTAATTCTACTTTAACTTTTTGAGAAACTGGCAGTTTTCCAAAATGGCTGCACTATTTTACATTGTCACTAGCTGTGTGAAACAATTGCAGTTTCTCCTTTCCGTATTACTATCTTGTGCATTATAGCTATCCTAGTGGTTGTGATGATTTATCTATGAAAATGACAATGAAACCCATTAAAGTCAATGCAGATTTGAGGAAAACAGTACATTAGCTGTCTTTAAAGAAGCTTTCTTTAAACTTATTTTTACATTTTAGTTATCAGTCTCCTTCCTGTTTTCTGCACGTTAGTCCCTTTTTCCACTGTTCTCATTGTAGATATTGTAGATATTGTCTCCCAGTATTGGACCATCTTTCACCTTCTCAATGGTATCTTTGTCCTGAAGTTCAACTTTGTGTTGAAATATTCAAAGCAGTTCATCTACTAAAAACTAAGGCCAGTCTAAGCACAGTAATAGTGTGTGGTTGTCATCCTAGCTGCTTTTGAGGTCAAGACTACTGGAGGTCAAAACGCTCCCCTTTCTAAAACAAGGTAACAAAAATGTTAAGATCCATTTTGAGGGGAAGGAAGTGAAGCTTAGGAAATCCTGCAGAAGCTGGTGGGATGGCTGAGAACCAGCCTGTAGCAGGCCTATTGTACCTATTGTGCCTGTGTGGGCACAAATCTCATTTTAAATGTCCAAGATAACCTAAGTTATATGAAAATAAAAGTAAGGTTTTTCTCCCTTTGTCATTACTACTCAGCTGAGCTCTTCACTTGAAGGAAGAGGTTAACTGCATTCATCCCAGAATTCACAGAAAGTCAAGTGGGACCTGAGCAGTCACTGGGCTGCAGTTTTGCTTTATTTTAATATATACACTATGAGGAGTAAATTAAGTTAGAACGTTGAATTCTAAAAGTATTTGAATTTGTGTTTTAAATTGCTAAATATTGAGATGAGTAAAACAGTTCCAAGCTTCTTTGATGTTCAGATTTTTCTTTAAGTAGCTTTTTTCCTGACTCAGTAGGAATGATACCTTGATTTTATGGTTTAAAAAAACAATGATCAAAAAGATCTCAAGTCAGTGTCTTTAATTTTTTAAAGAGTTACCATCAAGTGTTAAAAGTGCACATGCATAGGAAAATGGAAACTAACTTGGTCGTGCTTGGATCTAGGTGAGTGTTACGTGAAAGGAGTGGTGCAAAGACAGATTCGTAGATGTTAATAGGCAAGCCCCCATTGGAGGGTTTTGTTTTTTTGTTTTGTTTTGTTTTGTTTTTTTTCATTTTTCTAAGCATTATTCTGCTACCAGTGAAGTCTCATTATTTCTAAGTGTTCTAATCAATAAGGTCATGAAAGATTGATTTTAGGAGCCGTCACTGTGTTTATGACAAGACACATAGAGCCATTTATAGAAGGAGCAGTAATTTTGTTAACTGGCAAGTCAGAGAATCAACAAGGCCTACTTACATGTCTGCGTAGTGAGAAGAATCTCCATGTTGTCTGTGGCTGGCAGAGGAGAAGACTAATGCTGCTATGGAATTTTCCTAAAGACACACCATGATGTGGGAAGAGGACAGGGGAGCAACTCCATACAAGTCTAATATGTTTAAGTTGGCTGCATTGATTTTCCTCCACTAATGAGCTGTGATTGCAAATGAATTGTCCTTGAGAATTACAGTACCTCCTTTATAGCCAAGACTTCTTCAATTCTGAATGCAAATTATTCCAAATATGAAATATCTCTATGTGTTTAAATTAAATAAAACATAATAGGTTTAGTCTAGTCAAATAATGTGTCTTTAGAAAGTGGGTAACATACAAAATTTTCTTCATACTTTATAAATGTGGGTGAAGAAGCACACTGTATTCTGCCATGTAAGAGTACTGTAATTGATTTGGCTAGTCTCTGGCTTGAGGACATGTAGGTTCACAAGACCTTTTTAAAGAAAAATGATCTGTACTATTATAAAACATTAATATATTCACTATTTTTAAAATAGACAATACAGAAGTATACAAATGAAATGAATGAAATCTTTCTCACTTTCTTCTCCTAGCCTTTACTTCCTGTATTAGATATGTTAGCTCTTTGAAATGTTGTCTCATTGCTTCTATGTATATTATTTTGCATATATATGTAATGAATATGCATGTGCACATATTTTAATTTGTGTATATATTATAGCACTTTTTACAACATAGTGTATGCAAATATTATTGTTTCAATTGGCGACGATCTACTTAATTCATTTTTTTTCACGTTGAAAAAAAATTTTTTAAATTTTTTGTTAATTTATTCTTGTTACATCTCAATGGTTACCCCATCCCTTGTATCCTCCCATTCTTCCCTCCCTCCCATTTTCCCCTTACTCCCCTCCGCTATGACTGTTCCTGAGTGGGATTTCCTCCCCCTGTATATGCTCATAGCATATCAAGTCTCTTCTTGGTAACCTGCTATCCTTCCTCTGAGTGCCACCAGGTCTCCCCCTCCAGGGGACATGGTCAAATATGAGGCACCAGAGTACGTGTGAAAGTCAGACCCCACTATCCACTCAACTGTGGAAAATGTTCTTAATTCATTTTTAATTTGCTAGATTCCTTTTTTTTATTTAAAAGGGGTGCTGCACATGATATGGAACCCTTTGGTACATAATCAGGAAAGATATTACGGGGCAGTGTGATAGTTTTATCTTTAGTTATATGAGGAGCCTCCGCACTGACTTACACCACAGCTCTAGAGGTTAACATTCTCACCAGCAGTATATAAGGATTCCCTTTTCCACGTCCTCACTAGCATTTATTGTCATTTCTTTTAGATTTATTTTTATTACTATTTATTAAATAGTGTGTCTGTGGTGGTATAGGCATATGAGTGTAGGAACTGGCAAATTCAAGAGAGGGTGTCAAAATTCCTGGAGCTAAAGTTACAGACAGTTATGAATCACCTGGTGTGGGTGTGTGTGTGTTGGGAACCAAACTTGGGTCTTCTTACAGTGAGTATATACTCTTCTCTCTAGCTTCCATCAGTTTGTTTGGTTTTTTTTTTTTGTTTGTTTGTTTGTTTTTGCTTGCTTGTTTGTTTGTTTGATTGGTTGGTTGGTTTTTGGTTTTTTTATGGTAACCATTCTGACTAGGGTGAGATAGAATCTCAAAGCAGTTTTAACTGACATTGACACTGATGGCTAAGGATATTGAACATCTTTTCAAGCACTTTTTTTTTTTTATCTGTTTCTGTATTTTTTTTTTTTTTAAGAAACTGTTTTATTACCAGCATACACCTGAAATCCCAGCACTTGGAGGCAGAGGCAGGTGGATCTCTGTGCATTCAAGGACAGCTTGGTCTACAAAGCAAGTCCAGGAGAGCCAAAGCTACACAGAGAAACCCTATTTTGAAAAAAAATAAATAAATAAAAACAAAAAACAATGAAACAAGTAAACAAAGCAACAAAAAAGAAATTTTTTGGAGGAGGTGGTGGAATGTTTTAAGTTTTACTGTTCTTTATATTATAAATAGTAATCTCCTGTCTGATATATAATTAACAAAGATTTCCCCATCCCCCATTCTGTAGTTTGTTACTTCATTCTCCTATTTTCCCACTGATTTGCAGGAGCTTCTTTATTTCTTGAGCCCATTTGTCATTTCTTGGGACTCTGTATTATAGATTTCTTTTCAGGAAGTCCTTGCCTCTACCTGATGATATTCAAGGTATTGTTACCTAAGCTTTCTTCCAGAGGTTTCTGAGTTTTAGGTCTTAACATCTTCAGTTTTGAGTTATTTTGTGCAATGTGAGGGATGTGGATCCCATCTCATTTTTTCTGAATGAATATTCAGTTTTTCTACTTGTCCATTTCTTGAAGAGACTCTTTTTCCCCTCCTATGTGTTTTTAATGCCTTTGTTGAAAATTAGATCTCTGGTTTATGAGTTTATTTCTGCATCTTCTATTCTGTTCCACTGTTTCACAAAGTTTGTTTTTATGCCAGTACCATGCAGTTCTTGTTACTTTGACTCAATAATATAATTTCAGATCAGAAATTGTAATGAATTTTTGATAGAAGGACCAAAAGCCAAATTATTCTTCATGAATGTCTGTAAGTAGTAACCTTCTTAGCCAGTATAGTTTCTATCAGCAGCTACTTTGGTGAGATTGAAAGCCAAACTAGGAAGTCATGATAAATGGTAGCCAAACTTTCAAATATTTTAACTTAAAACATTTCAGAATATATTTATTCACAATCTTGATGCAGGAGCAAGAATTTTCTTTGTGAATGGCTCTCTTCTTTAGAATTCCATTTAGTTTTCCTAAAATAAATCTTATCAATAATAAATTGTCTACAAATGTTGCTTCCCAGATTTAAAAAAAATTGGATTTATTTTATGTGTAAAAGTGTTTTGTTTACATGTATCTTTGTGTACCATGTACATGCCTGGTAGTCTAAGAGGTCAGAAGAAGATGTAAGCTCGTCATATGAATGAAACGTTTAATATTTCACTGTCATATGTTCTCTCAAGAAGTTAAAACATACTTTTCAAATATAGGAACAGGCTCTGTGATATCCACACCCCTGATGGGAATTTTACACATTACAATCCCAAAGGAAGAAAAGCTATTCTTGATTTTTACCTTATGCTCCTAACTTTTTGCTAAAAAAGGATAAATAAATCTTGCTGGATACTGATGTAGGGCCCCATAGGAAACATTTGTAGGAGTGGAGTAGCCTGCCACATAGCCTTTTCTGAGAGGCTCCCATTCTGCTTTCTTTTGAGATCCCTAAATTGAGGAAAAGCCCTAAGGCAGGCATTCAGCTGACCAGAGACTCAGAGGGCTATAGTTCCTTCTCCACCACAAATCCTAATAGAGCCAAGAAAATCAAGACTACACAAGAAGGCCACAGCTATGACAATAGTGCACCCAGAATGTCTAAAATAAATCTTATTTTCACGCACTTTTTGAAGTTTTTTCCAGTTTGATCGAATACATATTTTTAAAAATATGTCCTTATGTTTCCCTAAATCTCCCCAGTATCTGTTGTAATGTCCCACCTTTAATCTCTAATTTTATTAATTTGTATCTTCTCTCCTCATCTTTTGGTTAATTTGGCCAAGGATTTGCCAATCTTGATTTTCTTAAAGGACCAACTCTTTCTTTTATTGATTCTTTGTCTTGTTTAAGTTTTTTTTTTTTTTTTCCTATTTCATTGATTTCAGCCCTGAGTTTATTTCTTCTTGTCTACTCTTTTTCAGTATTATTTCTTGTTTTTGCCCAGAATCTTAGACTGTATCATTGAATTATTAATGTGAGGTCTTTCTAATAATTTTTATGAAGGGGCATAGTGCCTTGAACTGCCCCCTCAAAACTATCTTCATCATGTCCCATAGGTTTGAATATGTTGGGTTCTAATTTTCATTCAATTCTAAAGGTCTTTAACTTCCTTCTTAGTTCCTTTTGTGACCCAATTTTCATTCAGTAGTGAGTGGTTCAGTTTTCATGAGTTTATATGCTTTCTGCTATTTCTGTTCTTGTTGATATCCATCCTTACCATGGTGGTCAAATAATATGCAGACTTACTTCAATTTTCTTATATCTGTTGAGACTTGCATTATGTCCTCATATGTGGTCAAGTTTGGAGAAACTTCAATGAGTTGCCATGAAAAAAGTTTATAGTTTGGAATATACTCGCCATATTAGACTACCCCTCTTCCAATGCACACCCTGTACAGCAGGCTCAGGCTGCAAACTCTGTATTTTAACTGGAAAAGTTAAAGTTAAATTGGGAGTAGTCTCAGACTCCAGAAAAAATATGTTATATTCTTTAATGTTTAGGTGGAATTGATCTACAGATTTCTGCTATGTCTGTTTGATTTATGATGTTATTTAACCCTAGCATTTCCTTGTGTAATTTTTGTTTGGATAATTTGTCTGTTGGCAAAAGTAGGGTATTTAAGTCACCCACTATCACTGTGTGAGGGTCAATATGTAAATTTTGCTATAATAGTGTTTCTTTTATGAACTTAGGTGTTCTTATGTTTGATGGATAAATATGTAGAATTGCAATATCATTTTGGTAGATTTTTTCATTTAATGAGTATGTATTATCCTTCCCTATCTCTTCTGATTAGTTTTGGTTTGAAATCTATTTTGTCAGATATTAAAAGCTACACATACTTGATTCATGGGTTCATTGCTTGGAATACCTTTTTACCGTGAGGTGATATCTATGCTTGATGGTGGGGCGTGTTTCTTGGATGCAGCAGAAAGATGGATCTATTTTCTAATCTATTTTGTTCATCTCTGTCTCTCTTATTAGAATTGATATTATAAATAATGAGTTATTAATGAGCAATTTTTATTGATTACTGATACTTTGTTATAGTGGTATAGGTGTTTTATACCCTGGCTTTTTTTTGTTTTTTGTTTTTTGTTTTTTTCTGTTCTTAGATTTTTTTTTTTTTTTTAAATTCCTTGTGTCCTCTTTGGTTTAGTTAGCCTCTTCAGACTCAGGCTGTATTGGTGGATAGAAATAGCTTACATTTGGTTTTTGTTTTGTTTTTTTATAGAATGGTTTTCATTCTCCATCAATTGTAATTGATGGTTTTGCTGGGTATAGTTGTATGGTCTGACATCTGTGGTTTCACAGGACTTGCAGAATATTTATTGACACCCTTTTGGCTTTTAGTATTTAAATTGAAAAGTCAGGTATTGTTCTAATGGGCTGCCTTTATATGTGACTTGGTCTTTTTCCTTTGTATAATTTAATATCCTTTCTTTGTTCTGTAAATTTTTTAATCAATTTTTTTATTAATTTATTCTTGTTACATCTCAATGTTTATCCCATCCCTTGTATCCTCCCATTCCTCCCTCCCCCCCCCTCCATTTTCCCATTATTCCCCTCCCCTATGACTGTTCCTGAGGGGGATTACCTCCCCCTGTATATGCTTATAGGGTATGAAGTCTCTTCTTGGCAACCTGCTGTCCTTCCTCTGAGTGCCACCAGGTCTCTCCCTCCAGGGGACATGGTCAAATGTGAGGCACCAGAGTACGTGAGAAAGTCATATCACACTCTCCACTCAACTGTGGAGAATGTTCTGACCATTGGCTAGATCTGGGAAGGGGTTTAAAGTTTACCGCTTGTATTGTCCTTGGCTGGTGCCTTAGTTTGAGCGGTACCCCTGGGCCCAAATCTGCCTATCATAATGTTCTACTTGTAGGTTTCTAGGACTCTCTGGATCCTTTTATTTTGCTATTCTCCCATGCTTCTCTCATTTAGAGTCCCAATAGGATGTCCTCCCCTCTGTCCCAGTTTCCTGGTAAGTGAAGGCTTTCGTGGGACGTGCCCCTTGGGCTAGTATGCAGATATAAGTGAATATATACCATTGATTCTTTCTGCTTCCGGGTTAACTCACTCATTATGATCATTTCTAGCTCAATCCATTTATCCACAAATTTCGGGAATTCCTTGTTTTTAATAGCTGAGTAGTATTCCATAGTGTATATGTACCACAGTTTCTTTATCCACTCTTCTACTGAGGGACACTTAGGCTGTTTCCATGTTCTGGCTATTATGAATAAGGCTGCTATGAACATGGTTGAGCAAATCTTCTTGTTGTGTGCTGGAGCATCTTCTGGGTATATTCCAAGGAGTGGAATAGCTGGGTCTTGAGGAAGCCCTATTCCCATTTTTCTGAGATAGCACCAGATAGATTTCCAAAGTGGCTGTACTAGTTTGCATTCCCACCAGCAATGAAGGAGTGTTCCTCTCTCCCCACATCCTCGCCAACATGTGGTGTCACTTGAATTTTTGATCTTAGCCATTCTGATGGGTGTAAGATGGAATCTCAGAGTTGTTTTGATTTGCATTTCCCTGATGACTAAGGAGGTTGAGCATTTCTTTAAGTGTTTCTCAGCCATTTGATATTCCTCTGTTGAGAATTCTCTGTTTAGTTCCAAGCCCCATTTCTCAATTGGGTTATTGGGTTTGGTGGGGTTTAATTTCTTGAGTTCTTTATATATTTTGGATATTAGACCTTTGTCAGATGTAGGGTTGGTGAAGATCTTTTCCCAGTCTGTAGGCTGTCGCTTTGTTCTCTTGACAGTGTCTCCTGCCTTACAGAAGCTTCTCAGCCTCATGAGGTCCCATTTATTAATGGTTGACATTAAGGCCTGGGCTGTTGGTGTTCTGTTCAGGAAGTTGTCTCCTGTGCCAATATGTTCCAGGCTCTTCCCCACTTTTCCTTCTAAGTGACTTAGTGTCTCTGGTTTTATGTTGAGGTCTTTAATCCACTTGGATTTGAGTTTTGTGCAAGGTGACAAATATGGGTCCAGTTGCATTTTTTTACACATAGACCTCCAGTTAGACCAGCACCATTTGTTGAAGATGCTATCCTTTTTCCATTGAATGGATTTGGCTTCTTTGTCAAAAATCAAGTGACCATATGTGTGTGGATTCATATCTGGGTCTTCGATTCGATTCCACTAGATCAACCAGCCTGTTGCTGTGCCAGTACCATGCTGTTTTAATTACTATTGCTTTATAGTACAGTTTGAGATCAGGTATGGAGATTCCTCCAGAGCACCTTTTATTGTACAAGATTGTTTTAGCTATTCTGGGTTTTTTGTTTTTCCATATGAAGTTCAGAATTGAACTTTCAATGTCTTTAAAAAATTGTGTAGGTATTTTGATAAGGATTGCATTGAATCTGTAGATAGCTTTTGGTAGGATGGCCATTTTTACTATGTTAATTCTCCCGATCCATGAGCAAGGAAGATCATTCCATCTTCTCAGGTCATCTTCAATCTCTTTCTTCAGAGTTTTGAAATTTTTTTCAAACAAGTCCTTCACTTGCTTAGTTAGGGTAACTCCTAGATATTTTATATTGCTTGTGGCTAATGTGAAGGGTGTGGTTTTCCTAATTTCTTCCTCTGCAAGCTTGTCATTTGTGTATAGGAAGGCTATAGACTTTTCTGAGTTAATTTTTTATCCAGCCAATTTGCTGAAGGTGTTTATCAGCTTTAGGAGTTCTCTGGTGGAATTTTGAGGGTCACTTATGTACACTATCAGATCATCTGCAAATAGGGATAATTTGACTTCCTCCTTTCCCATTTGGATACCCTTGATCTCCTTTTGTTGTCTTATTGAAGAGATATGGAGAGAGTGGGCAGCCTTGCCTTGTTCCCGATTTTAGAGGAATTTCCTTGAGTATCTCACCATTTACTTTGATTTTGGCTATTGGCTTGCTGTATATAGCCTTTATTATGTTGAGGAAAGTGCCTTGTATTCCCGATCTCTCTAAAACTTTAAACATGAATGGGTGTTGAATTTTATCAAATGCTTTCTCTGCATCCAAAGAGATGATCATGTGGTTTTTTATTTTCAGTTTGTTTATATGGTGGATAACATTGATGGATTTCCGTATATTAAACCATCCCTACATGCCTGGAATGAAGCCTACTTGGTCATGATGAATGATATCTTTGATGTGTTCCTGTATTCGTTTTGCAAGTATTTTATTTAGTATTTTTGCATCAATGTTCATAAGAGAAATTGGTCTGAAATTCTCTTTCTTTGTTGAGTCTTTGTGAGGTTTAGGTATCAATGAGACTATGGCCTCATAGAATGAATTTGGTAATTTTCCATCCATTTCTATCTTTTGGAGTAGCTTGAAGAGTATCGGTATTAGCGCACCCTTGAAGGTCTGGTAGAATTCTGCACTGAATCCATCTGGCCCTGGGCTTTTTTTGGTTGGAAGACCATCGATGATTGCTTCTATTTCTGTAGGGGAAATGGGACTATTTAGCTTGTTTATCTGTTCTTCACTCAACTTTGGCAAGTGAAATTGATCAAGAAAATCGCCCATTTCCCTTAGATTTTCAAATTTTGTGGCGTATATGCCTTCAAAGTAGGATCTTATGATTCTTTGAATTTCTTCAGTGTCTGTTGTTATGTCTCTCTTTTCATTTCTGATTTTGTTGATTTCAATACTGTCTCTCTGCCTTTTAGTTAGTTTGGCTAACGGTCTGTCTATCTTGTTGATTTTCTCAAAGAACCAGCTTTTGGTTTTGTTGATTCTTTGGACTGTTTTCTTAGTTTCTAATTTGTTAATTTCAGCCCTGTGTTTGATTATTTCCAGGCGTCTACTCCTCTTGGGTGTTTCTTTTTTTCTAGGGCTTCCAGTTGTGTCGTTAAGATGCTTATGTGCGATGTTTCCAATTTCTTTTTAAAGGCACTTAGTACTATGAATTTTCCTCTTAGCACTGCTTTCAATGTATGCCACAAATTTGGGTATGTTGTTCCTTCATTTTCATTGAATTTCAGAAACTCCTTGATTTCTTTCTTTATTTCTTCTCTGACCCAGGTGTCATTTAGCAGAGTTGTTTAGTTTCCATGTACGTGTAGGCTTTTTGTTATTTCTGTTGTTGTTGAATTGCAGCCTAAGAGCATGGTGATCTGATAGGATACAAGGTATTATTTCAATCCTCTTGTATCTATTGAGGCTTGCTTTGTGACCTACAATGTGATCAATTTTGGAGAAGGTTCCATGGGGTGCAGAGAAGAAGGTATATTCTTTCTTGTTTGGGTGAAAGGTTCTATAGATATCTGTTAGATCCATTTGACCCATGGCATTGGTTAATGATGTTGTTTCTCGGCTTAGTTTCTGTTTCCATGACTTATCCTTCAGTGAGAGTGGGGTGTTGAAGTCTCCCACTATTATTGTCTGGGGATCGATGTCTGGTTTAAGCTCTTTTAGCAGATCTTTTACAAATGTGGGTGCCCTTGTATTGGGAGCATAGATGTTCAGAATTGTGATGTCATCTTGGTTGACTTTACCTTTGATGAGTATGAAGTGTCCTTCCTCATCCCTTTTGATTAATTTTGGTTGAAAGCCTATTTTGTTCGATACTAAAATGGCTATGTCTGCTTGCTTCTTGTGACCATTTGCTTGGAATATTTTTTTCCAACCTTTTACCCTGAGGTAATGCCTTTCATTATGGGTGAGATGTGTTTCTTGAATGCAGAAGAATGTTGGATCTTGTTTATGCACCCATTCAGTTAGTCTGTGTCTTTTTATTGGAGAATTGAGGCCATTGATGTTGAGAGATATTAATGACCAGTGACTGTTAAGAGTCTTAATTTTGATGTTGTTTCCAGTTGAGCGTTTGTGTAGTTGTGTTTTGCCATGGGATAGTTATCTATTTCCTGGGTAGTTTTGGTTGTAGCTTGACCCTTTTGGATGGAGTTTTCCTTCTAGTACCTTCTGTAGAGCTTGATTTGTGGATAGGTACTGTTTGATTTTGTTTTTGTCATGGAATATTTTGTTTCTTCATCAATGGTTATTGATAGTTTTGCTGGGTAAAGTAGTCTGGCCTGGCATCTGTGGTCTCTTAGGGTTTGCAGGATCTCTGTCCAGGCCCTTCTGGCTTTTATGGTCTCTGCTGAGAAGTCAGGTGTAATTCTGATAGGTTTACCATTAAATGTTATTTGGCCCTTTTCCCTTGCAGCTTTTAATATTTTTTCTTTGTTCTGCATGTTTTGTGTTTTGATTATTATGTGACAGGCAGTTTTTCTTTTCTGGTCAATTCTATTTGGTGTTCTGTAGGCCTCTTATATGTTTATAGGCATCTCTTTCTTTAGATTGGGGAAATTTTCTTCTATGATTTTGTTGAGAATAGTTTCTGGGCCTTGGAGTCTGATATCTTCTCTTTCTTCAATGCCTATTATCCTCAGATTTCTTCTTTTCATGGTGTCCTTAATCTCTTGGATGTTTTGTGTCAGGAGTTTTCCAGATTTGGCATTTTCTTTAATGGTTGCTTCAAGATCTGTGATTGTATCTTCTAGACCTGAGCTGCGTTCTTCCATCTCTTGGATTCTGTTAGAAAAGCTCACCTCTGTGTTGCTCGCCTTCTTCTCTGAGGTCTCACGTTCTCGTTTTTCTTCTGTCCGTGTGTTTATCATTGAATCCATTTTCATTTTCAGATCTTGAACTGACTTTTTGATTTCTTTCATCTGATTGTTTGTATATTCCTGAAATTTTTCCAGTTCCACTCTATGTGCTTCTTTTATGTCTCTCACCTGTTTGTCTGCGTCTTCCTGCATTTGATTACGAATTTTATTTATTTCCTCCATTACCATCCTCATTACTAAGGATTTGAGGTCATTTTCTTGTATTTCTGTTGTATTTGAGTTCTCTCGGTTGTTTTCTTTGGGATAGCTGGCAACTGGAGATGCCATGTTGTTTGGGGGTTTTTTGCGTATGCTTTTTCGTTGTCCTTTAGACATCTTGCCGTCTTTATTTTTGTTGGGTAGCTTCCAGAGTTGGAGGGAGGGAGTCTGATGATAGATTCACTTGTTTTCTTAAGTTTTCCCTAGGCTGGGAGCTCTTAATGCTTCACTGGCGTGGATGTTAGGAGGTTAGCCCTGTTGTTTTGGACTCTCACAGCCAATGATTTTCAGCTCCCTTGTGCTGTGGGTCCTGCGATCGTTCTGGGTCTCTGAATGAGCGTTGGGTCAGGCCAAGGTATCCACAGCCTTCTGTGTCGCCTGCGAAGTCCAGCCCGTGGTTCGGGCCGAACTCAGCTAGATTCTCAGGGCCTGAACCGTCTGCCGAGCTCAGCTAGGGATTCTTGGCCCAAAAATGCACACAGGGTCCAGCCAGAATTTTTGGGCTGGGACTACGCACCAAGCTCAGCTAGGGCCTTTTGGCCCAAAGTGCGTGCTGTGGTTAGTTATTGACTCAGGGCCCGAACTGTCCACCAATCTCAGCCAGGAATTCTGGATTCAAACTGCACACTGTGTCCTACCAGAGTCTTAGAGCTGGTGGAACTGAGTGCTCTGCCCAGCCTGCATAACAGCAGGAGAACTGCGGCTGCGCAGAGTCACAGCTTAGGGTGGAACTGAGCGCTCGGCCAAGCCTGCGCCACAGCAGGAAAACTGCGGCTCCGCTGAGTTAGCTCCGGTGGTGGAACCAAGTGCTCCGCCCAGACTGTGTCACCGCAGGGGAGCTGCCACTGAGCTGAGGTGGTGCCTAGGGTGGAACTGAGTGCTCCACCAAGCCTGCGCCACACCAGGAGAACTGTAGCTGCTCTGAGTTAGCGCCGGTGGTGGAACCAAGCGCTCTGACCAGACTGTGTCACCACAGGGGAGCTGCCGCTGAGCTGAGGTGGTGCCTAGGGTGGAACTGAGTGCTCCACTAAGCTTGTGCCACAGCAGGGGAGCTGTGGCCGTGCTGAGTTAGTGCCTCGAGCAGAATTGCTTGCTGGGCTGGGCCAGAACCCGGGACTCTGGGGCCGAACTGTCCGCCGAATCCAGTCTGGGTCCGAAGGCACCACGAGACCCAAATCCTGCCCAGAGTCCCCTCTCCCGCAGCAACTCCCACCAGCCACCACACCAATAGCCTCCACCGGAAGGCTCTCAGCTGCAAACCTCAGCCACCGCCGCTGGTGCCACTCGTGCCGCTGTTGCCGCAGGTGCTGCTGCCTCTGCCGCTGCCACTCCGATCAGAGAAAATCCGCACTCCTCCCATGTGCAGGGGCACGCAGGTCCTCCGCACCCTGGTCCCTCCAAACCGTGGAGCACTCCCGCTGCCGTGGTGTTGGGACCTCGGTGTTCCTGGCTCAGAAATCTGTGCAATTCCCTGAATTGTTCACTGGAGCCTCCACACTGCTCGCCACCATCTTGGATCGTCCTGTTCTGTAAATTTAGTGTTTTGATTATTATGTGTGGTAGGAAATTTCTGGTCCTGTATATTTAGTGTTCTGTATCTATCTTCCTACACCTTGACAGATATCTCTTTCTTTAGATTAGAGACATTTTCTTGTAGGATTTTGTTTTTAAAAATTTTTGTGCCTTTGACCTGGGTTTCTTCTCCTTCCTTTATATTATTCGTAGGATTGACCTTTTCTCAGGGTCCCAGATTTCCTTTATGTTTTGTACCTGGATTTTTATAGATTTAATGTTATAACTTCTCTGTAAGGTGTGAAATCCTAGCTTCCATGTCTTCTAATCTATTGATAAGACTTATCTTTGAGCTTTGGTTTGGCCAAGTTTATTCTTTCCTGTTTTATTTCAGTGTGTGTGTGTGCGTGTGTGTGTGTGTGTGTGTGTGTGTGTGTGTGTGTGTGTGTGTGTGTATTTACTTGCTAAATTTTAGTTTCATGTCCTTAATTGTTTTGTTATTTCTTTCAACTGTTTTTGTTTTTCTGAGATGGCAGTAAAGAATTTACTCATAATCTCTATTTTGTTTTTTGGGTCATTTGCTTGTTTGTTTCAAGATTACATTTCTCTGTATAGCTTTGGCTGTCCTAGGCTGGCTTTGTAGACCAGGCTGTCTTGAACTCATAGAGGTCCACCTGCCTCTGCCTCCTGAGTGCTGGCTTTAAAGGCATGTGCCACCACACTCACCTTATTCATATCCTCTTTAAGGTCCTTCACCATATTCATAATTTCTCTTTTGAATTTTTGTTTTGTGCTTCAGCTAAATTGATTTTCTCCATGCCTATTGCAGTAAAGTTGCTGGCTTCTGGAGGAGGCATATTGTGTTAACTGTTCTTCATGTTTGTGTTTTGTTCTGGGATCTAGGCATCTGAAATTACTATTTTTGAAGTGTTTCCTGGTGTAGATATTTAGTCTCTTGGTTTGTTGGTTGGGTGTTCTGTTCTTTGGTTGTTGTTTCCCACTCTAGCCAAGTGTAGTGGTTGAGAAGTCCCTGGTAGCGTAACAGGTATGTCACAAAGGAATGGGAATGGGGTAGAAGGAAAGGCTAAAAATAGCCAAGGGAAAGAATTAGGGAGCCTGATGCTGCACCAAGAGGCAGAGACTATAGGGAATGGAGGTGAGGTTGGAGGAGATGCTCCTGAAGACAGCCCATAGCCGAACTAAGGATAAGTCTAAAGAAATTTGAAATGTAGGGCTGGAAGAACAGTGCAAATTGCCTGCTTGAATCTCAGCCCAGTGTGGACATTGGGGATCCCTGGTAGAATATGTTTCTGTGGGTCAGAGGAAGGTAACAAACAACAGCAGAAAAAGCCATATCACCTAAGCACTTATTGTCACTTCCTATTAGTTTATTCAGCAGTACTCAAAGTTGTGTGTGAGATCACTAGGTATCCTGGGCTAGCCTTGAATCCACATCAATCCTAGACCTGAGATTACAGTCATATACCACTATGCTTGACTGTGTTTGAAATAGACTAAAAATTGAAAAAGAAACGTTAGACCACACAAACCAAATAAATAAAAAAATCTCCACCAATAATGCTGAGGTGTAACTAAGAAAATCATCCCCAAATAAAAATAATCCATTGACTGGTTTGTGTTCCTCCATTGTTGAGTCCTTCAGAGTCTGTTAGTCTCTGTGTCACTACAAAGTATTTTGGTGCATGACATGTCACAGATGCTCTGTAGACACATTGCAGAAGCTACAAGTTGAATGACTGGAAGGGTGAGATTATTTATTTAACTAAGAGAATCTAACAAGAGAATAAAATTTATATTTCTAGGGGTTTTTAAAAGAGAGATCAGATATGCTATCCTTTGAGGAGAGAATGATAAATAGACCAAAATGTCCGGTTTCATATAGTATGTATCACTATGCTTTTACTCTAACTTTCTTACCTAGGAAGAGTATTAAACTAAGTAAGTAAATTATTTGTGGAAGATATAAGCTTGCTTTCATATCATGGTTAGTTGAGGGGAAATTTTTTGTCCTGTGCATTGAGATTTAAGCTAAAGCCATCCATGGTACAATTTTTACTTTTAGGGCCAGGACAGATTTAGAAGAAAATGGAAAAATATGGTGCTAGATGAATAAATTGGCACAGTAAAGCACTTTGCTTATCTGATAGTATTCTAGTGTAATCAAGACCTTAAGTACAAAATCAATGGTCTGGATGGATACCTTGGCCAGTACCAAGAGCACAAAAGGGAGAAACAAGAAATGGTTGAGAAGAATGGATGTAGATGAACAATCAGCATATAGATTTGAGCAAGAAGTTAGACCCAGTCAGACATGATGACACATAGCTGTAACCCGCCCCCTGAACTAAAGCAGGACGACTGATTATAGCTCTGTGCCAGTCTGGGCAGCACAGTGAGCTCCAGCTAAAAGAAAAGAAACAAGAGTTAGAAGTAGCCTGTAACTGAGAGTACTGTCACATTCTGTTTTGCAGCGTTAGACATATTCACACGGCTTTGGCATTTGTGTTTGTTTGTTTTTAGTGTGTGTGAGAGAGAGAAACAGACAGAGAGATGTGTACACATGTACATGTGCACATGTGTAGATGTGCATCTGAAGGGCAGAAGTTGACATTAGATCTCTTCCTCAGTTGCTGTCACTCACTGGCCCTAGAGCTTATTGATTCAGCTAGAATGGCTGGCCAGTAGCTCCTGGACGCACCTTCCGGTACCGCCCCAGCACTGGACCAGAGATGCTGGCTAACCACTCCACTTGCATGTGGCTGCTGTGCTGGAGATGCGCAGTCTGGGCCTCAGGGCTGCACAGAGCACCTTACTGACTGTGCTAGTTCCCAGCCCCATCTGTGGCAGATAAAGGAAACTAGAAGGTTTAGGGTTAAGATGTTTTTATGTCTAGATAGATGTTTTAAGTTGATAGAGATGAGATATGATAGATATTGATTTACGTTCAGAATTTTAGATTCACCAAGATGGGAAAGATGTTTTCATCAAGGTTGCCAAATACAAATAGCCAAAATACTAGGAATGTAACATTTATATAATTCCTAATTGTTTTATGGTTCTTCTTGCTGTATGTAGTATAGTGTGTGTGTGTGTGTGTGTGTGTGTGTGTGTGTGTGTGTGTGTGTGTGTGTGTAATGATATATATGTATAGGTTTAAAAAAGAATTAATTAAAAAATAAATTTAAAAAAGAAATGTTGATATATTATTGATAAGAAACAGTCTGAACTAACCAGTTGGACTCATTGAAAAAAGAAACAAATTTGTCTTTTTTTTTTCCTTTGATTTTATAATGTCCTGTTTCAAGATAAGTATTTCATATGACCATCTGACTTTAAATAAATTTGTTACCATGTTGTGAAGTGGCATCTGTCCCCCCTTTTGACCACTATTTTACATGTTTAGATACCAAAATATTAATATATTTAACTTTTACATTAAAAGTCCTTATTGATCTCTAAATATAACAATGTAGAGATAGTAAACTTGTTTAGACTGATATAAAAATTCAGTCAGCGGGCTGGAGAGATGGCTCAGCGGTTAAGAGCCCTGTCTGCTCTTCTAGAGGTCCTGAGTTCAATTCCCAACAACCACATGGTGGCTCACGACCATCTATAATGTGATCTAATCCCTTCTTCTGGCCTGTAGGTGTATACACAGGCAGAGTACTGTATACATAATAATGAATAAATCTTTTAAAAATTCATTCAACATATAAAATAAAAATATTTTAACCTCATAATTTTACAAAGTCATAATTTATAAATATAATTTGCTTTAACTTTATAATATGTAATTAGAAAATAATGGGCTTTGGATTGCAGGACAGTATTAGGATTTTAAGATAACTTAAAGGTCTTCAAAAAATTGTTCATTTCATTGGAGTTACATGACTTTTTATGATATTTGTGAAAGAATTAATAACTATTATATTCCATAAAACTGAAGTAGAAGAAAGGATATGCTAATTTTTATAGAAAATAGGACACAAATTATAGTTTATGTCCTTTCAGTTAAAAATCATTGAAAATGCAATAATTAAAGTGAGTAAATATTTAAAGTCTTCATTTTAAAATTTCCCCTTAAAGAGAGATATTTTCTGTTTTTATACTGGCTTCTAATCTTTTTATTTCTCAAATTATTTATTCTCTCTTGAGCCAAGTTAGGGCGATGTCTTTAGTGCATATTTTTTAAAGACTGATGACAACACTTATGACCTCCCAGAGCTGCTCCCTTGGTGAGCACTAATGGTTTATCTAGTGTCAAACAAGATCTTTGCTTTCTTGATTTTAGATAAATTTGCAGTGTGCTGCTTCACTCGTCATGATGTCGGTTGTTTACATTTCAGCAAAATGTTTGTCATAACTTTCAAATACTGGGGAACTGTAGACAGACGGTGTTTATCATGTTGCAGAGACTGTCAGGAACAGTTGGCCTCAACATAACTGAGTCAAGCCCAGTGTTTACATTTTAATCTACAAACTGTCAAGCCTGCTCACTACAGTGACCAATTACAGCATGATAAGATGAATAGCACACGGTTTTTTATATAGATTGCCCTGAATTAGTCTTTCAAAACCATATTTTATAGTGATGTTTTCTAAAAGACAGGAAGAAGCCACTGGCACAGCAGAAGTGTAATTGTTGGTCTTCATAGTGGAGTGTGGGGTTCACATGCACAGTGGTTTGTGCTTACAGACTTTCCCATCAGCTCCAAGTTCATCATAAAAAACTGGTGGCGGGTAGACAGAAAGAGGAGGAACTAGAGAAAGGAGGGTTCTCACTGTGTGAACATGGGTCATGTTGAGTATAAAGCGTGTTTAAAGCTATTTGGTGGTTTCAGTTGTTAACTCTATCAGGTATTGGGTGGGAATAAGGGAAATGTGTGAATAAATCTAATAGTTTTATATGTCTATAAATTATATGTGTATAAAAAAGAATGATTTTACTGGTATTTTTCCTCCCTGCATGTCTACACCATTTCCTTTTCAAAAATATCCAGTCCTCAAAATAACTTCAGTAATCTCCAGCAAAAATGAAGCTTTCCCCGCTCCTGCACTTGACTCAGCTTGCACAGCTGCATCTTACTGCATGTTAGTATTTGCTGCTGACCATGTTTGTTTTCCCTACTAAAGTGTAAGTTCCTAAAAGGCAAAACTACTTTATTAAACTTGTATCATTATTTAAAATAAAAAACACAATTCTACATATAATAGGGTCAAATATTGAATTGCTTAATTTAGGGCATTATTCTCCTGCTATATACTGCTAGCATTCCTGGGCCACTTTTTCTTCATCTTTCCTTTCCTGTTCCCCTAGGGATATCATCATGTCTTGTGCCTGCACCTTCCATCATTTCCTCATTTCTTGGTGGAGGTGTGTTTTTTATAGGCCGACATTTCCTCTGCTATCTCTGCCTGCTATTTTCAATATTGTATTCAAGATGTGTTTTCTTCAGGAAGCTTATGATTGATTCTATCTTTAATGTCATAGAGTTGATGGGTGCTATAGGCCCAAAGTACTTACTGAAAAAAAAAAAGAATGAATGATGGAGGAGTTGATAAATGAAAAGTCATCATGAACCTGAAGACCCAAGGTGTGAAAAACCATAGGCTGAATGAAAGAAGAACATTAGTGCTGGGAAGAATAATCTTAGAGCATTTGAGCATCAACCATCCCCCCCCCCCCAATGGGACAGCCTTCTGTGTGCTGAGGGCAATGCTGAAAGATGACCCTTGGCTTCCTGCCTCAGTGCTGTCCTAGGCATGTGACCTGGGAGATTCGGAAACCCCTTGAGTCAGTGTTTTCTATGAAGGAGCCATTTTACCGACTGAAGGCTTTCTGATCTTGAGCTCTGACAGATAGGTGAGAAAGGCAAAAGTCTCCCTCTCCCTCTTATGCTCTTTGCCTATCTTTACTTCCTGGATGTCATTAGGCGAGTGACTTTGCTTAACCATGTACTCCCACTATGGTGGTCTATCTCATCACAGGCCCAAAGTGATATTACCAAACACCTGAAAATGTGACCCAAAATGAGCCTTTCTTCCTTTTGTGTTGTTTTGTCATGTATGTTGTTATAGCAGTGGAAGTGAACTAACACAATTCTGGTAAAAATTGTTATTAGAGTTATTTTCAGGCTGTGTGTCTAATGTGAAATGTAAATTTTGTGTTTAGACTCATTTTCCATCTCTAAAATAATTCATAATATATATACAATTATTTAAAAAGTTGAAAAAAGTCTGAAATCTGAAAATTTTCTGGCATTTCAGCATTTTAGATATGGGATGCTCAATCTGTCTAGAATTAACATATGCTCATGATGATTTCCAGAGACACAACCCATGAAAACATGCTCTCAAGCTCCTGTGCTACAGACTCGGAAGCCAAGCTTAGATTCTAAACACTCATAAAATTCAATTGTTTGGAAAAACCAAGGAAAGAGCAAAGCTACTCCTAAGTATGACTACAGGGCCTGAATAAATTTGCCACCCTCACTTTGCCGTAGATCCTTCCTGATAATGAAGCTGGTGCAGGATGCTTTAATTGTTTTCTGTTTCTCTGACCACTGATCTTTCAAAAAGTTACAATGCCTAAAAAGTAAATAAAGTGCTTAAGAGCCAGGAATAATTTGCAGTTCATGGAGTCAGGCAGTCACCTAGTCACGTAAACAGACGGTTGTACATGTATATAATTTAGTCAGTAACGTTTCATAGTGACATGTGCTGTACTTTTTACTTTTAGAAGTTTTTTATCTCCATAAAAAGCATAAGGTTTTATTATGTAATATATTACAGTATGTTTTTCAAACTGAAAACCACATTCAAGATAGATCCTTAGTAAAGAGAGCATTTCCCCCAGCAACTGTGAATGCCTATGTGTCAGATCCTTTCCACAAGGCACTTTAATGTAATTACTGTGACAATTACAGTATTATGAGCTGCCCAGTACTAATGGCCTTGCTTCTCTCCTAGCTACACTGTAGTAGGGATAGTTCTTGTGGCAGGTCACACCCCTTTTCCGACTCAGTACCCTTCAGTGGTCTTCACGTTATTGAGGTAAAAGCTGAAATACTACAATGACCTAGAAAACATGGACATGCTTCACCCATATCTCTGACGTCACTCACCCACTTTGCTCCTCGCTCACTGCATTGCCGCCTGTGGACTATGTATCCCTCTGCCGTGTTAGCGCTCTCTGGCATTAGAGTCTTCACATTGACCCTTCCCTCTGCTGAAAAGCTCCTCCTTCAGTAGCCACATGACCTTCAAGTCTTGGCTCAGATGTTATCTTAGGAAGGTCTGCACCTCTCTGTTGAAAATCACTTTGTTAAAAACGTTCTACATCAAGTAGAATAAAACTTCTTAAAAATTAGTTTTTTATTTTTTGGTTGAGAGCCTAGCCTTTAACGGCTGAGCCATTTTTTGAGCCGGGTGTGGTGGCACACACCTTTAATCCCAGCACTCAGGAGGCAGAGGCAGGCAGATCACTGTTAGTTCGAGGCCAGCCTGGTCTACTAAGTGAGTCCAGGACAGCCAGGGCTACACAGAGAAACCCTGTCTCAAAAAAATAAAAAAATAAATGTTTTGTTTTTTCAAGACAGGGTTTCTCTATATAGCAGCCCTGGCTGTCCTAGACTTGTTTTATAGATCAGACTGTCCTCAAACTCACAGATCCACCTGAGTCGGCCTCCCAAGTGCTGGGATTCAAGGTGAACAGCACCACATCCAGCAAAAATAAAAATCTTTGTCTGTGCTTAGTAAATATTTTTTTCGTCAAGAAAGTTAAATGCAAGAAACGACATTTAACTTACAGTAAGGTTAAAGTTTCTCAGACGCATGAAGGAATGGGAAGATTTTAAGGAATGTTTCAGAACAGCCTTATAGAGAAAGACCAGAGAGATGAAGGGGGTGTGGCGCCTTAGTGATTTATAGCGTCTGCTGTTTGGCCATGGCAAACATATTGACACAAAGACCATCGGAGACCTGGTAATGGAGAGCCAGGCAAAGACAGGGGTCATAAACTGTACTCAGTATAGCAGATCTGGCCCGCTACTCATTTTACAGTGCATGTGGTAAATTTACTCTGCTGCTGTGGTAAATACCATGGCCAAAAAGCAACTAGGGGTATAAGAGTTTATTTGGCTTACACTTCCTGATCACAGTCCATTGTGAAAGAAAATAGGAGGAGGAATTCAAGGCAGGGACCTAGAGGTAGGAATCGAAGCAAAGTCCACAGAGGAATGCTGCTTACCGGCTTCCTCCCACTGGTTTGCCCAGCCTGTCTTCTTGTATAACTCAGGCCCATCTGCCTAGGGGTGGCATCATCCCAGGTGGACTGGACCCTCCCATGTTAATAATCATCAATGAATAGAATACCTTACAGACCATTATGATGGAGGCATTTTCTCAGTTGTTTCCTCTTCTTAGAGAGCTCTAGCTTTTGTCAAGTTAACTAAAAACTAACCAGAACATATAGTACATTCACTGATGCATATCTTTTGCCCCAAATACATAAAAATAAATAAAATTAAATATAGAATATAGGCATAAGAGCAAACTTGCCATTTCTGTGGATCTGAAAAGGAATCAGTAGAAACGTAAAACTAACAGAAACCATAATTCTGTTGCACTCTTGCATCTGTAGACTGTATTGACTGGGCTTGGAGTCTAGTTGACCAAAAGGGGGCCAGATGTCTCGTATGACTCATAGTCACACTAGTATCAAAGCATAGGTCTCTTCCACACATGAAAGGGAGTTGGATAAAAATTGGAATGAATACTAATTAGTGCAGCCATTTATAGGAAGCCTCGGGCTTTGCAAAGAAGAGAGTCCAATGCTTTACAACCAAGACCTTAACCAAGTAGCTGCCAACTCAGTAACTGAAAACACAGTGTCCACTGGCAGCGCTAGAGAAGCATGCTCACACTGTCACTCCTGTGACCTGGGACCCTGATCGCCAGGGAAGATACCTGGGAGGCCTGCTACATAAGAAGGACGGGGGCGGAGTAAACAACAGAGTGAAATATAAAAACTTACTCAGGATGTGCCTGTTAGGGGAGATCACCATCAAAGAATATGTTTAACCAAGTGTGCTGGTGTCCATTTGTACTCTCAGCACTCAGGAAGCTGAGGTGGGAAGGTCATGAACTTAACGCTGGCCTGGGCAAGTGAAACTTTGTCTCAAAAAATGAAAATGCTCTTTGCTGACCATGAGGTACCCAGCCCCAACTGATGTCCTTCTGCATCCAAGGCTCAGGGAACATCATGGAAGTGGGAGCAGAAAGTATGTCCAAGGCTGGAGGCAGGAACTCTGCTATGAGATTGTGCATTCTGACAGTGACAGGAAAGCTGTGAAATCTCAGCATGGATGCCTAAAGAAGACCTGAACAATTCCAGTACCAGCTGACAACCAACATAGATGGAGAAAATCTCACCTCCTCACTCCCAGATGAAGAGCTACAAGCAAGTAAGGCCTGCTGAGAAGGGGAGAATTAGTCCTCCCCAGGCCTTAGCACCTTGATTAGGTTATCCAATACCCAAGAAACACACACATGCAGGCAACCCTGCATAGACTCAGCAGGTTGTATTTATATGTTTATTTGTTTATATGTTTATGTAGCAACTATTTTTAAAGAGGACCATTAATTTGGGGTTGTCATGGGAGGGGCAAGAGGGAGACAGGAATGATGTGGTTATATTTTAATTAAAAATTTTTAAGGAAAATAAAAGGGCTAATGAGATGGCTCATTTGGTAAAGGTGTGTCTCACCAAAGTTGACACCCTGAATTCAGTCCCTGGGACCCACATGATAAAAGAAGAAAAGCTGACATATGGTAAAAGGAAAGAACTGACACAAGTTGTCCTTTGACTACCACATGCCTCAATCGTTATTTCTTTTGTTCTAATGATTTGGGTTCAATCTCCTGAAGACATGATAAAATGTACCCCCAATGACTTAGAACTTTCTAATGACCCAAGAAAATAATCTAAAATCGTTTATCTCACAGGTAAGTTTTGATTTGCAAGTAAAAAAGAAAAAGTGTATTTAGTATGTTCTAGTAAATTAAAACATCTCTTTAAAAATAAAAACAATGACCATTGCATGGCAGCATATTGAGAGGCATCACCAACACATGAGATGGAGATGGATGTGGGTTTGATTGGCAGTTCTGTTGCTGACAGGGCAGGGCAGTGCAGGAACTGAGAAATACACTACAGTAACAGCTCAGTTGTACTGGAGCCACACTTTCTTAGCACATGAGCTGCCTGGCATAAAGCTGCATGGATGGGACAGTGGGACCAGACACCAAGAGAGCAGCAGGACAAGCATGCCCAGCCAGAAAAGGAAGCTGCCGCATGGCCATGGCCATCTCAGTGCCACAGACTTAGAAACTTAAGTGGAGGGATCCCATCCAGCACATAGCGGAAAAACAACTGAGAGGAATTTCCCAAAAGCCGTTTTATGGTAAAAGCTAGACAAAAGCCAAGGAAGGACTGACACCTACTGGGGACTGAGCAGAAACTCAATCTAAAAGCCAGTTCATTCGAACTCAACTAGGAAATGCATGCTGCAAGTGTGGTTTTACACCGCTCAACTGAAGTTTCAAACCATCTTCCCCATCAGGACAATTTGCTACATGAACTACCACAGAGAAGGAAGACATTCAAAATGCCCCTTAGTAAGGAAAGTTACTGAGTGATGCATGTTTTTATCTACTTTACTTTTATTTATCTCATCTTGTCTTTTATGCAGAAAAATATCTTCCTAATGGCCCTGCTTTAGTTCTTAGGTTGATCAGTTTGGCTTTTTGGATTGTTGTGTTTTGTACAGTCTACTATTCTGTTAAGTAGAACCCATATGCGTTCCCTGGCATTCCTACTTCATTCCCTCTTTTCCCCATCCCCTCCTCTCTTTATTCCTTAACTGTAACTTCCATAGTTTTAATAATAAATAAACTAGGGTCTTTCACCTACTTTTTCCTCCTTGATATGTTTCTCAGTTGATCTAATATTGATCCTTATTTTACCAATATTCCTTTTGTAACTAATGTCTTACTATACACCATACTTTGTTCCTTTACCTCCAAAACTTTTCAAAGCTAATGAAGAACTATTTTAAGTAAATTGTTATGATACCTGCAAAGTGGGCTTGTACTCTTGTAAGATATTGGGCCCCCTACCCTGAAAGAACATGGATAACACTTCTACCCTTCTGTAACTTAGTCCCAAACTTGAACATTGGAAATATTTTAAATGAAATAAAGCTGATTTTTCTTAAAAAGTCAACAACAAAATTAACTCAGATGTATAAGTCACAATACAAAAATACAAGAACAAAAAATCATGACAGTATGATCCCTCAGGAGAAAAATATGGCAATTTCATTTTAATGTATTGCAATGGGAGTGAATTAGATAAAATCCCAGACAAAGAATACAAAAGAAAAATTATAAAACTGTTCAACAAAATTGAATGATATATTAAATTTTTAACCAGCTGAATGAATAAAGGAAATCTACAAGATAGAAGATTTCAATGAAGAGATAGAAACATTTATTTATAAAATGGGGCATAAAATTTAACTTTGTTAACTTTTTATGTCTGGCATGACATAACTTAGAACTAACTCATAACTTAGAATTGACTACGTAGGACATGCTTAGAAATAAACAAAGCAAAGTTTGTCATGCTGACTTTCAGTTGTATTAAAATAATTTTGGTTGGAAGATCTATTTTAAGTTAAGAGAAAGTAGTTCTTTTGAAAACAGCCAGATTTTATCAATATTCATATTAATAGTGCTTCATTTAATGAAACTACTTGTAAGAGATTAATTGGTTCACTTACTGACTGTCACATTGCTTTAGAATGGTGTGAACACTACACAGAAACCTTCTCTATATTGCTGAAATGTTTCAGTGATCAGAATTACCTTAGATTTCAAACTAAATATATTGACTGTAAAAAGAAAAGCATAAAACACTGAAAACATGTGAGATTAAAATTTTAGAAATGAAGAACTCATTAAATCAAGTACAGAATATCGTACTGAGTAGACAGAATCAGATGGTTGCCAAAATTTCAGGAATGGAAGACAAAGATGAATTAGACCATTCATAACTTGACAAAGTAAAATCATAAATAATTGTACATTGGTATTTATCACAGTACTGTTTACAATAGCTAAGTTGTGAAATTAGCTAGGTGTCCATCAACAGAAGAATGGATATAGAAAACGTGGTATATATGCACAATGGAAATTTATTCGGGCAGAAAAATGATGAAATAATGATACTTTGAAGAAAATCAATGCACCTAGACATTACTATAGTCAGAAAATTAAGTCAGACTCAAAAATAGAAATGTCATTTTCCTATCACTTATGAATCCTAAATTTTCTATAGAATGTGTAAAACTGTGAATATATGACATGAAAGGAGAAGTAGAATTATGTAGGGGAATGAGTGGGTGTAAGAGGAGGGCAGTAGGAGAGATACAGAAGAACCATGGAGTATTTGGGACAGGACATAATTAAACTGTATTGTATATTTGTATGACAATGTCTTTATGAAATGTACCATGTATGTTGAAATTCAAGTGAAAATTACAACCTAATGGAAAATATACAAGCAGTGTGTAAGATATGAATGAACCAATTATATTGTGGAGCTTTTCTTTGAAATTCTTCAACATTTTTTGTGAAATAGAAATACTATACTTGAGTTACATGTTTTGTTTTAACATGCCTTCTTCCTAACTTGGGAATGCAGTTACTTATCACTTGTTACTACGCTAGTTAGTAGTGTGAACCTGGGAGAACGGGAGCTAGAAATGAGGGGAGCTAAAGTCTCATGCAATAGCCAGCTTTATTCAGAGCACCAGACAGTTTATATTCTAAGGGTTAAGAAGAGTCACCTGAGTGAAGTGCACAATCACAAGGGTGAGCCACATGTGGAAAAGAAGTCTTTCCTTCGAGGCGTAGACGAGTAGCCATTCCCAGCTGGAGTGAGTAACCTGAAGCGCATGCACTCACGCCCGCTGCGCCTGAAGGAGCATGAAAACACTTTTCAAGAACAACCCATGTTATGGAGGAACAGAGATAACAAGACTCTTGTCTTGTTTACTTGGAGTTTTCTCACAGAGTTTCGGAAATCCGCTCACACAGGTTTGTTCATGGACCATGTTTGAACAATCACTAAAGATAGAAAAATAAAGTAAATGCCCATAAAAATAAAAAAAAATACAAGGAATGAGAAAGAAAATCATAAATACTTTGAAAACTAAAATCTATAAATCAAAATCATGGTTTTGAAACTCTGCTGAGTAAAATATAGACTGAAAGTAGGGAATTGAAGAATAATATAGACAATCGTGTCAAAGAGGATATCCAAACATAACAGCGAAGCAAAAACCACAAAATGGTGTTGCAAGGAAAAGACTGTGGCTCTAGAGACGTTTATTCGGAATTCCAGAGGAGAGACTGGAGGGAAAAACTGAGCCAGCTGCATTTGACTGGTAACACCTGAATATATTTTAGAGCTGAAAAAAAAAACATTCTGTGAAGATTGTCAAAAGATAAGTGATTGAAAACTCCTAAAGTAGAACTTATTTCTGGTGTACCGCGGGTCCAAGCCAAAGTTCTAGTGAGCAACAAGAAGTGTCAGAAGAGAGCAGAAGGCTCAAAATGTGTAGCTGTCATCTAGAGTTTTATGCTCAATGAAGGCGGAATGTGGGGAAAGGGATGAGAAGCAGGGCATGCCTACACCAGTACCCACTGGGTAGAAACACACTGCTCAGGCACGACATGCTGGTATCTGAGCATCTGTTAGCAACAGAGTCACAGAGAATGTCTCAGTGGGGTTCCTGTGAAGTATCTCAGAGGAGAAAGGTTGCTGCAGGTATTGTGGCCTCAGCAGTTGCTGGAGTAAAACGTTGCTTTGTTTGTTTGTTTGTTTGTTTCTGATACAAAGAGGTTTATTTGAGGGAAGGGAAGAGGAGAGGAGTTAGAGCCAGAGTGAGCCATGCGGGCAGAGAAAGAGAGAGACCCTGAGAAAGTAAGAGAGTAAAAGGTGTATTCTTGCAGCAGGCCACAGCAGCATGGGTCCTATACAAGGTCCAAGGACAGTCCTCTGTTGGTCCTTCATGCACACGCCAGGTATCAATAGATAGTTCCTGTGGGGCCATGCCATCGCAGGGTGGTGTGAAGGAGTTACACCTTTTTCTTAGTCTGTCCTGTTCAATAAGTTCTTGAGCCTGGTTTCCTCAATAGGATTTTAATGTACCTGTATGCCCTTATGATTTAAATTTATATGGTGGCTCCCTTTATACTCCCGGGAATGTGTAACAGTCTATGCTGCGTGTATCATGCCTGACAGATGGTGTGTTTTTTGGGTCCCCCCTGGGCACTGTAGTCATCCTTTACTCACAAAATAAAGTCAACAGCTACTTGTAAAATGGAGTCCCCTGGGGAGATACATGACCTCTTTTGTATGGTATAGAGCAAGTTAGATCAGAGAATACCCTGATCTCAATGCATAGGGTAATTTGTACAGTAAGATATTAGGTATTTTGCATAGAAATGGAAAGAAAATACACAGAACAGACTAGTGATTTTTATTAGAGCTGCAGAGGAAAACTTGAAAAAGGGAAAGTAAATAGAAGGGGAAACAATCAAAAAGAAGGGTGTGGATTAGGCAGCTCCAGCCAAATGACTCCCGGAAAAGGTAGAGGGAGCGATATGCATTCAAACTTTACATAGCCCCGGCACTCAGGGCTGAACAGCGAGATCCCCAACTTCAAGCCAATGAGTTCTTTAGCAAAGCTATCAAAAAGAAAATGCAGTGGGAAACAAAACAGGACAGGATAGAGCAGGCCTCCTCCTACATAAGGAACATTAAAAAAGTGAAGGAAAGAGAGCTGGGAGCAAGAGTTCAGGTCTGTGTGCAGGCCCCTGCCCTGGACTCAGGAGCGAGGTCTGCCTTCTGCAGTCCCTTGTAAGGCACCGCGTCTGTGTCTTCCTGGGAGGGGCCTTGTCTCTGAGGTCTACTCCATTGGCTCAAACCAGACTTGTATTTCATAGAATACCACACGGTTCTGACTCAATGTTTTCCACTTCTGTGTAGAAGTATTTACAGGCCAAATATCAGAGTATAGGCCTCAGGTTGCTTTAAGGGAAGGACATGAACCTCTAGAGCCCTAGGCCACTGGCTCAGCATGAGTCTTTTTTCTTTTGGTTTTCCAAGGCAGGGTTTCTCTGTGTAGCCTTGGTTGTCCTGGACTCACTTTGTAGACCTCTGCCTCCCAAGTGCTGGGATTAAAGGCATGTGCCACTATGCCTGTGCAGGAGTCTTTATAAAATGGCAGAGAAGAGAGGACCCCTCCCCCATACACCACCTTTTCCTTAACTGCTCCAGCTGCCACATGTACTTTCTTCCAGTTACCTAATACTGAATGAACTATGGGAATCTTCTGACACTCTCTCGTCTTTTTTTTTTTTTTGAAAATACACAGGGCTATTTATTAGCATTGGTTGATTTCTATTCCATTGCTTACATTACTAAAGGATCTAAAGTTTAAAGAATAGAAACTAGCAGGCCATTTTTTTCATTTATAGTGATTACACTTTAAATAATATACCAGGTAGTATGACTTTGTCACGTACTCTGGTGCCTCACATTTGACCATGTCCCCTGGAGGGGGAGACCTGGTGGCACTCAGAGGAAGGACAGCAGGTTACCAAGAAGAGACTTGATACGCTATGAGCATATACAGGGGGAGGTAATCCCCCTCAGGAACAGTCATAGGGGAGGGGAATAAGGGGAAAATGGGAGGGAGGGAAGAATGGGAGGATACAAGGGATGGGATAACCATTGAGATGTAACAAGAATAAATTAATAAAAAAAATTTAAAAAAATACCAGGTAGTAATGATGATACAAGCCCTGCCTACATGTTTGCATGAGGGTCCATGCTTGTTCTCCTGGCATGGACTTGCACTGCCTGAGCACTGGCGAAGGGCCTGTGTCTGTCAAGTGTCTCCCCAAATTTCTTGTCTCAGGTTTCTGTGAGCAGATCTTCGTGTTCCATATTGCATATACCTTTCCAGGTTGTTCTCATGACCACTGAGGCGAGACAACAAAATCTTACCGTGTGTTCTTTCTTCAAACTTTGTAGTATTTCTTTAGGTAGTGGCTTTCATTCTGAGCAGATGAATCCACCCCTCCCCCACCAGCCTGCTGCTGGAAGCACTTGGCACTGTCTTCAGAAAGGGTCATGACTGGCTGAGGTAGGGACCTGCCCTTTGCCTGCAGCCTTCAGTGGGCAGAGGCACAAGGTGCTGTCAACCCCTTACAAACAATGAACAGCCTCTTATCACACCATCTGTCTTAGGGTCACAGCAGTGCTGCTGCTGCTGCTGCTGTTGCTGCTCCTGCTGCTGCTGATGGTGGTGGGAGTAAGGTGCTAGTGGATCTCCCCTCAGTGGTCATGAGAGCAACTTGGAAAGGTATATGCATTCATTGTCTTATGTATGCAGTTGCAGGCAGCCTTCCCAGCTCCAGCTCTCTAACCCTTAGGACACGCTCTCATTTTAAGCTGCAGTTCTCACCCTCAAAATGGACTCTGATCTCTCTCTTAGTTTTCAGTTTGGGGTTTGTTTTTGTTTTTTGTTTTTTGCTACTAAAATTAATGTTTTCCACCATTGCCTGCCTTGTTGTTCTTTAGAATAAGTACTTCTTTGATTGTCCAGAAGGGAAATCTATGTTGTATTAACTGTTGTTATTCATGACCTTGCACACATTGTTACCCATTTCTGTTAAGCTTTTAGAGTAACCACCCCCAACTCTACCCCTCCAGCACGATTTGAGTGCTGCTTTGCAAGGAATGTCTGATACAATAAATATCAAGCAGTATAAGGTTGATATACTCATTTGATGTTCCCATTTGCTTCCCTTATGCACAGAAACTAAAACCTAGAGAAGTAAACCTGCTTGCAGTTCTGCAGTAGTGCTGATCCAGAAATCACACTAAGATATGTCTGACTTTATAGAGTCTTAGCTTTTAATCAACATATTATATTTCCTCTCCGCGTAGTATGCACTAAAAATAAAATTGTTCCATTGAACTAAAACATCCGTAAAGTGTATATAACATTATTCAAAGGTGTTGGGACATTTCCTTTGACAGATGATAGCACTATGTCTAAATTGGAGAAAACACTATATTATTCCTAAGATCAAAGCTTGAGAGGGGGCCATTACACAGGTAGCTAAAATAAATAGTAATAGACGTAAAAGAGTTATAAAATCTAAGACTTCCTTAAGAACCTTGAAAATAATCTAATTATCAAAGTTGGTTATTATATATGAAAGAACGTTATATCACAGAATAATTAAGGTAGTCATTTTGCTAGTATAAAAATGTACATGAGCTCTAGTCTTACCATATTTTTCTGGTTTATTTTATAACTCATTATCTTGAATTAACATATAAGCAGGGTTGTTCAGCTAACAATTTGTCACATCAAATATATAAGGAATATATAGCAAGTACTTTAAAGTCCAAATCTGGCCTGAAGATACGGCTCCCTGGTTTAGAGTACTTCCTGCTCTTACAGAGGACCTGTGTTCTCTTCCCAGCACCTCATCCAGTGACGAGCAACAGTAATTCCAGTTGGAAGTGTTCTGATGCCCTCAGTAATATGAATACACACCCATAGACATATAATTAAAAATTAAAAATTTTTAGAAGTCTAAATCTAATGACAACAACAACAAAACTTTACATAATAAAATACTTAACATTGGGTTCTGTGTTCAAGAAATATATATGTGCTGGGCACAGTGGAACATGCCTCTAATCCTAGCAATCAGGGAGTCAGAGGCAGGCAGACCTCTGTGAGCTCAAGGCCAGCCTAGTCTACAAAGCAAGTTCAGGGCAGCCAAGGCTACACACAGAAACTCTCTCTTGAAAAACTGAGAGAGAGGGAAAGGAAAAGGTATTGCTAACTTTTAATTATTTTTGTATATGCATGTGCTCGTGTGTGTGTGTGTGTGTGTGTGTGTGTGTGTGTGTGTGTGTGTGTTTGGTCAGAGGACAACTTTGGGCATCATTCCTTAGGAATGCCATCCAGTATAGGGTCTCCTTGCAGGAGGAAGCAAAAGGGTTATCTGGGAAGATAGGTTTCTAGAGGATGGTGTGGATAAATGATGGTAAGATAATGCAGTGTCAATTCAAGAAATTTTACGCCATTTAAAATGATTGTAGTATGATATGAATGGGAAAATAAAACAAGATGATCCTACTGGGTTAGGTAGATTTTACAGGGACCCTTGTAGGACAAGACAGAATTCTAAATTAATTCTAAATAAACAGCAGTCAAAGGGATTTAAAGTGGATATCCACATACTGATTTTCACTTTTAATAGTAGTTTTGGAAACATTATAGAAGACAAAATGGAGATAATTTAAAAGTAACCAAATAGATTACTATATTCCAACTAAAAAATGAGTGGGATCTTTTCTTCATTTGTCTTCTGTTCCTGTGATAAAACACTGACCAAAAGCAACTTGGGGAGGAAAGAGCTTATTTCATTTTCCACTTCTTAGTCACAGAGCATTCACTGTGGACTCCAGGAGCATGGAGTTGGAACCTGAAGGAAAGACAACAGAGAAGTGCTGCTTACTGGCTTGCTCCTCATGGCTTACTTAGTTTACACTCATATACCCTGGGGCTCATAGATGGCACCACCCACAGTGGATTGGCCCCTTCAGTCAACAATCTAGAAAATGCCCCCACAGACTTGCCCACAGGCCTGTCTGTTGCTATTCCCCCTTCCCAAATGACTATAGTTTGTGCCAGAATATTGAAATGGAGAAAAGCTATATGGACAAGCAAAATATTCAGGTTTAGGTACAGGGAGAAAGGAAAAACTACTTTATCAAACATTGCTCTTTTAAAAAACAAGAAGAAAGCATATTTTATATATAAGACAAACTGATGGTATAGAATCATAGTATCCTCCAAACAACATACAATTCAAGGGTAAAATGGCTTCTGAGGTCTGCACTTAAGGCACATTATGCTGCATTTGTCATTTACTAGCTGTCACAATTCAGTGAGATAATTTCAGTGGAAAAGGAGAATTGAAATTTGAAGGAGAGGAAGGTGGAACCAGAAGGTATGCTGCTCACAGGGAAGGCAAGTTTTCTTCTGGCTGATGCCCTATACTGGTGCTGTGTCCTCCAATGGTAACTCCTACTCACTTTTCTGTTACTGGAATTCACAAGAAAGGATTGCTGTGATATATATCACAACATAGGCCCTACTCTTCCCTATGGATGTTTGCAGCCTGGAATTGGGAACTCTTTTCATCTCTCATCAGGGAAACCCTAGCTCTAGCAGCCCTGTATCAGCAGTACCAACACGGAGTTATCCAAACAGTTCAGAATGGCCTGGAGCAGAATAATTTCTGCATGGCCTTAGCTGTCATCCAGAAATATTTAAGCTTTGAAAGCTACCAGATGCTCCAGAGATGACCATGACCTCCTCAGAATGAGCATTTTTGTTTAATACATTTCTGCCTAGCCTGCTCTACTCTGTTGAGTAAAGAAATACAGTCATATTGCAGGTGGTCTGTGACTCGCACTGCCTCACAGTCCACAGGATACAGCATCGTGTTTGCTGCTTGCTTTTTTAGAATAAGGCAATAGAAGAATGATGGAGATTTCAAGGTGTATTGGAAATTCTAACTGTTAGGACTGAAATTTTATATACAAACCTAAATATTTCAAATACATTGTTTAAATGAATTCACATGAGGACATGAGTGAAAATCAGATTTACTTCTGTAAGTCACTTTAGTTTATATGACAGTAGATGAAATGTATCCACAGACTGCTATTAAGAAGAAAGAATTGCTTGTGGGTATTTAGGTACACTGAACATAATGTCGATGTCAGAGAAGACAAGGCCCTTCCAGGAAGTAATATTAAAGCTGAAACTATTAGAGTAAGTAGGTGGAGTCTTAGTTAAGTAGAGGTATTTCTAGAGAGCCAAACTTCAGTACAGTTTTAAGATGTCACAGAGATCTCACATCTTTCAGGAACATTGAAGGTCCACAATTTTAAGCCAGCTATAGTAGCACAAACTTGTAAGACAGGTATTTAGGAGGCAGGGTGATCGGGAGTTCTAAGTTTTCTCCACTCTTTGCTGCATAGAGTTTTGAAGCCAACCCTTTCTGGAGAGAGAGGGAGAGAGAAAGAGAGAGAGGAAGGAAAAGAAAAAGAGAGAAAGAAAGGCATATATATATATATATGTATATATCTCCTACATACATATCGGTGAGTGGGTGGATATAGATAACCATGAAGATTTATCATTGTACATATTAATAAAGTGGGAATGAAATGTGAGGCAAAATACAAGAAATATTATCAGGTAGAACTACTATTCATTTAATGGCAGTAATTCCCATACTAAGTAAGTAATTCCCTTACTTAGTATAAGGGAAATGTAAAAAGTTGCTGGTAAGATGGCACTTGACACCACCCCTGACAACCTGAATTCAAACCCTAAGATTCATGTGGTAGAACAGGCTTGTGCAAATGTGTGTTGCATGTGTATAAACTAAATAAAGAAATAAATATGTTCAGGGCGGCCTAGTACTCAAGTGTAGTTAGCCAACAAAAACAGACTCCATGTTTCATGTGTGTTTGGGAGGTCGTCGCCGTTGCCAGTGGTTTGGATTGTTATTTTTTGTCTTTTAGAGGACTTTGCTTGTTTTGCTTGGGAGGGCTGTTTTTATTTATTTTTCAGGGAGAAAACATGAAGTTAGGTGGGTAAGGAAGTACTCTGGGAAGAGTTAGAAAAGAGGAAAAATATCATCAAAATATATTATAGGAAAAATTAAAACTTAACTTTTTGAAAAGGAAGATGTTGAAAACATTTATGCAGGTTAATGTAATTAATCCTCTCAGTGACCACTTCACATGGAAATGAGCCTTATTTTAAGAGTCAGAACACTGAGAAATAAAGAGAAGTAACTAGTTTGATATTTTATGGGGCTCAGACTGTGAGGCAGAATTATCCCATAAGTCACATTCTTAGTTCCTATGCTTACACCCCCCAAACAGTGAGCAAGACCCAGTCCTTACCCACATGGTGATCACAGTCCAGAGGACATAATTGGTCTATACTCCACCTAATGTGGAAAGACTTATTTGCCTTCTGTCTCACAAAGTTGGCCCTCTTACTGTCCCTTGTGCCTCATTCTCCCCCCCCCCCCCCCCGCATGCAGTACATTATCTCTGCTAGCGTTCACAGATCCCCACCACTCCATCCTTGCTAGAAAGGCTTTGTGGGCTCCTAGTACAGTTGCTTTTAACATCTTTACATTTCTGTTTCATACAATGGCTTTATCTCTTTGTGTTGTGGATATATGAACTTTCCTCCAAATTTAAAAGCCTTTAAAAGTATAAATTGGCCATCAAATTTATCTTTCAAGTGAGCTTGCAATGAGAAAGAGGTTTATATTTGCATTTCCCAAAGCATGGTCTATTAGGGTGCTCTGTTCTCCAGACGTAATGACTGCTCTGAATTTTATTTGCCTTAAAGAAGCAGAGTTTGAAACATCTCATTCCCTTAGTAAAGCCATACTCTCATTCATCCCAAGTAGCAACAAAGCTCAGCTCTAGTGTAAGAAGTCAGTAGAACAGTGTTAACCCTTCCGCAAACATCTAGTCACATTCCCTTAGCAAAAGCAAGGAGAAATAACATGTGTTTTAGAAAGACCCAGCACACTGTTCTTCACATACACACTATTTGGAACATTTTAGTGGGTAACAGGTTCAGTGTTGTGTTACTTTTCATCTATGAACAAAGCATAGGCTAATGTGGGTACTTAGAAGTCCCCCAAGCCTCATTTTACCTTCGTTTTGAATCAAATAGTCTCCTAAATAACATTTTGGGGTGTTTTTCCTTCTCAGTTTCTCCCATATATCCTTTCTAATTCTAAAGCAGAGGACCTAAACCAAAAAGCAGATTTTCCCTGTAGAAAATCTCTGACATTGCTTATCACTAGCTACTTCCTTCCTTTGGTTTCCTCTAGCAGATCCCAGGCTTGTTAGCATAATCCCCTCTAATCTGGCTGTACTTCATTTCCTTGTGTCCCATCAAAAGGCTTTACCCAGGTGCTCCCCCTACCCAAAGAAAAGAAAAGAAAAACCGTGATAGCTAACACCAGGCAGCATCTTGCTGAAGTGAGACTCAAGACCCAACAAGATGTGCTCAGATTCACTGACCTCCAGGAAAGAAAGGAAATGGAGTTGGTTTGCAAACTGTTACAGGACAGTTGAGCTGAAGCTCTATGGAGCCCATCTGGACCATCTGGGGCCTCTTCTAACTCTGGTCTCATATTTCCTCCCAGCTCACCAAAGGCTTACTTCTGTCCTGCTGTGTGCACGTTTTGTCTCCATTTCTTGACAATCTCAAGAGCTACACCGTCAGTTGAAAAAATTTCAGTTCCTTAGAATCTAGTTCTTTCATTTTCTTTTTTATTTAGTTATGATGGTCATACTAACATTCTTTATATTCTCTGGGTGTAGATTATTTCAAGACTTTTTTTTCAAGACAGGATTTCTCTGTGTAGCCTTGACTGTCCTGTACTTGCTTTGTAGACCAGGCTGGCGTCGAACTCACAGAAATCCACCTGGTTCTGCATCCCTGCGTGCTGAGATTACAGGTGTGCATCACTGGACCCAGCTTCAAAATTTTTTTTAATACAGAGAGATTCTAATATAAAACAGGTCAGGAACCCTCCTCAGAAATTACTTAGTCACCAAAAGATTATGTAAATACAATGTGGTACTCTAGATTCTACTCTGGGACAGAAAAAGGCCATCAGTAGAAAAGCCAGGAAAACTCAAAGACCCTCGTGAACAGTTGAGTACAGTACCCATGTGTTCTCTCAGTTTTGATGAAGGTGCCATGGTACATAAGCAGCTTACATAAATGAAGCTGGGTGAAGGCTAGTAGAAAGTCCCTGTTATCCTTGTAGGCTTTCTGTAAATCTGAATTGTTACAAAATGCTTTTACGTTTTTAATAGTACTAAAACCAAGGCTTTATAGATTTGCAATATTTAGTAATAAATGTTCTGAAAGTTAAACACACACTAGATTTCCCTACTGTGCTCTTCCTATAAACCCTTCACACTCAAAAGTTACATTAAACCTAGATTTTCCTGCCATTTGCTTCTGTCTATAAAATTGTAAGCAGTTAGTTGATTCCTCTGAAGCTAGTTTTCTTTGGATGTCTTATCTAGGATACTCATCACTGCCTTGAGAGACTGTTCTGAGATTCCACCACACGGCCTGCCATGTGTACACTGCCAGCTATGGCCTGCCATGTGTAAACCGTCAGCCTGCCATGTGTACACTGTCAGCTGTGGCCTGCTGCATATACACCGTCAGCCTGCCATGTGTACACTGTCAGCTGTGGCCTGCTGCATATACACCGTCAGCCTGCCATGTGTACACCGTCAGCTGTGGCCTGCTGCATATACACCGTCAGCCTGCCATGTGTACACCGTCAGCTGTGGCCTGCTGCATATACACCGTCAGCCTGCCATGTGTACACTGTCAGCTGTGGCCTGCTGCATATACACCGTCAGCCTGCCATGTGTACACTGTCAGCTGTGGCCTGCTGCATATACACCGTCAGCCTGCCATGTGTACACTGTCAGCTGTAGCCTGCTGCATATACACCGTCAGCCTGCCATGTGTACACTGTCAGCTGTGGCCTGCTGCATATACACTGTCAGCCTGCCATGTGTACACTGTCAGCTGTGGCCTGCTGCATATACACTGTCAGCCTGCCATGTGTACACCGTCAGCTGTGGCCTGCTGCATATACACTGTCAGCCTGCCATGTGTACACCGTAGCTGTGGCCTGCTGCATATACACTGTCAGCCTGCCATGTGTACACTGTCAGCTGTGGCCTGCTGCATATACACTGTCAGCCTGCCATGTGTACACTGTCAGCTGTGGCCTGCTGCATATACACCGTCAGCCTGCCATGTGTACACTGTCAGCTGTGGCCTGCTGCATATACACCGTCAGCCTGCCATGTGTACACCATCAGCTGTGGCCTGCTGCATATACACTGTCAGCCTGCCATGTGTACACCATCAGCTGTGGCCTACTAGGTGTACAGTGTCAGCATCTTGCTCATAGTAGCCATCCAGGGTGCTACTTTGAGAAAAGTAAAATTTGAATTCCTGATTTCACTTTATCTTTGTTTTTTACTCCTTAAAATTATTCTGTTTCCTTGGCAATATATAGGATAGTCTGGGTCTTGACTTTTTGTAAAAATAAGATGGAGTGAAAAAAGCATAATGAATAAGACAAGATGTAAACTAAGATGATATAAGGGCCTACAATTGGCCTTCTCTCTCTGGCCTCTCCTCCCCAGTGTGTCCTCAAGTAGGCCCAAGCACAAGCTCTGCCTTCACTGGGGCTCCTGTTCCCAGCTTACCCATATATACTCTTGGCTTGGCTTTTCCAAACACAGGGATGTTTCTAAGCATTTTTCCCTCATTGTGATTTGATACTCTCCTCTCTTCTCAAGAGAATTTCTGCCATCAGAGTACCAGAAATTAAACTGATTTAATTAATTTGATTAGGCAAATATTTATTGAACACCTACATTTTGCAAGGCCCAATATAAACACATAATCTCAGGTGTTAGAATTAAGTAAATAACAAAATGAACTAATTCATAATTTAATTAAATAAATAGAAAGATTAGTAAAGAGATAGTATTGGAGAGAAATTAGGCTACTATAAAAATACTGTTCTCCATGGCTTCAGAGGGCAGCGCCTGGGAGTCTATGGACCCAGAAGAATTTGTTCATGTTACAGCTGTTCTTATTAATATTACCTCCTTGCCCAAAACAAACTCTTTCTTGGTCATATGGTCTAAAACTTGTTTTGCTTCCTATCTTTAAAATATTTGGGACCTTTAAGATATGAAGGAAAAGTAAGAGGGAAATTGCTATGGTAAGACACCCTTAGATCCTGTAAACCACTCTAAAGTTGGTAATGGTGGGAATATAAAAGAAGTTACACAAAGGCCCTCTTCTGTAGATGTTTGGCTTGAGTCCATTGTGTTTTGGTTTTGACTGTGTGTGTGTGTGTGTGTGTGTGTGTGTGTGTGTGTGTGTGTGTGTGTGTGTGTTCTGTTTTGTTTTGTTTTGTTTTGTTTTTTAAGACAGGATTTCAGATAAACCTAGGCAGGCCCCAAATTAAACCACTATGAAGTCCAGGCTGGATTTCAGCTTCTGAATCTCCTGTCTCCACCTGCCTGTGCTAGGATGACAGCCTGCACCACCATGCCTAGTCCCCTTTCTAAGTTACAGAGATAACTAAGGAAACTGTCCATATTGGCATTCGTTGAGTCCTAAAGCACTCACCAAGGTAACCGTTTCCTTTTTTCAGGCCACTTTGTATGCATCCCTCACCCTTGCATTTATCTTACTGTACTGCACTTATTTTTAAGTTTGACTCTCACCACTAGACTACGAGTGCCAAGCCCAATCCAGCATCTGGTCACTGTGAGGAGCTTGAGAGTAAGATAAAATGACTTCGTTGTGGATAGTAGCAATGAACTCCATACTGCATCTTAGTCCTCGTTCACACATCCGCTTTCACAAGAGAAAGCATGATCAAGCCTTGTTATCCTCCATCAGTGCCCCTCAGTCTCCCACCCTGCTCCCTTCACCCTGAGTCCAGAAGGCTTAGAAATGGCACAATCCAGCACCCTCCAAGGAAGCTTTATGAGGGTCCACATTCTAATTAGCATCACAAAGTAGTTGCTCCCTGGTCTTAACAAAGCTTCTCTAGCCTTCCTCAGTCTAGCCATGTTACCTAAGCTTTCAAATGCACTTTAGAATTTCAATCTTTTTGGCATCAGATTCCCACAAGTTTAGAATTTCAGCTGTGTGATTTCCTTGCCCCTGGAACCTTAGTTCTTTTGGTGTTCGTGCCTATAGCTAGAAATCTGAGCATAGGCACTTACTCAGATTATAAGAATGTGAGGAAGCCAGCAAAACTGGCTGGGAGTTTTAAGGGGAAAAACCAGGAGGAAGGAATATCAGCTTGTTCTGCTTGTTTCTTTTTAAGCCAGCATTAACACATGAGGATAGTAAAGAAGGGGAGAGGTATGTTCTGGAAGTATGTGCAGAGCTCTGCACACAGAGAAGAAAAATCATGGAAAGTTTCTTTTTCAGGATCCCTGTGTCTTTAAATTGGGCTGAGTTCCAAATTTACACACTTCTCAGACTATTTCTAAATGAATCTTAAGGTGCCACAGATGCTCACACCAAATGCCTGGCCTATCCTGCTAATGAACATGCAAACAGTTTTCCCCATCTGCCGCCTCTCTCAAAAGCTAGGAAGGCCTCCTCCATGATCACAAAGAACATAATCACTGTGTACAGAGAAGTCAAGTACAAAGGCTAGCAGCCTTTGCAGGTCACCAGAGATGAGCAGCTGCCTCTCCTTTGATTAGGAGAGCTAATAACAGTTACTCTACTTAATAATTGGATGGATTCCCGGGCCATGTAATTCAGATTGAGGCTGTCTTTTTTCCTGGCCTTTAACTAAGCTGGGTTATTAGAATGAAGCTACTAATCCTATTAGTCAGTTGTCAGTCCATGGTGGGAGAGAGCAGGGGAAGGCAGAGCTATTAAGATGGTTATGTCAGACGCAGAAAGGAGAGCTGTGCATTCCATCCTTAGAGGTATTTTACCCTTAATCAAATCATAATTATAAAGCTCCTTTTTAAAAAGCTCTTTATGAAATTATTTTCTGGGTTTACATTCTAAATGCAGAGTATTTGGAAAGAGGTAAAGGGAGCAAATACACCTTAGTTATCTTCTAAAATAAAGTGTTTTTAACTAAGGAGTAACCTTTACTTGCTAAGTCTGTTGTATACATCCTGTGCTTGACTCTGGTTGGGAATACAGAGACGAAAATAGATACAACTATCTTTAAGTAAAATACAAAATGATAGCAACAAAACTAAAGTTAAATATATAGAGGAGTTTGACTTTAGTTGAAGGGGTTAGAAAATCCCACGGAAGAAGTAACATTTTATCTGGGTCTTCAGGGTTGGAAGATGGCATGTGAACATTACAGGCCTAGGAGGCAGCAGTTCTGATGGAGAAAGTGCTTGTGCTAATCAACTTTCTGTGCATGCTGAGAACACAAGCAGGCTGAATACAGTGCTTGGGAGAGTGTCTTGTTACTAGGCCAATAAGGTACCAAAATGTGAAGAGAACAGCAGATGCCAAGAGGGAAGCACAAGAAACTAATGTGACAAACTTGGGAATAGACAGAGGAAAGCTGTCTACTGTCGTTCCGTCTGTCTGGATTACTGTGTGAAAGTTATTTAATTTTTTCATTTATACACTTAATGCCACATGCCTGAAAAGTTTCCCTTAATTTCATCATTTGAAATGATTCATCATTGAGCTACCTTGATCTCCTTTTTTAGTACCCATGAGGTAAAGAAGTAATCATCTCAAGCCAGGTTTGGTGGCTTGTGCCAGGCAGAGGCAAGGGAGCTCATGGCCAGCCTGGTATACATAGCAAGTTCCAGGCCAGCTAAGTCTTGTCTCAAGAAACTAAAACAACAACAAAATCATCTCAGATATTGTAAGATTATTGTATCTACCGTTAATGTTCAGAGAGGAAAAAGAGATGTTCATCTTGCTTTGTTAAGGACTGGGACCCATTGTGGGTTGTCATCCTTCTTATAGTGACAGGCGCTGTTTTGAGTTTATCCAACATAGCTCATAGGATGTTCCGTTGTCTAAGACAAATCTTTAGTTGAGCCACTCATCCAGCGAGTCCCTGCCATTTCCCTTTTCTAGAACTAGGACTGAGAGATGAATCAGTTGCTCATAAGGAGCTTGCAGACTATAGGGTGGAAGAGAACAGATGAAATACATAGGAGTTGAGCTGGAGAGATGGCTCAGAGGTTAAGAGCACTGACTGCTCTTCCCGGCAACCACGTGGTGGCTCACAACCATCAATAATGAGATCTGATGCCCTCTTCTGGCCTGAGGGTGTACGTGCAGGCCAAACATTGTATACATAATAAATGAATAAATCTTAAAAAAAAAAATACACAGGAGTTAATGGTGGGACGTGAAAGAGAGTTTAGACATATGCTAAGCAAAGTGTCTATCTGGCTGCACCTAATGGAAGAGGTCAGAGATTGTTCATTGCATATCTAATTCAGAAGTGTGCATCAGCTTGACTTCTGGAGAAACTGGCTTGCTTTTGTTTTTTGTTTTTATAATTTTACAGTTAATTTTGTTTTTTGCTTTATTTTCTTAAAATGATTTTTAAAATTCTATTTTCAGTTACATTATTTATAAAAAAAAGATGGCTTTGAATGGCCTCTATATTTTCTGAAATTGCTGATTTTTGTCCTGCTAAATGTCCACTAGAGTCAGTGGCTTAAGATCTTCAGGCGGTCACAGCCATGTTTGGCATATCATAAAAGGCTTTGAGGGTTTTTTCAGAGTTGTATACATTAAACTGGTCTGCTTTTACTCAGTTCCTTCCCCTCCGTCTGCAGTATTGATCCAGGCTCTTCCCTCAAGCAAAAGCACATGAGATTCTAAAGTGAATGTGGGGTGGTGGGCAGGGGCCGCAGTCAAGAGGTGTAACAGAAGTGAGGTTATCAGAAGCTGCAGGCCTGAGCAGCATGAAGGGGAGGAAAATAAAAGAATTTAAAGAGTGAATTTTTAAAATGTGTTAAAAATTTGGATCCTTGCCCTCAGTGCTAATTACTGTGTTTTACAGATGCATTTGCTTATTTTTAATACTGTTATAGATTTTAAATATTGTATCTATAAATTGCACATAATGCAAAAGACTTTAAAAAAAAAACAGAGCCTCTTCGGCTGGAGAGTTGGCTTGGAGGTTAAGAGCACTGTCAGTTCTTTCAAAGGTCCTGAATTCAATTCCCAACAACCACCTGGTGGCCCACAGCCATCTACAATGAGATCTGATGCCCTTGTCTGGTGTGTAGGCACACATCCAGGCAGAATACTCTATATAAAACAAAACAGAGTCTCTCTATGTAGTCCTGGATGTCCTGGAATTTGCTATGTAGACCTGGCTGGCCTTAAACTGATGGGGTTAAAGATATGTGCCACCATGCTCAGCTGTCTTTACTTCTTGCTACAGAGTCTCTTTACCATCTTCCCTAAATTTCAAATGTTTCAAGGTGCCATAGGCCTGGAACTAGTAATTATCATGCATAAATACTTACTATGAAATTAAATCTAAATAATAGTCATACATAACACATAGCTTTATTTGTATGAAATTCTATAATAGACAGGTCTAATTTATGGTACTATTAATTATAGAGGAAGGTTTGGCTACAACAGAGAAATGAGGGAATTCTTTTTTGGATTATAGAAATAGTTGGGTCTTGATAAGTATTTTCCAGATTTAATTGAATACTAAATCTACTTAAGATCTCAGATTTTCACCCAATTATAGAAAAATTGAAAAATATCAAGCCACAAATAACCAACAAAATATTCACTCCCTGTTTATCAGGAAAAGACAAATACAAACCTAACAAAACTGTCAGCACATACCGTTGAGAGGACTGAAGTTAGACACATGGAACCAAACTCAGATAAGACTATGAACTAACTGAAATGAACAGTGCACTTGAGAATGTACACAGATTGATAAAACCGTGTTAGAACATGGCTTGCCCATAGCTACTAAAACTGATCCTGTGTTATTGTGACCCAGAGGTTCCACTCCTAAGCATATGCCCGACCATCTTGTGTGCTAGATAGTTAAAGCAGTATTGTCCAAATGGAACCTTGTAACAATAAAAAGTTTCTATATAGTACAGCAATGGAAAAGTTGAGTGAAAGGAGATCCTACAGATGGGAGAAATTTTTCAGACACTCGTCTTCCAGATGGCTAATATCTAGAGTATATAAAGAAGTTTAAAACAAAAACAAAAAAACTAAGCATAAAACAACCCAGTTAAAAAAAAATTTAACAACTCAACATAGTTCTAAAAAACATACAAAAAGCCAATAATTATTAAACATATTACATATGTTCAAAGTCACAAGCTTACCAAAATGGAAATTAAAACCACTTTGAGATTCCATTTCACCCAAGTCCAAATGAGTGTGTCCAGAAAGCCAATGACAAATGACAAGGATTTAAAGAAAGAGTAAATCATATTGTTGGTAGAATGTAAACTGGTGCAACTACTATAAAAATAAGCTGGAAGATTTCTTTTAGAAACTAAAAGTAGGTCAGGTGGTGGTGTGGCACGCCTTTAATCCCAGCACTAGGGAAACAGGTGGAGGCAGACAGATCTCTGAGTTCCAGGCCAGCCTGGTCTGCAGAATGAGTTCCAGGATAGCCAGGGGTTCACAGAGAAACCCTGTCTCAAAACAACAACAACAACTAAAAATAGGGCTGCCATATGACCCATTCATACCATCTCTACCATTCCTGGGCATATGTGCAAAAGAATGTAAGTCCAACCACAGACTTCCTTATCTATGTTCATTGCTGTTCTCGGCTCAGTAGCAGGGAAACAGAATTAATAAGCTTTTGAGAAAGTAGGGAGGGAGGATTTTTGTATGCATATGTAAGTGTGTATGTGTGTGTGTGTGTGTTAGTGTCTGTATATGTGTGAGTGTGTGTGTCTATACAGAGTCCAGGAAACTAAAAAGAAGGCCATGAAGGAGGAAAAGGAAGCTTTAAAGGTGACAGATGAAGGTGACATGAAAGTAGAATGGGAAAGGTTTTATTTTGGAGGAAGTTAATACATAAAGTACAACACATACACTCAAAAATAGATAAGTAAATATAGCATTTTTAGGGGTAATTTTGTTTTTTATTAAATTAATTAAAATTTATTCATGATACATCCTGATCGAAACTTCCCCTCCCTTCACTCCTTCCAGTCCCTCTCTCTCACTTCCTCTCCCCTCCATTCCCCCTCCTCTCTTTCTGTTTAGAAAAGGGGAGGCCTCCCCTGCATACCCACCAGCCTTGGCATATGAAGCTGCAGTGAGACTATACACACCTTCTTTTGAGGCTAGACAAGGCAGGGCAGTTAGGCGAGAGGGATCCAGAAGCCGGCAACAGCGTCAGAGACAGCCCCTGCTCTGCTGTCAGGAGTCCCAGGGGTTTGATTTCCCCTGCAGCTTCTCCCTGGCCTGAGGCGACTCTGACTGTGTCCTCTCCTGTTTGTGTATTGTTATTGACAGGCACATTCCTTGTGTCATTGTAGTTGTTGTTGCTGTTGTTGTTAGGGTACCAGTCACATTGTGCCACCCTGACAGATTTGTTCACATTTAATTATTTTTTCATATAGCTTAAATACTGTTATTGTCTGAGTTTTGGATGTTAGCATATGAATGAGGGTAGGGTTGGGGCCAAAACAGTTTGCTTTCCTATTTCTTACATACATGCTGCTTAAAAACTAAAGTAGCATAGCAGAAAATTGATCTCTTCTTTTCCATGCCAGAAGAATGCAAATTACTTAGAGAAGTTTCTTTACAGTAAAGTTACGTATAATTTAGAAATTATATAGGAATAACATAGATTGAGTTCTGAAATGCTTACTAATAATCCTCTCTAAAATAGCTAAAGAGAAGAGAAATGTGCATGCTTCAAAAATTTAGGTTGTCTGGTATTGCTGAAGAATATTCCAGTGGAGAAAACCTTTGTGGAAGTCAATTGCTCTTGTTAGGTCAGGGTTAAGATTACAGAATAACACATTTATTTTTCTTGATAAATGTGCTCTGTTATCTCCCTGCTACTATGTCCTGCCACCTCCTTTACTCCTTCTGCCTGTCTCTAGAAGCCAGTCTTGGTCTTTTCCTCAAAATCTGATTGGCCGCCCATTCTTCCACAGCCTTTGCCTTCCCTCTGGGAACTAGCTATTGGCAGGCGTCTGTAATGGTATGACTGCATCTGTCCCGTCACCAGACTCTAAACTTCATAACTCAGTGTGGCCGTGTCTGACATTCACCGCCATTCGCCTTCAGTTTCCTGAGCTGAGAAATCGTTCAGCAAATGTCTCCACTACCAACCAAATATTTCATTTGCTTAGAATTTTATGCATGGGATAATGGGCTAACGTCTGTTTTTGTTTCTGTCTAGAATGTAGCAGATCAGATTGCATTTCAAGTTGCTGGTGGACTAACAGCCCTTGAACACATCCTTCAAGTAGTGGCTCCCGCCACAAACATGAGCACGGTTTCGCGAATTCCTCCTAAGTAAGTATAGTTTCTTCATCTGTCTTTCACGTTTCATTTGTATGTAATTTCTGCCCTGTGGTTTCCATATGGGGTACCACAGGAAAATTATATGTGTACTTAGGGTTGAATAGCAAGAGCTTACACCACATTAAGGAGAAGAACAGGGGGCTGGAGAGATGGCCCAATGGTTAAGAGCACTGCCTGCTCTTCCAAAGGTCCTGAGTTCAATTCCCAGCAACCACATGGTGGCTCACAGCCATCTATAATGTAACCTGATTCCCTCTACTGGCCTACAAGCAGACAACACTGTATACATAATAATAAATAAATCTTTTTTTAAAAAAAGGAGAAGAACAGGGGTGCTTGACTTCATTTACAGAATTCAAATTGAGCTAGAAAGCCTTATAAGGAAATCTTTTTAATGTGTGATCAACTCTATTCATACATCAAAAAGAACTGATGAACTCTTGGAATAGAAGTGACAGAAAGCTACACTTCTGTGTTGTGTGTGAAAGAGGTGAGTCCATAGTCTGGGCTTGAGCCTGGAAATCTACAGAAATCCTCAGATTCAGGAAGAACATTCTGAGGCCAAAACTACCAGAGTCTGGAGTCCCAGCCAAATTGCTGGGAGTTGAATTGCACTTCAGTCACTAATGGCAAATAGTTCTTTGTCATAAAGATCTTGTGCAGCATTTGGATCTAATCTCTGATTTCTTTTTCAGTCAAGTCATACTTTCATCTCTGTCCATTTGAGGTATGATATCAAAAAGTATTATTTCAGAAGTATTGTTTTCATAGTTGCAGCATATATAATTTTTAGGCAGTTTATAGAGATTCTGACTTACAGTTTAAGTGAATTTTGATAAAATTTTATCTACATTCCTGAGAAAATGTTACTCTTAGTTATTAAAATAAACAGAAAGTTCCACTTGTCCTTTGGATGCAAAGAAGGGATAAAAAAACCCAACAGTTTATTTAGTTTTTCCTGTGATACATTTTGGTAAGATTAAAAAACAAACAAACCACTCAGCACATTGGCTTCAGAACCCCACACTGTAGGATTTGTTTACCCCAGCAAGTGCCTTTGTCACACTGCAGCTATTTTCCTATTTGAGGAGAATGTAAGAACTCTTTGCAAACTGTGTAAAATGTTTTACAACTGTTAGGTGACAGACAGTATCTTGAGTAGCAGTTTTATCTGGTTTAAAATATAGTCTGTTTGGCCGGGCGTGGTGGCGCACGCCTTTAATCCCAGCACTCGGGAGGCAGAGGCAGGCGGATCGCCGTGAGTTCGAGGCTAGCCTGGTCTACAAAGTGAGTCCAGGATGGCCAAGGCTACACAGAGAAACCCTGTCTCGGAAAAAAAAAAAAAAAAAATATATATATATATATATATAGTCTGTTTGTATGAGATACTTGTGGTAATACAGACTTCTTGACACAGTTAACATAGGTTCCTTTGCTCTACTGACAAAGTAGAGTAAATGAAGGGAAGCCATAGCCTGCAGGTCATACTGTCTGTCTGTGAGGAGAAAGGGCCACACCAGACAGCTGCAGCAGGCAAAAGGCTTCTCTGATCTTGAGGCATTTCTCATCAAAATGTACTATGCTTACATGGTATTGCTGGGTATGAGAGATGAGAGCCACTCTGTGTTAACTGGAAAGGAAGGAAGGAAGGAAGGAAGAATGAGACACGTGAAAAGTATTTAAGATTAAAAAGTGAAATGCATCGGATGCTTTGGTTCAGTGCTTTGATAATCATTAATAATTCATATTGCCTTTCTTGAATTTATCTTGAGATTTTAAATTTTTGCTTTTTGTTTTTATTAGTTTGCTGTCTGGTGTGCTTCAAGGCACATGACTCTGAGGTCTCAAAATAGCAACCTAGATTAAATGCCATTTCTCAAAAGCCACTTTTGCCACAGGCAAAGAGCATGCTTTTATGCTTATCTGTGTCTCTCCTTAATAGAGCAGAAGAGAGTTTCCACAGCTCCTTAAAAGACTATGTGAGAAGTAGTGTGCTCCCACTGGAAAGGGGTCTGGAACCCTGAGAGTCGAGACCAGTGCCCTCAGATGTCAGCAGGAGCTGACCACAGTGCCAGGATGAGAACTTGTTTCATTGCCATTAGATTTGAGTTTTCAGCTTCACACTGCCCACAGATAGAAATCAGCATCAGGAGTTATGGGCATCTCGTAATGACTCTGTATTCCCTTGTCTGAGCGCAACCTCAAGATCATCACTCTGTAGTCTGCCCTCTGAGAGCACAGGCACGAGAGCTGACTGTGCTGCTTATTTACAGATGGGTGAGGGAAGTTCTTCAGCTACTGTAGCTCTAACTGTAGATCGGGCTAATAGAAATATGCCACTGTGTACACTTAAAAATACATCCTCATTTTCTTCCAGCCACTCTTCTGCACAAACTCCTAATGTGGCCCGGACCTGCCCATAGTGCCTCAGTACCCCATTCGCTCTCAGACTGCCAGATCTCCTTTCTCATCCCTAGTTAATTCTTACTACTCAGCTCTGTGAGCCCTTTTTCATCTTCACTCATTCTGTGTCAGTTTTCTGCTTCCTGTGATACTGTATGGCTCTGACCTAGAGAGCTTGCTGTTTAGGCTCTCCTGCATTATTTAATGTCCCTCACCATAAGCAGCTGACTTAAGGCATTGTCTATAAATAGTCACCATGTTGAACTCTGGGATTCTGTGACTGACTGTAAGCCTAATACATCCCTGGCCAACAACTCTGAGTTCTGTGTGTACAGATGAAGCTTCCTCTGCTCCCTTTTTCTTACCCTCTGTACATCTCACTTATTTCACCTAGTGACCCCATACCCTCGCTTTGCCCCATAGCTATTGCTATGTAACTTCCTAAGAATAATATCTTCTTTCATAGTTCCTTCTTTTTTAAGGATTTGTTTTATTTTTATTTATAGGAGTGTGTGTGTGTGTGTGTGTGTGTATGTGTGTGTGTGTGTGTATGTGTGTGTGTTGTATACCTGTGTGCAAATACCTACAAAAGCAGAAAGAAAAAATTGTACCACGTGGAGCTTGTGTAGCAGTTGACTGTGAACTGCTCACTATGGGCACTGGGAATTAAACTTCTTTTCTCTGTAAGAGCAGGAAGCTCTCTCAATCTCAGAGCCATTCTTCAGTGCCCCCATACCCCTAAAAATTAACTGTGGTGAAATTGAAGAATTATGGAGCTAGGGATTTCATAGGTTGGTTTTTCTTAGAAGTAGAAGAATACTACATCACGTAGTAAAAATACTACGTCAGTACTCATTCATTAGTTGGTAGATATCTATGGTGTCTCCATTTCCTGGTCCTTATAAATAGAGCAGCAGTGAACATGGCAGTACAAATATCTCTGTGATAAAATACAGGATATCTTGGTGTATATACCCAAGAGTGGTGTAGCTTGATCATGTGGTAGATCTATTTTCAGTTTTCTGAGGAACTTCTGCACTGATTTCCACAGTTGCCATACCAGTTTGCATTCCCGCCAGCAACATTTAACTATTCCTCATTTAGTCAGTCACAACCAGCATCTATTTTTAGTTGTTCATTTGATCATGGCCATTCTGACTAGGATAACATGAAATCTCAGAATAGCTTTAATTTATATTTTCTTGATAGCTAAACATGTCAGACAGTTACATATATATGCGCCACTGGTGCAATAGTGGCACAAATGTTATATGATTAACCAACCATTTTCTGGGTCCAAGACCCAGTCCATGAGATTAAACCCATACCTGGCACTGTTAAAGGCTCCAAGAACCTATGCCTAATAGCTCATAGTCCCTAAGTGAGAACCTAAAACTTTCTCTCCTAAATGGGCATTGTATTAAAATGACTCCTAATGATTTATTGCTGTGGTGCTTTGAATGAAAATGGCTCCCACAGGGCCATATATTTGAATACTTGGTCCCCAGTTGGTAAAACTGTTTGGAAAGGATTTGGGGGTGTGGCTTTGGTGGACAAGGTGTGTCACTGAGGGTTTAAAAAGCCCACACAATTCCCAGTTAGTTTTTTCTCTATTTCTGCCTATTATGGATCATATGTAAACTCTCAGCTACTGATCCAGCACCATGCCTGCCTGCTGCCATGTTCCCAACCATGATGGTCATGGACTCTAACCCTCTAGAACTGTGAACCTCAAATTAAATGGCTTCTTTTATAATTTCCCTTGGTCATGGTGTTGTGTCATAGCAATAGAAAAGTAACTAAAACAGAAGCTGCTACCAGAAGTGGATTATTGATATGACAAGTCTGACCATGCTGTCCTTTGGAGGAATATGAAAAACTTTGGGGCTTTGGGCCAGTAAAGCATTTAGATGCTGTAGGCAAAGTATAAAGGGCCATCATGCTATTAGGAACTTGGAAGACAGTAAATACTAGTGTGGACTATGGCTAGCTCAGCTCAAGAGGTTTCAGAGGGAACAATCTTAGCAACTGGGCTAGAGACTATTCTTGTGACATTTTGGCAAAGATTGTAGATGTTTTTTAACCTTGTTCTAAAAATAATCTGCCTGAGGCTAACTTGAAGAGTTTCAGGACTAATTTCATTGGCAGAGATTTCAAGGCAACCTAATATTGATTCTGTAGTGTAGTTATTAATGATCACTCTTATGTAGGTCTGTAATGAAAAAGAGGAAGTTGGGCAAAAGAAATACAAAATGTACAATTTAAGGAGAAAAAGGGCTCTGGGGAGTTTAATGTTAGATGCAGGGTTTGTGCAAAAAGAGATGAGGAATTAAATAAAGGGAGTGGTGCCCTCAAGTTGAGATCAGACCCAGCTAATCCTGCAATTTCAGAAAAGAAAAGGCCTAAAGGATTATTTGTTCCTACAAAGCTATAAAGGAAAGCTTAAATGAATGTAAGTAAAGATAGGGGCCCAGCTTCAGCCCCAGCAAACAGCAGAACTTCACAGCTTTGGCCATATGGTTGTGGCTTTAGAGTCATTAGGGATATAAGAGTAAAGGGTTTGTGGAATCTTCCTTTGAGGTTAAGAAAAGCTACTGAGGCCAGGCATGTGGTGGGGAAGTCCTTACATGGTTGCCGGAAGTGAAGCCTGGGTGGGGTAGGGAAGCCTGGGTGGGGCTGGAGATCACAAGATGTTGAAGATGCCAGAGCTATAAGACACCGCCAACGAAAGCTGCAAACAAGGGTCAGAAACCGACCAGGAGAGAGCAGTGTGTTGCAGTGAGCAAAGCTGGAAGGCCAGAGCCACCTGAACTCTGACGTTAGACAAGACTGCAGGATTTGGAGTTGGCCTGGCTGGGTTTCAGTCTTGATTTGGTCCATATTTCCTCACTATGCCCTATTTCTCCCTTTTGGAATGGTAATGCATGTCTCTGCCATTATATGTTGGATGTATATGATTTTTTTTTTTTTATTTTACAAGAAGTTACAATTAAGAGATTGCCTTAATTATCAGAAAACCTTGGACTTTTTGTTTTGTTTTGTTTTGTTTTGTTTTTCCAGACAGGTTCTCTCTTTGTAGCCTTGGCTGTCCTGGACTCACTTTGTAGGCTGGCCTCAAACTTACAGAGATCCACCTCCTTCTGCCTCCCATGTGCTGGGATAAAGGCGTGCACCACCATACCCGGCTGGACTTTGTATTTTTATACACTCTTAAGACTAAAAGACCGTGGAGGAACTGTTAAAATTGGACTGACTAAGTGCATTTTTGCATTATGATATGGCCACTAGTCTAAGGGGGCCAGCAAATGGAATATGGTTTGAATACTCGGTCCTCAGGTGGTGGAAATGTTTAGGTAGGATAAGGAGGTAGGGTGGCTTTTAGGTGGCTTTGAGGTTTCAAAAACCCACACAATTCCCACCTAATGCTCTCTCTGCCACTGCTTGTGCGTCAGTTGTAAGCTCCCAGCTACTTGTTTCAGTGTCATGTCTGCCTGCCTGCTCCCGCCATGATGGTCATGGACTCGGACCCCCTGGAACCATGAGCCCAAAACTCCGTGCTTTCTGTTGTAAGTTGCTTTGGAAATGACGTTTTCTCACCGCAATAGAAAAGTAACTAAGACAGCTGCTATATTCAGCATAGAGCATCTCTCAGCCCTCCTAGAAGCTTCTTTAATAGATGATAATTAACACAGAGACCATCAACTTGCCAAGTACAGAAAACAGACTAATGAGTGAAAGGACCTAAATGGTCTTATTTATTTCCTCAGGGATCCGAGATCTTCAGGAAGTTTCAGGAAGATGGTAAGAGCCAGGGTTTGTGGGTAACACCAAGGAAACAGTATTTTCCAGATACAACAGGGAATCTGCACATAGAATTTTACATAAATTATTTTATCATGCACAAGACCTTTCTGAGCTCCAGCCAAACAAAACCTGAGCATAGAGGATAGGAAAAGTGGGCATAGAGGATAGGGAAATTGAGGAGCTATTAGTCTTTCGCTGGGAGATGGAAAGTCAATTTTCTTTAATGAGGTGACTAATCCTTTGTAGGACAATAACATACCAAGGTAGACTATACTCCCAAACTGGGCAACACAAACTAGACTCAATAGGGAAAGAAAAAAAGAAACAGAACAAATTTAAAAGTTGGATGGGATGGAATGGAAGGGTAAAAACAATAATTAAATCAAGAATTACTAAAATTATTGTTTAAAAAACAAGTATGGAGCTAGAGATGCACTTCAATTAGTAGAATGCCTCCCTACCTTACCGTTAACAAGGTCCTACGCCGGATCCCCATAGTGCGTACAACTGGGCATAGTGGCACATGTCTATAATCCCAGCACTGAGAAAGAGTCAAGATGGTCTATCAGGTGCTGTCTTAGTCAGTGTTCTAACGCTGTAAAGAGGCTCCATGACCATGGCAACTCTTACTTTAAAGAAAAAAACATCTCATTGGAGCTTGCTTACAGTTTCAGTTTAGTCCATTATCATGGCAGGTATCCTGGCAGCACGCAGGCAGACATGGGGCTGGAGACGGAGCTGAGAGTTCTCCACCCAGATCCACAAGCAACAGGAAGGAAGATAGAGATGCTGAGCCTAGCTCAAAGCCCACCCCCAGTGACACGCTTTCTTTAACAAGGCCACAGCCCTTGTTAAACAGTGTCATTCCCTGTTGACAAACCATGGAGGCCATCTTGGCTACATAATGAGCTAAAGGCCACCCTGGACCACATGAGACCACTCTTGTCTCAAAAGGTGTGTGTGTAGGGGGTGATACTTAATTTTTTTCTCTCTTCTTTTTTATTATGCTTGCTTTGTTTGTAAGTGGAGGGGGCATGCATATGTGAAGGTACATGTGCACCCTGGCAGTGAAGGTCAGAGGACATGTAGGAGCAGTTGGTGCTCTCCTTCTTCTGTGTGGGTCCCAGGAATCAAACTCTAGTCATCAGGCATGATGGCAAGAGCCTTAACCTGCTGAGCTAACTTTAAATGTTTCAAGCCTTTCCAAATAGTCCGTGCTTTGTATTGATTTTCAGAGCCGAGTGTCTCAGCCTTATGGAGCCTTCCTGACTTTGGCAACTCTGTGAGTTGATCATTAGGCAATGGATTTGGGGTGGAATATTTTTGTTCTATCTCTCAATTTCTTTTCTGTCATATAGTTATTTGAGGATTTGTTACATTTGTTGCTGTACAGAATCCCTAGTATTCTGCTTAACTAGTGAGCTTTAGATAACCCTTAGAAGGCAAAATAAAATGCCAGAACTGTATTCTTCGTCATTTTTTAGACTTACCACAGTTTTAGAATCAGAGAATACCAATAGGCCTAAGATTTTTTTAATTAATTTATTTTTTTATTCACTTTATATCCCAGTCGTAGCCCACTCCCTCCTCTGCTTCCAATCCCCTTCCCCTATTCCTCAGAAAAGGGGAGCCCCACCCACCCACCTGAGCTCATCAAGTTGCATCAGGACTGAGCACATCCTCTGCCCCTGTGGCCTGGCGAGGCAGCCCCACCAGAAAGGATTTATTAAAAAGCAGGCAACAGAGTCCATGTCAGAGACAGCCCCTGCTCCCCTTACTAAGGGGCCCACATGAAGCCTGAGCTGCTCATGGGCTACATCTGTGTAGGGGGCCTAGGTCCCATTTACGCATGGTCCTTGGTTGGTGTTTCAGTCTCTGCAAGGCCCTCTAGGCCCTGGTTACTTGGCTCTGTTGGTCTTCTTGTGGAGTTCCTGTTCCCTCCAAGTCCTTCTATCTTTTCCCCCACTTTTCCACAGGACTCCCTACACTTCACCCAGTGTTTGGCTATGAGGCTCAACGTCTGTTTTGATCTGCTGCAGTGTGGAGCTGTGCTAGGCTCCTGTCTGCATGCATAGCAGAATATCATTAGAAGTATCAGAGGTTGGCTCTCTCCCATGGGGTGCAACTCAAGTTGGGCCAGGCACTGGTTGGACATTCCCTCAATCTCTGTTCTGTCTTTATCCCTGCACATCTTGTAGGCAGGGTAAGTTTTGAGTTGAAGTTTTTGTGGGTAGGTTGGTGTTCCCTTCCCTCCACTAGGAGTCCTGTCTAGTTAGAGGGTGTCCTCTTCGGTCTACCAAGAGTCTCAACTAGAGTCACCCCCATATCCTCCCAGAAGCCTACCCTGTTTCAGGTCTCCAGGTTGTCACAGAGATGACCTTACCCATGGTTTCTCTTCTCTCTGCATGCCCTCTTCCCTACCTCCTCACCCTGGTTTCTACTCTCCTACCTTGTTCTCTCTTTTCAACCACTTGTGTTGTCTATTTTATTTCCCCTTCTGAGTGAGATTTAAGCATCCTCCCTTGGTTCATCCTTGTTACTTATCTTCTCTGGGTCTATGAATTGTAGTCTGTTTATCCTGTACTTTATGCCTAAAATCCATAGTTTTGGATCTATAGGACCAGCCCCTTCATGTACTCCAGCAGTTCATCAATGGGGTAGATGTTGGAGTGGGCCACTTCAAAGCCCTGGACCTGGGCCTGATAAGTATCTGATCTAGTCAGCCTGCTGGCCCTCCCTCTCTCACATGCTCTGGGTTGGCTCACCAGTAAATCCTACAACCAGGGCCGGCTCTACTCCGCTGTCCAGGCGAGGTGCAGGACCTGTTCTCCCAAGTGCTGCAGTTAGTAAGGGACATGGCCAGTTCTCCCACTCTCATGAACCCAAGGCTAGCTCTCCTGCCTGCAAAGGGTGAGGGAGGGGAGGAAGGTGTTTCTTCCTCCTCCATGCCAATGCCCAGCAGAGGAGAGGCAAGGCTGGCTCTCCTGTTCCCATGCCTTCTGGGCCAGATCACCCACAACCCTCACATCCAGGGCCAACTCCATCTGTACTGCCCAGGTGAGGTGCATAGCCTTCTCTCCCAAGTGCTGTAGTAGATGAGGATCAGGGATAGCTCTCCTTCCCTGATGGCCTCCAAGCCAGCTCTCCTATCTGTTGTTAGTGGCAAGGGGTGAAGGGGGAGAGTGTCTCTCCCTTGCACATGTCATCACACAGCAAACAAGTGGCAGGACCAGCTCTCCCACGCTCACACCCTTGGGGCTTGCCTGCACCCCTGCCACCAAAGTAAGCTCTACTGTGCTGCCCATATGAGCTGCAGGGCCTGCTCTTCAGAGTGCTGCAGGTGTTGAGGGGCAATGGGGGAAAGAGACCAACTCTCCCTCATCCATGCCACTGCACAGGAGATGAGTGACATGGCCAGCACTCACACATTCACACCGTCAGGGCCAGCTCACCTGCAACCAACGCCAGCTCTACTGTGCTTTCTGGATGATGTGCAGGGCCTACTCTCCCAATTACTTCAGCTGGCAAGGGGTAGGATCAGCTATCCTGCCCTTGTGCCCTCAGAGCCAGCTCTCGTAGAATGCCCAGGTGAGGGAGAACCAGTTCTGCACAGCCCTCAGACATTAGCATGGCCCCAGTCAGCCACCCAGACCAGGGATTCCCTGATGCTGCAGGGACAAGGACCCAGGCATGGCCCTTGGTGTCAGCACAGGCCAGGATCTCACCATGATCTTAGATGGTATCACCAGCTACCACATCAGGCTGCTTGTCACTACCCTTGAGTCTCCAGTTCTGCCTCTCTTCATTGTACACACATCCTTCTGCTTCTCTTTCTCTACCACTTACTTGTTCCTCTTAGTGGCACTTGAGGTCTCCTGGTGGCTGGGGTCATCTCAGGAATGGGCTCAAGAGTGCTATGCCCCACCCATGCATTATGGCACTGGGCAGGGTCATCTCAGGCATGGTCTGCCTCCCAGGTCTGCATGACACCAGTCTGGTGGTTATCTCAGGCTAGCTCCCTTTCTTGGCTCCATGGCATGGGTCTGGTGGTCATCTTGGGTTTGCTCCTCACCTGCCTGGCCTATCAGAGTGGTCCCACGGGAGGATCATCTGTCTCCAGCTCACTCCTGCCTGGCGCCTGTGGTTCCAGGCAGGGTTCCTCTAATATCCAGCTGTTCCATGTCCTAGAAGCCTGTCCAGGCTGCATGTTGCAAGACTGGTGGTCATCTCAGGATAGCCTCACTCCTCCCTTGCAGTACATTGAGTGACTTTCTTTGCCTTCCAGATAAACCTGATACATTTTAAATATAATGATTGAATTGAAAATATTGGGTTGTGCTGTAGAACCTTCCTTCCAAAACCATGGTCTTTTCCCCCCAAAATCTCTCATCTTAAAGATTAGATGGATGTCCATTGTTGAAAGCAGAATAAAGAAAGTTATTCTAGCGAATATTTAAACAGTCCATGAATGAATGTTCTTCCAATTAGCTGAGACTGGCTGAACTTCAATTTTTCTACTTACCAATCCCAATTTGGAAAATCTATATAGACATGACCCACATTGAGCTTATTGTCTCTAAACCCTAAGATAAACACATACAAAAGTGATGTGCCTTCAGAATCAAAGATGAGAAAACACGATAGCACAGTTCTTTAGACACGCTGAGCTCTGTGAGAACAGATTGCGGTACTTGCCACCTTTCTTATTCTTTAAGGGTTCCTCGTTCTTGCTTTTATAATTAGGGCTTAGTTCATTTCTCAAGAGGATTGTTTTATATTTATAAATAACATTGTTGTATGTTTATAAACATATATACCCCCCAGACTTTGCTATCTAAAACTTGATCACAGTGGACCAGATTGTATCCTGCTATCTTCGTAAAAAGCAAGTGTTTTCATGAGAAACTTAACCATTTAGCCAGTTCCTTCTCTGACACTAGAAGGCCATTGCCTAATGGGATGGTGAAGTTAGATGTGTAAGGTCACAGGGCGGTCACCCACTTAGGCTCCTCCTCCTCCTGGCTTCACGCTCTCAGCCCCAGGCCTACCAGCATAACTCAGCTCAAAACTTTAATCCTGCCGCTACAGCATGAAGCCCTTTTTGCATGCTAATAATGCATTTATTATTAGAATTAGCTGTAATTTAACAATTTATAAAAGATGCCATATTTTATAAAATAATATCTAATGAAATGTGTAGATTTTTACAGCATTTAACAAAAGAAATGAATAATTGGTTTGTACCTTTTCAGGACAGGCTTGCTTTTTTTTTTTTTTTTTTTTTTTTTAATTACAATTCTGTTCCTCTCAAAGAAACCATATTATCTATCTACCTAAAGCATGCTGTGCTCAGGCAGTAGATACAGGCTTTCAGGGTGCCACGCTGGCTTTTACTCCTCTCTGACTTGAAAAGTGAGGCACACTTCATGCAAGGAGGGGCGATTGCTCAGCTGTGCACCAACCTGCTGCTAGAAAGTACACACATGTGTAAGGAGGCAGGGTTACACTGCAAGGTACTGAGTGCATGTGTTGTGAAAAAAGCAGCTGTGTTGTGACTTTGGTGTAATTGTATCAGCATTTAGGCATTTGCTTTCCATGTAGAGCTGTCACATAATAAATTCATTTAATAACTTCAGGCCCTGTTCTGTTTTTGCCAAAGTATTGGTTTTTTTGTAGATAAAGAAACTAAAGTTTTAAAAAACGGGTTTCCTCCCCATCATCCCATTAGCTGAACTGAGACTGTCACGCTATCTCTTCTCTGTACCGTATTGCCTTCCTAGTGTCACCAAAGAATAATTTTATCAGCTTGTTTTTGTTGAATTTCTTTTATTTCAAGATCTTGGTGATTTCTGTCACAAACAAAACAAAATAACAAACAAAAAAAAACTTTTTACCACTTTGGAGAATATGAGTCTAATAAATATGTTCCATATCACACCATATAAAAACAACAAGAAAGATGATGTGTTTAAAGTAATAGTCTCTGAGTACCTTTGGTTGACTATCTCTGAAGTTTATGCCATATGTACTGCTGTATTGCATATGTGTGCCACTGTGTAATGTAGCATTTACAGCTTTAATAAAATGAAAACATTTAATTGATTTAACTTGAAAAACTGTGATAAGCTGTGTGAGTTGCAGAGGGTTTGTTGTTACTGTTCATATTTTGTGGGAATACCATTGTTTGATTAATTAGTTTTGGTTTATGCTGTTTGGAGTTGGGTATAGGAATTGTGTATTGGAGATGGTCTGTGCTATCATTTTTTTTCACCTAGTAGGGTAGGAATTAGACTCACTGGTACTCATGAACCAAAATCACTTGAAATTATTTGTGTGTAGAAGGAATCAGGTTCAGGAGAAATGTCACAGTTATATTCAGAAAAGAAATGCAAGATTTCTGTGCATTGACTACCTCTTTTTTAGGATAACTTTGTCAAAGAATTTCTTTCTCATAAGTCCAGATGTAGCTTTTCACAGGGCTGGGATCCATCTTGCACCCCACTTTCCCACTATGTCATAGAACTATAGTAATGTTAATAAAATCCTGTTCACCAGTCTGGGAGAAATTAAAACTATAATTCACTGTTAAATAATTCCATATTTATACAAGGAAAATTATATATATATTAGCATTTTAAAGTAACTTGCTCCAGTAGACAAATTAAATAAAATGATTTTTAACCTAATTAGACACAGTGATAAATTCATTTCTTCATTTGAAATACTAAGGTATTTTGTTTATGTCTCAAAGGCTTTCTTGCAGAGATGGTTACAGTTGACAGCTGTTGAACCACTAATAAGATTAAAGTAAAGAAATTAGTTGTGTCAACTTTAATCTTCTGTTTAGCACTGCAAACCACCTGGGGGCTTCTGCAGAGCCAGCTTGTTTAGTTGTCAGCTTTAAACGACATAATGGGGTCCTATTTTAAGAGCATGTTTAAAGACTGTATAATAATAACTGCTTTATATTAAATTAATATTAGCAGTAAAAGTAATGCCTTAGCACTAGAATTTAAAAATAATATACTAATTTGGTATTCAAGCTCTATCTTTAATGCAGTATTGTAACCTTTCAACATAATACTTTTTAAGTTAGAGGTTAATTTGAGGAAATAAAGCCTTATTAATTCAGTGCTTTATATATGGCTTTCCATCTAAAATTAAAATTTGTCTTTATGGAATACTGAAATTGCATATTCTGTTTGAGCCTAATTATCAGTTAAAAACAAAAACCTGCCAGGTGCTGTGGCACACGCCTATAATCCCAGTACTCTGGAAGACAAAAGCAGGCAGATCACTGTGAATTTGAGGACAGCCTGGTCTACAAAGCAAGTACAGGACAGCCAAGACTACACAGAGAAACTCTGTCTCAAAAACACCAAAAACAAACAAACAAACAAAAAACAATAAAAACTTTGAAATAGTGTATCTTGTTGAAATTTTCTTACTCTTTGAGCAAACATTACAGACAGGAAAATTATTTTAAATTTAACTTTAATTTCATTGATATTTTACATTTTATTATATATGTAGTGCAGTATTAATGTTGATGCAGTGAAAGTTGATTAGTAAGCAGACAGGATTAGCATACTGGAAAAGATCCTGCTTGAGTGGATAGCTGTTGAGGTGTTTAAGTCGTTCACTCTAACTCTTCCCAGCATCTGAAAGGCCAGAGCAGGGTGGCAGGAGAGGCAGTGTGGATTTATATTAGCTAAAACAGGTTGTGGACCCTTGAGATGGCCCTGCCAGACAGCCTGAGCTTAATCCCTGAAACTCACATGATACACAAACAGAAGGACTTCCACAAGTTGTCCTCTGACCATACTTTCGTGGCACACAGAAAATAAATATGATTTTAAAAAGGAACATAAAGAACAAAACAGGACAAATGCAAGACTTTTTTCTTTTCATCCACATCTAATAACTCTGATCCAACTGTCAAAATTATCAACTTCAGTAAAAACCTGACAAGCTATGTCACAAATCTAAATTCTCTGTTGTCAAAAATGTCAAAATTGAAAAGTGTTTTTCTGTTTAACCTTTAGCATCATTCTTTCTCTGAGTTTCTTGCTGGAGAGACATCTTATGAACTAGGTGTCAATAAAACAAGAACTCTACAATGTTTCTATTCATGAAAGTCATCTTCTTAATTTTTAAAGTTACCATAGAAAATGATAAGATTTGTTGTGGCATTTGCATACATGTACTGTATTTTATTCTTACTAAATTCTCTCTTTCAACTTTTTAAAATGTAAGCTTTCGAAGTATTCCCAAATGATTTTTATGGGTTTCACTAGAGTCTGTTGTAACAACTTCTCAGTTGTTACTTGATTAAGTTGAGTTTAGCTCCTTCTTTCTGTCTGACTGTCTGTTTCTTCACACACACACACACACACACACAGCCTCTCTCTGTCATCAGTCTTACTAATTTTTTTCTTTTCTTTTCTTTCTTTTTTTTTTCCCCAAGGTTTCACTGTGTAGCCTTGGCTGTCCTGGAACTTGCTCTGTAGACCAGGCTAGCCTTGTATTCGCATAGATCAGCCTGCCTTTTCCCCCAAGTGCTAGTATTAAAGGTATTTAATACCTTTAGAAAGTTTTACTAACTTTTAAAAGAGTAACTCTTATTTCATTGATAGTATATATTCTTTTTATCTGATTCATTAATTCTTCTGGATTTGGTTTTGGCTTCTTATTTCTCTAAAGCCTTGAGGTAAGTACATCATTATTAATTTGAGATTTCACTAATGTTTTTAATGTAACTATTTACAGCTGTAAAGTTTCTGTTTATGGTTGCCTTGGGTGTAGCCGAGGGAGGGGTTCTGATAGGTAATGCTATCATTTTCATTTGCTTATGGGAGTTGTGTTTGAGACACGGTTTCACTACACAGCCTGGAAGTTGCTGTGTACACCAGGCTGGCCCTGAATTCACAGAGATCCACCTACCTCTACTTGTGCTGGCATTAAAGGTTTTTGTCACCGTGGCCAGCAGGTTCTAGGAATTTTTTAACTTCCTTTTTTATTTCATTAGTGATTCCCTGTTGGTTCATAAGTGTTCTGTCGCCGTATCTCAGTGGTTTCTGAGGTGTCTCTTGATGTTGATTTCTAGTTCTATTCCTTAGTGGCTTTGATAAGTTAGTTCGTTTTGTTGTTTGTTTGTTTGTTTGTTCTGCATATTTGTTATGGGTTTCTTTGTCTCTTCTCATGTGATCAATTGTAGAAAATATTCTACCTGCTTTTTAGAAAAATGTATATTCACTGTCTGTTAAACAGTATATTCTATAGATACCACAGGTATTCTATTCTATCCAGTTGATATATGGTCTAGCTTAGCTCTGAGATTTCTTTGCTGATTTTCAGTTTGTTATACCTCTCCAAACATGAGAGTAGAGTACTGAACTATTGTGTCAGGACCTACATTTAAGTGATTCTTACTGTACTAGGTATGTACTTTAATTGTTTTCTGTAATTATCGTTTTTCATATAAGCTCCAGCACCTCTCACCAGAAGGCTTGGTTTTGTGATGCTTTTTTTCTATCCTATTTTTTAGAGGAAACCTGTTCAGTAAGAAAAAATTCTGATAAAAGAAATGTATTCATAAGTATATTTTAGGCAAGAAAGTCTGTATCTTGGATCCCCAGCACCACCACAGTGAGAAGATACTTTGAAAAGTTGGGGCTTTCTGTTTGATGTCAAAAAGTGCTTCAAGTCATTCACGTTTAAAATTACAGAGAGGGCTGCTGGACAGACCACCCAAGCTGGGTTCAGAGCAGTGCACGCTTAAACCAGGTGCTCTTCAAATTAAGATTGTCTTTCAAGTAAGTTCACTGCATACACAAGTTTTTCCACACTCTGAGAGGTTTGGTTCCCTCTCCCTTTCTTCCTCATTAGAACATAGTTTCTTGAACAAGTTAAGTGAGCAGAAGGCTGTCTAGATACACATTATTTTTACCAGAGAAGAGATTTTCTTTGTTGAGCACAGAAGATGTTAAAAGAAGTTATATCCCATACCAGAAATTGTTTGCTTTTTCATATATATATTTCCTTATGCCTCATAATAGTTGACCAAAAATTTGAGACAAGCTTTAAGAATTTAATTGAATAGAAAGTCAAAAATACTAATTAAAATTAAGGCTATAAAAACATAAATAGCAACAAAGGCAGCTTGTCTATAACTCTAGAGCTGTACAGTTCAGCACAGCATTCTAACAGGATTTCAAATAGTTTCTGCAGATCTATAATTTATATATTAACTACACCTACCATTAACTTACATAATGTAATACATACTGCAATATTAGCTGAAAACAATTATCAAGTAGATAAAGAAACTGAGGAATATATTCCACATGTGTGTCTTTGTAAATGATGAAGGGCAGTTTGTTCACTCACTTCAGTAGTAACTTGAGGCTCCTGTTTTATACATCACAGCAAAATAAATTTGCAGTGAACCAATAGAGTGAATTATGAAATATACATATGAGTAATTACCTAATTTTATAATTTGAAAGTACTTTCAAATCATACAAAGAAAGCAAAAATTAAAAAACAAGGAAATCATTCTAGATGTTCATCGGGTGATTAATGAACAAAGAAAATATGTATATATGCACTATGCATTTTATTAAACCATCAAGAAAAATGAAATATTACAAATTGCCCAAAGGGCTGGAGAGATGGCTCAGAGGTTAAGAGCAGTGGCTACTCTTCTAAATGTCCTGAGTTCAATTCCCAGCAACCACGTGGTAGCTCACAACCATCTATAATGTGATCTGGTTCCCTCTTCTGGTGTACAGGTATACATGTAGGCAAAATACTATACATAATGAATAAATATTTTTTAAAAATTGCCAAAAAAATTGATGGACCTGAATATTGTTATATTAAGTAAAGTCCAGACTCAGAAAGACAAATACTGGATAGTCTTCTTTTATCGTGGGTCCTGGCTTTATATATGAATATGTGTATGTAACTGTGTATAAATCTTAAAACTAGAAAGAGGCCCATGAGGAGGAACAATTTCCTGGAGCATGTAATAGAGTGTGTGTCTCATGAAGCAAAGACCAGGAATAGAAGAGTACAAGCAGGGAGCCAGAGGAACAGGCTCAGCAGAACAAGTATATGTGAAAACACATATAACAAAACACATTACATTGTATGCTTATTGAAAAATAAAAACAAAAAAAAAAGAAAGAAAAGAAAAAAAAAAAGAAAAATAAAAACAAAAAAGTAACTTTTTAAATTTTGCTATCAAATTTATGAAGATATAGCCAATGTTGGCCATAACATGAGGTGGGAGATGCCTTTCTCACAGTAAAAATTGGTTTAATTTTATTTTTCTGCAGGTCAGTTTGAATTTGTCAGTATGTTTAAAAACCTTGAAAATGTTGAGTTCCTTTTACCCATTCCATCACAACCAGCCAGCAAGTATGAAAGAAGCAGGCAGGCATTTCCCAGACTTCATATGTCTGTACAGTCAGGTGATTGAGGTTTAAAGCCAAACTCTTACTGCAGAGCTAATAAATAAAACAGAGGCAGCCAAACTCCAGTCTGCCAGCTGGAGGCTACTGTTGTGAAACCCACAGTCAGGATGAGGCATATCGTGCCGGATTGTGTTTGGATGTGTTTTGCTTCTTTAGGCCTGGTCAATAGCCTTTGATTGGGCATCCTACCTAGAAGCTTCCTCCAGACTCGAGTGTGTATAGAATCTGCCTGTTTTTCTCTTGAAATCATCTGGAAATTTTTCCCAGCAGTACACAACAAAGAGTTCTCACAAAAACAAAAAAACAAAAATTATGCTATTGAAAGTTGGACAGAGTAGCTAGAGATGGGTTGAATTAAATTTTTATGTCAATAGATAAAAACACAGCTCAGCATGTTAAAAAAGTTGTGCATTTTTCAGTTTGTCCTTTATTAGAAAGGAATTCACAGAGGACATGACTAAGAAAAATTCTGACACTGACTCCAAAACAGTGGTGCCAAACATGCCCTGGTGCTGGTCGGTGTGCGGCTGTATTGTTAGGAAGGACGTTAGCGGATGTTACACACAGAGCTGTTACACTGATTGTCCTTAACTACTCAAAAATCACCAGCTTACATTTTAGCTGTATCTTAGTGCAGTCGTTTGAACTGTGTCCCAAGAGAATCTGTCTAAGGAAACTTTCAGGTTCCTTGAGAAGGGCCAGCCCTCCATCTTCCATTTCAGCCAGGACAGTTGTTTCCTACTCTATGCTCCTGCTTCTCATTGTAAAGTCTCAAAGCTACTGTTATAGGAAACACTAAGTGTTGGGGAGAACTACTTAGCGACACCAGGGAAAGAATGGCATTACGAACAGTAAATGTTCTCTTAACAGTTTTTTACCATTTTTTATATATCACCTTCTCAATATAATTATTTTTATAATCCTAAAACACCTATTTTTTACCTTATGGAAAAAATAAACTCAGTCTTGCTCTTGTTATCAAATATTAAGTAGTGATCTAAGTATTACTTCATTATCTCACTCAATTCTCATGGCAGTAACAGGAAGTGCAAATGTTATCGTGTTTTTAAGCGTGTGAGATAGATGATAAAATGCCACATTAGAAACTTGCTGAAATCGTGGATGATACTGCTAGTCTGCCCTGGAAGTATCTGGTTCCTGCAGCTCCATTCTGCAGTAGTTGACTTTGCTGTGACCAATATACAGAAACCCATCAATTCTGTGGTTAGGTACAACTACATCAAGCATTATTATAGCAGGGGCTTTCCTTGCCTTTTTAAATTAATATATTTAATCATTTTACACCCCCCTCCCTCTTCCCCCTTTCCCCCCTTACCTACCGCTCAGAAAAGGGAGCCCCTACCACCAACCATCCCCAGCACATCATGACTGAGCTCATCCTGTTCCTCTATGGCCTGGAGGAAGTGATCAAGCCGCAGGCAACAGAGTCAAAGACAGCCCCTACTCCCCTTACTAGGGGACCCACATGAAGCCTGGGCTGCCCATCAGCTACATCTGCATTGGGGACCTAGGTCCAGTCTATGCATGGTCCTTGGTTGGTGCTTCAGTCTCTGCACCCTGGTTACTTGGCTCTGTTGGTCTTCTTGTGGAGTTCCTGTTCCCTCCAGGTCCTTCCATCTTTTCCCCCACTTTTCCACAAGACTCTCTACACTTCACCCAGTGTTTGGCTATGAGGCTCAATGTCTGTTTTGATCTGCTGCAGTGTGAAGCCTTTCAGAGGACAGCTGTGCTAGGCTCCTGTCTGCATGCATAGCAGAATATTGTTAGAAGTATCAGAGGTTGGCTCTCTCCCATAGGATGCATCTCAGGTTGGGCCAGGCATTGGTTGGACATTCCCTCAATCTCTGTTCTGTCTTTATCCCTGCACATCTTGTAGGCAGGGTAAGTTTTGAGTTGAACTTTTTGTGGGTGGGTTGGTGTTCCCTTCCCTCCTGTCTAGTTAGAGGGTGTCCTCTTCGGTCTCTGTGACCCTGTCTACTAAGAGTCTCAACTAGAGTCACCCCCATATCCTCCCAGAAGCCTACCCTGTTGCAGTTCTCCAGGTTGTCACAGAGATGACCCTACCCATGGTTTCTCTTCTCTCTGCATGCCTTCTGTCCTACCTCCTCACCCCCAATGTCCCCAGGTCCAGTTTCTACCCTCATTTCTCTCTGCACTTCCTCTCCTACCGTGTTCCCTCTTTTCAACCACTTCTGTTGTCTATTTTATTTCACCTTCTGAGTGAGGTTTAAGCATCCTCCCTTGGTTCATCCTTGTTACTTAGCTTTTTGGGGCTCTGAATTGTATTATATTTATCCTGTTCTATATGGCTAAAATCTGCTTATAAATGGATACATACCATGTGTGTCTTTCTGGGTCTAGCTTACCTCACTCAGGATGATCTTTTCTATTTCCATCCATTTGCCTGAAATTTTAATGATTTCTTTGTTTTTAATAGGTGAGTAGTATTCTATTGTGTAAATGTACCACAGTTTCTTTATCCATTCTTCTGTTGAAGGACATCTAGGTTGTTTCCAGATTCTGGCTATTACAAATAAAGCTGCTATGAACATAGTTGAGTAAATGTCCTTGTTGTATGGTGGAGCATCTTTCAGGTATATGCCCAGGAGTGCTATAGCTAGCTGGGTCTTGCTGTAGCATTAGTCCCAATTTTCTGAAAAAGTGCCAGATTGATTTCCAAAGTGGTTGTACAAGTTTGCACTCCCACCAGCAATGAGTGTTCCCCTTTCTCCATATCGTCACCATCATGTGCTGTTACTTGAGTTTTTGGTCTTAGCCATTCAGATAGGTGTAAGATGAAACCTCAGTCATTTTGATTTGCATTTCCCTCATGACTAAGGACATTGAGCATTTCTTTAAGTGCTTCTCAGCCATTTGATATTCCTCTGCTTAGAATTCTCTAATTAGCTCTGTGCCCTATTTTTTAATTGGGTTATTTGGTTTGTAGGTGTTTAATTTCTTGAGGTCTTTATATATTTTTGGACATTAGCCCTTTGTCAGATGTTCTCACCTTCTTTTTCCCAGTAAAGCATCAGCTTTATGACACTTAATCTGGCATACCTACTTCGCACAATGTATAACATATCTCAGGGACCTTCATATATGATGGATGGATGGATGCATGCATGAATGAATGAATGAATGAATATTCACATGGTATTTATGAGACCTAAGACCTGGCTACAGAATTTTTTTAAGTCCCAAGTTTCTATTTACTGGGCATACAGTGGAGCTTGGCAGTTTGCACTTCTTTAGTTCCCAGGTAGTGCTGATGCTAATTGACAGGTCATAATTCAACAAATGTCCTAGAGCAGAGGTTCTCAACCTGTGGGTTGCAACCCCCTTGGGGGTTGAAGGACCCTTTACTGCGGTCACCTAAGACCATCCTGCATATTAGATATTTAGACTACAATTCATAACAGTAGCAAAATTTCATTGATGTATCAGTGAAAATAATTCTATGATTGGGGGTCACTGCAACATGAGGAACTATATTAAAGGGTTGCAGCATTAGGAAGGCTGAGAAACACTGTCCTAGAAGATTGGTTGTAAAGGACTAAGCAGAAAATTCAGTCAGACAAGCCACAATAAATAAACACCGATCACACTGGCAGTTTAGGCTCAGACTTCAAAACATGCAGGAGAGTCTCATATACATTGAGTTACTGCTTTAAAAGTTTCTTTGGACAATTAATATCATAGTTTTTATTAAAATTCCCTAGAGAAAAACCTTTTTTGACTAGTTTTTCTTTTAGAATGTTTTGGTTTCTGACCAGTTTGGACCCTCTAGGAAAGAAGTCTTCATCTGCCCAGGACCAGGTCCATGTCCATAGGCCTTCAAGCAGAGTAGGTCTCCATTCCCAGAAACTTGTAGGCCTTACCGCATGGAAAGAGTCTCCAGTTTCTCATACTGTGTCCTGACCAGCTGATCCGGCCACAGGCAATTTGGCAGTCTTTTTTTCTGGGTGCTAATTTAAATGACCAAGGTTCCTCATTGATATCTGATCTTAAATGGAGAAGTTATCTGAAAAACTGGGAAATTGTTTGCATTGTCTGCCCTTAACTAATAGACATTAATAAGTGCTGTTAGATCCTAATGAGCACTACACATGAATGAAAATAACCTCCTTTTGTGTCTAGTAATGGGCCTGTACCTAACGGGGTTGGCTTGGTTTTGTAGAGCAGCTCTCATCTCATGCCTGCTCCTTCTGTCCCACTGATCTGATGTATTTTACATTGTTGGGAGAAGAATTGCTCGGGTTTACAGATGGTGTTTTCCTTCCTATTAGGTCTCTCTGCAATGCAATCAATGTTTACAGCCTCACCTGCAATAACTGTTCAGAAAACTGCACTGATGTTCTGTTTAGTAACAAGATTACCTTCTTAATGGATCTCCTGATACACCAACTGACGGTATGTAATATTAGTTGCCTTGAGTAAGAAGCTGTTAAGGGTTGAGAAATACTCCTGTGGCCAAATCTAAGAATTCAGCCTATTTACTGTCCAGCTTGAAAAGGAGGTGAAGGACGTGAAGATGGTTACAAATGGACACTAGGAACCGACAGTGACAGCTCTGAGTAATTTGATCATTGTGTGTCAGTCTTTTAAGTTCTAATATTTAATGAATAATAGGTATGTAAACACTTGCGAAGAACACAGATTTACATGTTAAATTTGGCTCTGGAATCCAGGGGACCCAATGCCAAAGCTCCACAACAGGAATGGGTGTCAGAAAGAGAAAACTGGGAGAAGCTCAGAGCCTCTCACCAGCATCTGTCACGGGGCGTGGTTTTTAAAGAGCTTTTCTGTGGCCATTTACATTTAAAAGAAAATTTAGGAAATGGCCATTGTCAAAAAAGGGCAAACTTACTTACGATTTGAACAAGCAGCCAGTTGTCGCCTTACACTTCACCTCCATTCACAGGTGCTAAACGAGGTGCGTGCAGTGTAATATCTGAAGCTTTAGGTCTGTCAGCTGCAGTCTTTGGAGCTCTAGGACCAGAAGTTTCCTGATGAGGTTTCTGAGCCCCTGAGGTATTGGCACTGCAGGTTTACAACACAGGAGTTTTCCCGAGCCAGCTTGCGTTTACTCCCCATGGGTCTAATTGCTCTCCTTAAATGCCACACCTTTGCCCCTTTTCTTCCCTCCTTTCCTCTGCATTCTGTAGCCTTAATTTATGCATAAGAACATCTTCTTCATGAATTCTCAAAGCTATTTTCCCAACCCTATGTTTAAGAATGCTTTTTATATAACACCAGACATAACACCTCATAGGCCTGGCTCTATTGAATTGTAGTTATTTACTTTTCTGTTTTCCATGAAGACAACAAGTAGCTTATTACTATGCCCAATATCCTAACAGAGAATAGTAGATTTGGAAGATCATTGAATGAATGTATGAGTAAATAAATTAATCCCTACTGATTAAATGATCATAGCTAAAACTCAATAGCCTTATATGCAGACACGCCAGCAAGAATTATAGAGCAGTTAGGACCAGCAAGCGGAGATGCAGGCTAGCTCTGCCACAGATGATAACACCAGCTGTTTACAGTGACGACCGTATCTGTGAATCCAAGGATAAATTGTATATGCTTTTATTTACAAAAATAAGTTTCTAAAATATCAGTAAGATAATTTAAATCACCAGGGCTGGAGAGATAGCTCAGAGGTTAAGAGCATTGGCTGCTCTTCCAAAATTCCCAGCAACCACATGGTGGCTCACAACCATATATAATGAGATCTGATGCCCTCTTCTGGCTTGCAGGCATAGATGCAGGCAGAATGCTGTATACGTAATAAATAAATAAATAATTTTTTAAAATCTTCAAAAATATGCAAAAGACATAATGTCTTTTATTTCAAGTATTTTTATGTATATTGCCTCATTTAATTCCCAAAATACTCTTTAAAAATTATTGTTACCTGTTTAACAAATAAACTTGAGTTCATGAGAATCTGACTTTAAGGATACAAAGATCAAAATCACAGAATTGAGAGTCAAATCTAAGTCTGTAAAAATCTAAATTCAGGGATCACCTATACAATATAACTGACTGATAGGTTTTTTAACATTATCAGTGTTATGAATGACAGGAGTTAAGTAAGAACTGCCACTGTATGGGTAGCTAAGGAGATACAGCCATGAAATATAATATGAGACTGAATCAAAGACAGAGACAGAGAGATTGATTAATGAGGAAGCTGAAAGATTTAAATACGTTTTGTAAAACAGTTCTTTTTATTGACATAATCCTACCTTCTTCCTTTCAGTAGTTGTACTGTGGTTTTATTGATAGTGGGGACACTGGGTTAGCTGAGTCTACTATTTTTATAATGGATTTGTTGATCTAAAATTATCTTAAAATAAGAATGAGGAAAAATATTAAATCCCAGTGTTTTCCCTCAGTTGCACACTATAATTGTTTGGAAGAATTTATACTGTTGATACAGGAAAAGGAGCCAGGTGTGGTGGCACACACCTTTAGTCCCAGCACTCAGGAGGCAGAGGCAAGCTGTGAGTTTGAGGTCAGCCTGCTCTACAAAGTGAGCCCAGGACAGGCAAGCCTAATACAGAGCGACTCTGTCTTGAAAAACCAAAAAAAAAAAAAAAGGAAAGGAAGAAAGAAAAAGAAAAGAAATAGGAAAAGGAAATATTGCTTTAAATAGAATAGGGAATTGAATAGAATGGCATTTGAAAGAAAAAACAAAATATCTTTTTTTAAATAATATATTTTATTAATTTATTATATTACATCTCAATTGTTATCCCATCCCTTGTATCCTCCCATTCCTCCCTCCCTCCCATTTTCCCCTTACTCCCCTCCCCTATGACTGTGACTGAGGGGGACCTCCTCCCCTGTATATGCTCATAGGGTATCAAGTCTCTTCTTGGTAGCCTGCTGTCCTTCCTCTGAGTGCCACCAGGCCTCCCCATCCAGGGGACGTGATCAAATATGGGACACCAGAGTTCGTGTCAAAGTCAGTCCCCACTCTCCACTCAACTGTGGAGAATGTCCTGTCAATTGGCTAGATATGGGTAGGGATTCAAAGTTTGCTGCATGTATTGTCCTTGGCTGGTGCCATAGTTTGAGCAGGACCCCTGGGCCCAGATCTGCCCATCATAATGTTCTACTTGTAGGTTTCTAGGACCCTCTGGATCTTTCTATTTCTCCATTCTCCCTTGCTTCTCTCACCTAGAGTCCCAATAGGAAGTCTTCCCCTCTGTCCCACTTTCCTAATAAGTGAAGACTTTCGTGGGACATGCCCCTTGGGCTGGTGTCCAGATATAAGTGAGGATATACCATTTGAGTCTTTCTGCTTCTGGGTGAACTCACTCATTATGATCATTTCTAGTTCAATCCATTTGTCCACAAATTTCGGAAATTCCTTGTTTTTAATAGCTGAGTAGTATTCCATAGTGTATATGTACCACAGTTTCTTTATCCATTCTTCTACTGAGGGACACTTAGGCTGTTTCCATGTTCCGGCTATTATGAATAAGGCTGCTATGAGCATGGTGAGAAAATGTTCTTGTTGTGTGCTGGAGCATCTTCTGGGTATATTCCAAGGAGTGGAATAGCTGGGTCTGGAGGAAGCCCTATTCCCAGTTTTCTGAGATAGCACCAGACAGATTTCCAAAGTGGCTGTACTCCCACCATCAATGAAGGAGTGGAACAAAATGTTTTACAGTAAAAAATTCTAGCATGTTTTTAAGGGAAAAAACTTTATTAATAGACATAATATGAGACAGTGAAACAAGACTATGATCCCAACCTTTTAGGAAATCTTTGCATTAGGGAATAAGATAGGTGATGGCTTAGCCCGGACAAGGTGTCAGTATAGTCAGGTTCCTGTGCAGATCTCTTCTGTGTAGCAAAAGCTTCACATGGCACAGGAGAGCAGGCTAGCTACTGATCCCATTCCTGCAGGCTCTGCCTGAGTAAACTAATTATCCCTCAACTCACCTGCATAGATCAGCTTTGCAGAGTAAAATTCATTTGAATTGGGGAGATCACAGTCTTTGATTCATAGTATAGAAATGGAGAGATGACATTCTTTGCAGAGAGCTGTGGAACTGTGGAGGAAGACATTTAGTAACTCTACGGGGTGCATCACAAAGGACACTTGAGCTGGCTCTCAGCTCCTCATAATAGCTATCATTTATTCAGTGCCAGCTATCAGCCAAGATATTACATAGCTTATTTCCCTCTTGATTAAAAGCCCTTATTTCCTTTCTATTACTTGTGATCACTTTTAAATTTACAATAATAGATTTTATCACATCGTATGCTTATTCTGCTCTTAATTTTCCTCACTTTGGATCCAGGGACATCTGTTTTATCAAACACATTTTAGCCCTCCTTCTTTATTCTGATTATTTCTGTTTCTTTTAGGCTTGTGATATTATAACTGTCAGTTGTCCAGTGCTGTGACTGGTTTTGTAGCAGTAAGGGGAGAAAGGTGTTTCCTAGTTTAGGATGAATGTTGGTGGTGACTTTTATGTTTCTGGTAGTAATCTGAGAATTTGAGTGCCTCATTAAAGAAGCTGCTTTTATCAGCAGAGACTATTACAGAGAATCTTAACTGATTGAAATACAGACAATATGTGATGGTGGAGTGCCCAGACACATACAGGACATTTATAATATAACCTCTACACCTAAATCTTACTTAGCAGAAAGAGTGTAAGAGCCAGTGAGCTGGATGCCTGCTGCAAGACATGACAGGGCTGTAGCATCCATGAAAATATCAAGAAAGATCAGACAGAACCAGACTTAGAAGTGTAGAATATAATAAGTGCACTGAATTTTTCACTGTAGTAATTCCACAACAGATTCCACAGCTCCCTCAAGCAAAGGAAGAGCTCCAAATTTGAGTCAGGGGCTTAACTAGACATTCCTTAAGAGAAGGTATAATAAAAGACAAAAGAGATGTGAAAAGGTGATCTAACTCACCCATCCTCAAGGATTAGTGACTCACTGTTACATCACACTATTAAGATGGCCACATTTGTGGTGGGGCGTGGGGGTAGGGTGGGAGTGGTGTTGTTGGTTTGGTTTGGTTTTTTGGGTTGGTTGGTTTGTTTGTTTATTGAGAAAGGATTTCTCTATGTTAGCCTTGGCTGTCCTGAACTCTCTTTGTAGACCAGGCTGGTCTCAAACTCACAGCAATCCACCTGCCTCTGCCTCCCAAGTGCTGGGATTACAGGCATGCACCACTATGCCCAGCTCACGTTGTTGTTGTTGTTGTTGTTGTTGTTGTTTTAATCAGAAAATAACAGTTACCAATAAGGATATGGCTAAACTAGAAGGCTTCTGCATGACTACTGGGAGTGCAAGGTGATACAGCCACTGTGGAAAGCAGTATGAATGTCTCTAATAAAATGTTTCATATGGAACTGCCATATGATCATTGCTTTTGATCATTTATTCAAAATAATTAAAATTGGGATCTTGAACAAATATGTATATTACCATGTTCATTGTATATTCACAAGGCCATTAATAGATGAGTAGATGAATAGGGTTTTTGTTTTAAGTGATATATACAAAGAAAGCATGAATGAATCTTGACATTATGGCTGATTCCAAATGAATTAATACTTATGTCCAAATACCTGATAAGTGGCGGAGGATTTATTTAGGCTTACATTTTGAAGGGATGCAGGGAAGAAAGCATGGGGGCAGAAAGCAAAGAATAGACAGGAAGTGTAAAGGCCCATACTAAATGTTCTATAACTATCCATAACAGTTCTACCAGCTGATGACCACATGTTCAAACACAACTGCCTATGGAGAATATTTCACAATCAAATAACAAAACAAACAATTAAGATAGAAATACTGTAGGATTTCAGAATTAAGTATTGAAAATAATAAAACTCAATGAAACAATGAGGTATGTCTAAATAAAACATCAGTTATGAGTGAGGAAAAATTCTAGATATGTTCACAACCATGTGTATATAACCAACAATACTTAAGTGTCACTTAAAGATTTCTAAGAGGATTAGTTTATGTTTTATGCCATTAAACAAAAGACTGGTGGTGCTGCTCAGTACTGTAAACCATTGACTGACAGGCATTTGATGTTGGACAGGAACTGAGAGGCTCAGCAGTATTATGAGCAGGTTGATGTTGAGAAGGAGGTCACAGAGCTACACACATGACCCTCATCTCCTAGTGTTGTCCAAGACTTCTCCTATAAACTGAGTTGTATCCTTACTTTATTAGGTATACAAATAAAACAGCAAAATTTTTGTGACTTTGATTTTATATGCTTAATATTGTAACTTGAATAAGATATAGTAAAGAATCATTTAATTAAAAGACTAATAAGTCCGTGATGCTTCACTGTGTTTTTAAATGGATTAAATATTTATTAGCAGTCTTATTTCTGATTCATAGTGACCTTTTTTGAAATATTCAGGAAAATATACTGATAAATTATATGCATATATTTTCCAGAGCTAAGGAGGTTGTTAATTGAAAAGTGTTGTACAAAGTTTAAATAATTGATATGATACTGTTGAGCCAAAGTTGTTGGGCTTTTCAGGTGACAGGAAAGCCCTGGGTTCAAACAAAGAAAACATAAGTGCAGTCTTAGAGTAGGGGATTGTTTTTCATTTAACCATGTGCAGACCCTTCCAGGTGCCTGTTTGATTTTCATTATAGCAGCAAGGCCTGGAACTCTCTGGTTGCCAAATTGTTTTCTTTATCCTGAGCAACCAGAACAAGGGCTCCATAGTTAATTACGTGGGTGCAGAAATCTCAGCAATGGAGAGAACTGTACTCTTCCTGATGCCAATTGCATCTTGTTTCCTTTTTTCTTCACCATGTGGTGCTTGCTTAGATTATCTCATATTTCTGCCTCTTCCTTCATCAAAATATAAGCTCAGTTTATGTTCACCAAGCTATGTGACTTATTGAGAGAGAATTAGAGAACTAGAGAGAAAACCTTCACAGCTTCTGCTCTGCTCTAGTTCATTTGTTGTAGAAAGACAGCAATGATGTCAAAAGATAGATGGGAGACGTGTGAAGTAGTATGCTCAGCATCTTTAACATGCTAAAGGAAACTAGTATCATCCTTGATTTATATATCTGCAAAGATATGCTTAAGAAATAAGATTGTGCCATAGGTAAAGGTTCTTGGTGCCAGACCTGACAACTTGAATACAATCCCTGGAATCCATATGGTGAAGGACGAAAACTGACTCTTGCAGGTTGTCCTCTGACCTCCACATGTACACTGTGGTATGTGCGACCACCCTGCTCCCCCACACATACATGCATATACACACAAATGATGGTGGTAAGTTTTAAAAATAGGTGTAAAAATGAAATTTTATGACTTTCTGCCTAGTATTCATGTGTACTTAATACTTTCATATTGAAAATGTATACATCACAAGATTAATTGCTAGCACACTTGTACTAGGCTTGTGTTGTAGCTCACTGGTAGTGAAACCCCAGGTTCAATCACCAACAGCACCAACATGCACAGGCACGCACGCACGCACGCACTTGTGCACAGGCACACACACACACACACAACTAGACAAGAAAGTTCTTTTTTCTTTTTAAGTTCTTTAAGAAAGACTGAAGATCAGAACAAATGGAACATCTGCAGTACCTAAATTTTTAAAAACATAATTAATGACAAAATGCCAACATAGGGTTATATAACATTTGTCATTTTTGCTGCATATAATCCCACATACTATAAAGATTTGGGAAGAATCTACATTTCTGCATTTTATTTTTATGTACATAAGTGTTTTTTTGCCTGCATGCATATCTCTGTGGCACATGCATACAGTACCTGCATAGACCAAAAGAGGATATTGAATCCCCTGGCACTGAAGTCACAGAGAGTTGTGAGTCACTATGTGGGTGATGGGAATTCTATAGGTATAATGATACCTGTAGAGAAAACACAAGCAAATTAGCCTAGAACTCAGCAGATAAACTAAAATTGGCCTCTAAAAGATATGCAAAACTTCAACAGAAGGGAAAAAGAAGAACTAGAGAATAAAACAGGAGAAAAACAAAACACTAATGAAACAGTGCCCCTAACACTAACCAGTGGTCCTAAAGTAACAATAATTATATAAATGAATGTTTACCCTTGTTATGAGGCAAAAACTGTTAAAACAGATAAAAAGAAGGAACCGGCTATTATCTGCATGAGATATGTTTAAAATATAAAGAAATATAATTTATATAAATATAAGCCAGGTATGGTGCCACACACCTTTAAACTGCAGCACTTCGGAGGCAGAAGCAGGTTGATGTCTATGAGTTTGAGGCCAACCATCAGCCAATCTGATCAAAGCAGTTCTCCAATTGAGGTTTCCGTTCATTAGATGATTCTAGGTTGTGTCAAGTTGACAGTAAAAACTAACCAGAACACAGAGTCAGAAAGTAGTCCCAATAGTCAGATGGGAAATAGGCCATGATGGGTTACCTTGTGGTAGGATATTGCTGGTGTGGCTCTTGGGAGACTACTACAACTCAAAAGTAGCCATCAGCAATGTCGGGATAGTTCAGTTGCCCTCTAGCTAAGATAGCTAGGTATAGATGGCTTGGTAGCTACTATCCAAGAGGAAAAACTAGGAGAAGAAACCTGAAGTAAAAACAAAGAACCTAGGAAGGTAAATAGTTATGCAAAAGCTCAATGTATACATGTTCAGGACATAAAGAGGTGAAGGAAAATAGAAGACTAACACAAAAGGAAGACCAGGAAAATAGAACAGTGAAGATGGGGCTGGGAAAGTATGGAATGGAGAACAGAGTAGAACAAGTGAAGTCTGGTGTGGAGGGTGTGTGGAAATGAGAAGAGTGAATACAGGCAGCCCTGCTCAGACCTTCCCCAGAACCTTGCAATAGCGCAGACTCGGCCTGCCCTCCTGAAGCTTGCAGTCCAGCATCATGGTGTGCACGTGGGCAGAAAGCAATAGACCTTGTTTTTCTAATAAATGAAAGATAAATACTAAGAGTAGATGTTGAAGTGGCCACGCACACAGCTGAGTTCTGTTTCTCTGCCCTTCCTGTTCCCCTTGGGGCTCTATGAGATGTGAGAATGGACTGCGTTCTTTATAGTGAGCCTCTCCTCCAGCCCGCTCATTCTCACCTGTGACACCTGTTTAGAGAGAAAATCAGCAACTTTGGGTCTCATTAACACCTCTGACTGCAGCAATTGAAAGTCTTGCAGTACCTCTAGCACTCCTGTTCCTTGAATGACAACTTCCTTTCTCTTAAACTTTGGCAGTAAAGTTTAACAGATTCTGTATTTAAATTTTTAAAAATGAAACATGCTTTAAGTTTGATTCTTAAAAATGTGCACCATTTTTTTCCAGCCAGGCGTGGTGGCGCACGCCTTTAATCCCAGCACTCAGGAGGCAGAGGCAGGCGGATCGCTGTGAGTTCGAGGCCAGCCTGGTCTACAAAGTGAGTCCACGATGGCCAAGGCTACACAGAGAGACCCTGTCTCGAAAAAAAAAAAATGTGCACCAGCCTAGCTATATCCTAGCAATCCTGTTTCTAGCTATTTATCCAAGAAAAACAAAAATATTTCTTCACAAGCACTTGAGAATGATCTTAGCAGTCTTATCCACAAATATATAACTATGCTCAACAACATGCATATCTATCAACAGGTAAGTCTATAAGCAGATTAGGATTTAATCTGTGCACTTAGTAATAAAAAGGAATGAAGTAATGATATATACAAACACATAAGTGAATTACTCCGAATTCATGAAAACATTGGGTTTAGAAACCCAGATTCAAAAGCCCACCTACTGGAGACCTATTACAGCCTAAATCTAGAACAGTTTCGTTGCCCTGTAAATTCTCCCTTTGAATTCAGTGTCACTTTTTCTCCCCAGCCTTTGGCAGTCATTGATACGTTCTGTGTCTTACTGATGCACATTTTTCAGAAATCAAGACATGAGAACCTCACAGGGTGTCCTCTTTTCCAGGGTTCATCAGTAGAAGCTAAGGTAGGTGTTAGTAGAGATCTGGCCTTGGCAGCAAACCCAGTCTCTGTCTTGTGAAGACAGCCTAGGAAGAAGTGACATGCTGTGTCTATGCACTAAGGTGAATTCCTACCTTAACCAGTAATAACAAAGGCATCCTCACTACTACAAGGAATGCCAATAAAGGTCAGTGAAATACCTGGGCTTCCATCCCCATCTGCCAGTAATGACATGGCACTTCTTGCCACACCCCCAGCAGACTGTCACAAAGATACTTTGTAAAATACAAGATTTAAAGAGGACCCAGATTCTTATAACATAATACCCAAAATTTCGAAAGTACAATGAAAATAAAATCATTCAGCATGCCAAGAACTAGGGAAATCTCAACCAAGAGAGATAGTTGATAGAGGCTTCATTTTTCACACAAAGGTCTTAAAGCAGCCACCATTAAAATACTAAATCATGCAACCTATTAATATGTATAAGTAAATGAAAATAGTTTTAGCAAAGAATTTTAAAAATGAAGAATAATTAAAAAGAAACACTACAACTAAAAATCACAGAGAACAAAAATTATTCAAGTCAGTGTATAGCCTTAATAATAAAATGTAATGAATGAAAATATGAATTTGAAAATAGGACAGAGCATGAGCGATGGCTCAGTGGTTAAGAGCATTAGCTGCAAACCAGGCATGGTGGCGCACTCCTGCAATCCCAGCACTTTAGCCTGGTCTAAAGAGCAAATGCAGGACAACCAGGGTGACACAGGGAAACGCGGGGGGGGGGGGGGGGGGGGGGAAGAGGGCGAACACTGGCTGCTCTTCCCGAGGACCTATGATCAGTTCCCAGCACCCATATGACATCTCATAACTGTCTGAAACTCCACTTTCAGGGGATCCAACATCCTCTCACACATACATATACAAAGACAAAACACCAATACACATAGAATAAAAGTAAATTATTTGTTAAAATTAAAAAAAAAAAAAGAGCCAAGCATGTAGCACACACCTTTAATTCAGCACTTGGGAGACAGAGGCAGGCGGATCATTGTGAGTTCGAGGCCAGCCTGGTCTACACAGGGAGTCCAGGACAGTGAAGACTACACAGAGAAACCCTGTCCTGAAAAACAAACAAAAAACATGAACCAAGTCTCAGAGATTCATAAGTCTATAACAAAAGATTCATGTCATCAGACACAGAAAGGAGAAAAAAGGTAAGACTGAAAAGTACACCAAGAAATAATAACAGAGACTGTCCCAAGTTACCAAAAGATATAAATGTATAGATTCTATAAACTCAGCAAAGCATGCCCAGAATGAACAAAGAATTTAGTGGTGAATATAAACCCTCACACATCAATAATATATTAAGTATGAGTAGTTTTATTCTTTTGTCCTAAAATGGAAGCCAACCATCGTATTCTCTAATGGGAAATGATTAGGCTTTGGTACATCCAAGGTGTGGTATATTCGGTGAACACTAGTGAGCTATTTGTATGCACAGCCTCTTGGCATCTTGTTGAATCAAAAAGTCAATCTCAAAAGGTCGCATACTGAATTGTTGCATTTACATAATACAAAAACAGCAAAAATAGGTATTAGTTGCTAGATGAAAGTGAAAAGAAAGCATATGTTACTTGTTATAAAGTGATGTATTTATGGTGCTAAGATAATTGTATATGTTGATTGTGCTCATAATTATACCAATTCCTAGATTTTTATGTATATAAACTAACTAATGGGAACAAGCAAGATGAAAGGTAGGTAGGTAGGTAGATGATAGGTAGGTAGATAGATAGATAGATAGATATGTAGGCCAGGTGTGGTGGCACAAGCCCTTAATCCCAGCACTCAGTGAGGCAGAAGCAGGCAGATCACTGTAAGTTTGAGGACAGCCTGGTCTACAAAGCAAGTCCAGGACAGTCAAGGCTACACAGAGAAACCTTATCTTGAAAAACATAAGATAGAAAGAGAGATAGACAGAAAGAAAGATAGATAGAAAGGAAAGACCACACTGTACATTTTGTGTCTTTTCCTATTTTATAATTACTATAAAATAAAGAATAAAAGGTTCACTGGGTGGTGGTGGCACACGTCTTTAATCTCAGAACTTGGGAGGCATAGGCAGGCAGCTCTCTATGAGTTTGAGGCCAGCCAAGTCTACAGAACGAGTTCCAGGACAGTCAGAGCAGTTACACAGAGAAACCCTCTCTCGAAAGAAAGAAAGAAAGAAAGAAAGAAAGAAAGAAAGAAAGAAAGAAAGAAAGAAGAGGTAAATTCATGCAGGCTAAGCCAGCTAGAACTGATCTATCTTCTTGCTTCTTGCCTTGCTGTTCTTCATTGTTTTAGGAGCTATCTTGACTTGATTGGATATGCTAGCCTATAAAGGCCCGCATTCCATATGGCATACACAAACGTCTTCCTCATTGTGCCTTGTTTCCCTTCTGACATTTCTGCCATATCAAGTGAAGTGTATTGTTGTGTAGTTTTTACTATGACATCGGCCTTTTGCCATTTACTAGGCTGTTGTAGGTAGACCTTTAGATGTCAGATAGAAATTAAATTACTGGAAAATACTTGATTCTTAAGTGGATCATGAGAGAAAAATGCTTCCTGAGAAGTTCCTCATACCCTTTGAAAAGTAATATAATTAACATTCTGAATTCAGGAACTCCGTCTGGGATCACGCAGCCCAGGCTGTGAGCATTCCCTAGATGATCACCAGTCTGACGCCACAGGACCTAGGCTAGGAGCAAGCTTGAAACAACCACCATTCTGGCCCTGAGCAGGACTGGGCAAGAAGTCCTGAGATGACCCCTGCACAATGTCATACTGCATAGGCAGGCTATATCAGCACTCCTGAGATGACCCCCAAACACGGGGAGACCTCGAGTACCACTAAGAGGAGCAAGGAAGCCAAGCACAGTGGCGCATGCCTGTAATCCCAGCACCCTGAGAAGCAGAGGCAGGTGGATCTCTGTGAGTCAAGGCCAGCCTGGTCTACAAAGTGAGTCCATGACAGCCAGGGCTACACAGAGAAACCCTGACTCGAAAAACCAGAAAAAGAGGAAGAGGGGGAGGAGAAGGAAGGAAGAAGGAAGTAGTAGAAGCAAAAGGATGTGTGTACAATAAAGAGAGGCAGAACTGGAGACTCAAGGGTAGTGACAAGCAGCCTGATGTGGTAGCTGGTGATACCACCTAAGATCATGGTGAGATCCTGGCCTGTGCTGACACCAAGGGCCATGCCTGGGTCCTTGTCCCTGCAGCATCAAGGATCCCTGGTCTGGACTGCCTCCCCTTTGGTCATGAGAGCAGGAGAGCTTTCCCTGCCCCTCACCAGCTGCAGCACTTGGGAGAGCTGGCCCCAGGGGCATGAGCATGGGACAGCTAGCCCTGCCCCTTGTCTGACATGCAATGATGTGGATGAAGGAGTGATGCTTTCAGCCCTTGCCTCAGACCATCAGAGCAGGAAAGCTGTCGCTGCCCCTCACCTGGGCAGCGCAGTAGAGCTGGCCCTGGTTATAAGGGTTGCAGGTAAGCTGCCCCAAGGGTGTGAGCATGGGAAAGCTGGCCCTGCTTCTTGTCTGCTATGTAGTACTGTTGGTGAGGGAGAGATGCCTTCCCTTCACCATTTGCAGCGGATGGAAGAGCTGGCCCCAGGGCCATAAAGCTGTCCCTATCCCTCATCTATTTTAACACTTGGGAAAGCAGCCCCTGCACCTCACCTGGGCAGCACAGTAGAGCTGACCTTGGTGGCAGGGGGGCGGTTGAGTCACCCCCAAGGGCATAAGTGTGGGAGAGCTGACCCTGCAACTTGTCTACTGCACAGTGTCAAGTGCAGTGCCATCGACAAGGGAGAACTACCCTTTTTACCCCCTCATTCCTCACCCCCTCACCAGTGGGAGAACCAGCCTCACGGGCATGAAAGCTGGAGAGCTGGCTCTGCCCCTTGCTGCCTGCAGCATTAGATAAGCTAGCCAGGGCAGGACTGGAGAACTTGTTCCAGTGCAGAGGGTGCAGGAGAGCTGCCGGGCTGACCAGCTCAGACACCCCTCAGGCCCAGATCCAGGGCTCTGAGTTGGCCCAGCCCAACATCTACCCCATCCGTGAACTGCTGGAGCATGTGAAAGCGCTGATCCTCCAGATCCAAAACTACAGGATCTTCAAGACACGGGCAGCCACAGAACATAGGAGAGGAGTCCTAGTGAGGACCCTGGATTAATAGTGCAACAGAAGCCAGGGGCCTGGAGCCAGACCAGTGACTCAGTGCAGTGAGCAGTTATAAGCAGAGAAGTGTGAGTGAAAAGGTGTAATGTGGAACACACTGTGATACCCCACAGCTTGTTTTTCTTTTGAGGGAGAAGCTTACAAGGGTGGAAGGCAGGTATGAGGGGATGGGGAGATGAGTGGGATTGGGATGCATGATGTGAAATTCACAAAGAACCAGCAAAAAAGGAAAAAAAAAAAAAGATACTGAATTCAAAACTACCTGGGTTCCAACTCCATGGTTAGCTAACTTCTAAGTCTTAACAAATTACTTCATTTTCTAAAACACTTAAAATGACAGTAGGTGATACTGCTAATTGGATTGTTGATTCTTGAAGGACTTTTATTAAGCACCAATAATCTACAAGAAAGTGTATTCTAGTTACTAAGTGGTAAATCAAATGCATTTGTCCTAATCTTCATAGGACTTAAATTTTCAAAGTAAGAAAAACGGTTGTGCAATGGAACGTAAATGATACATGCTACAGAGAAGAAATATAAGATCCTATGAGCCTATAAACAGTCTGAACTAGTCAGAGTATCAAAAAGACTTCTCTGAATAAATGCTATTCGGCCAAACCCCAAAGGATGAGTATTAGTAGGACAAAAGTGCAGAGATTGAAGCTGGTGTGAGCTACGGGAACAGCTCCTGAGAAAGAAAAATGGTCTTGAGTTCAGTGCATCAAAGAAGAGTATTGAGGCTCAATACTCATGAGCAAGATGTGAATAGGGAATCAGTTGAGACAAGTAGGATATATGGGAAATAGAGCATGCTGGACTTCGCAGACTAAGTGAAGGATTTTGGGCTTTAATGCTAGCTATAGTAAGATGTTACTGAAAATATTGTGACCCATAAGTAAGTATCACATACTTACACAGAAGTGGATTAGAAGGTTCAAAAGACCCACTAGAAGATTATTCCAGTAGTCCCAGAGAAAGAGAAATGGTCACTTTGTTTATGAGGGTGGGAAATGTGTACAAAAGGAGGAGTAAAAAAAAAATCTAGCTTCCAACAATGATTTTTAATGAAAATTCAGCACAAACTCAAATTCTTAGTTTTAGTCACAGGTAAATTTGTTTAAGAAGATATGTATTGGAAATTATTCCTGCTTACTATGATAGTAACAGTTGATGTTAATTAGGAACCACTCATAATTTTAAATAATGGTGTCCATCTTGACTTACTAAATAAATGATACTTTTAAAAGAAGGATTTTAAGATAAGTACTTGATAAGTATTTTTGTTGTTTTTCCAAACAGGGCTCTGTGTAGCCTTGACTGTTCTAGACTCACTTTGTAGACCAGACTGGCCTTGAACTCACAGAGATCTGTCTACCTACCTGTCTCCCAAGTGCTGGGATTATGGCATGCACCACCCCACCCAGCCTTCTTAATAGGGTTTTTAATTGGATATGTAGGATGAGAGGGATGGAGCTCAGGTTCTTGGATTTTGCACCTAGAAGGATAGCAGTGCTATTTTTGAAGAGCTGCAAGCAATTATAGCAGAGAGAAATGAGTCTCCAGTTGGTTATCCAGTACCAAGTGGTCAGCCCTAAACACATACATATGAACAACACTAAGCAGACTCAACAGGTTGTATTTACATGTTTTTCATTTATGTAGATAAAGATATGTAATGATAATTAAAGAAAATTATATATGAATTTGAGAGAAGGGGTGAGACGAAATGGAGAAAGAGGGCATGCAGAAATTATATTTTAATTAAAAATGAAATAAATTAGTTAAACTAAAATGTAAACAACACAAGAGAACCTGGTTGTTGCTGAGAGAGCCTTTTATAGTTAAGGATTATGTTTCTGTTTACAGGATCTTCAATGAATGAGCAGAAAGGATATTATTTTCTATAAAATTTTAAATAATTGATATGGGAATTTTCCATTTACATGCTAGGATGCCAGGTGTTTCACAATCATAGATATTCACCGTGTGTGGTGGCACACAAATACTCTTTTACATTGCCTGCCATATCTAATTAGCCCCAGTGGCTCCTACCATTGGTTGCAAATGCCTTAAGTTGCATATCTAAAATAATAAATGTTTTGGCCAAATATACTTCAGTGTGGTTTTGGTATCTGTATGAATTCAGAACCTTTGGATTAATCCTTGTGTTTATAGGAATCCAGTTATGAGAGACAGAGAAGCAGGCATAGCAAATACGTATGCAGCTGAGATGGATAAACAACCTTAGCAGTGGGAACCAAGCTACACAACAGTCACAGTAGACTGGTATTTATGTTGAACCAGCCAACACTTTTTTTTTAAAGATTTATTTATTTATTCATATACAGTGTTCTGCCTGCATGTACACCAGAAGAGGGAACCAGATCTAATGATAGATGGTTATGAGCCACCATGTGGTTGCTAGGAATTGAACTTAGGACCTCTGGAAGAGCAGACGGTGCTCTTAACCGCTGAGCCATCACTCCAGCCCCCAAACACATTTTTTGTTGTTGTTGTTGTTGTTTTGTTTTTTTGAGACAGAGTTTCTCTGTCTGGCCTTGGCTGTCCTGGACTCACAGTGTAGACCAGGCTGGCCTTGAACTCACAGTGATCCTCTGCCTCCCAAGGGCTGGGATCAAAGGCATGCGCCACCACATCCGGTGAAACAGCCAGCTCTTAATGAAGGAGACAGGATGTGGGGGATAACTAATTTTTCTGTTGTACCAGTGGAAAAAGACTCAAAGCTAAGGGGTTTTCATGAGAGGTTTTAAGAGGTCTGTAAATTTAATGTGTCCAGAGTATTACATGTATTATGACTTTTATGGGTGGGAGTGGAAAAAAACTAATGTTGAATGATATCACTGAACAGTATTGCCCTTGGCCCAGCTGCCCTGTAGGAAGTGAATTCAAACCAATAACAGGATCTGTAATTGAGAGCATGCTGCTTACATGTCACCTCTGCAAATGGCACATCACGCACATAGAAGTAAAGCAGTGTGCTGCTTTGGATAGTTGTCTTCAGCAGTATGTGTATCTTTTCCATACAGTTCTACTTGTTTTTCTTTGTAGCAGAACTTGTTTTTGACAACTTTATGGAGTCATCTTGTGCCACGGAAGCTAAGCCTCTCCTTACCTTAATTCTGGCCATTTTTATGTTTTTCCGTGTTCCTGTTGAAACACTGCCATAAATTGGAACCAAGAGAACAGATTTATCCAGAGGGAGAAAGAATATGTCTTTGAGCATTTGAGCACAATGACTTAACCAAACGAACACTACTCTTATCATGGCTAGGGTTCCTATTGCTATGATAAAGCACCATGAACGAAAACCAACGTGGGGAAGAACGGATTTGTTTAATTTGGCTTACACTTGCAGTAATGGTCATCACTGAGGGAACTCAAGCAAAGGCCATGAAGAGTTTCTGCTTACCAGCATGCTCTCAGGGCTTATTCATCCTGCTTTCCTATATACCCAAGCTCTATGTAGAGAGATAGCACCACCCACAATGGGCAGGGCCCTCTCACAGCAGCTAGTAATTAAGAAAATGGCCAGTCTGGTAGAGGCACTTTCTGTATTGAGGTTCCCTCCTCCCAAAGGACTCCAACTTGGGGTGAGTTGACATAAAATAACCAACACAATTCTTACAAGTAAAAGGACCAATACTGAAAGGAGGAAAATGGAGATGGGAGAAGGGAGGCTACCTTCTTTGTGTTTACATTATAAAACCCTGGCAAAAAGTTATATTTGTGAATTTCAAAAACCGTCAGCTAATAAGAGATAGGGAGAGAATAGGAATAGAATGAAAACTGGTTTACATAATGTTTAGCCTTTTTTTTTTTTTTTTTTTTTTTTTAGGCAAATGAAGAAGCATTTGGTTCCCAAATGACATTTACAGCTTCTGGACAATGTCATTAGTATATTTCAGCCAGTATTAACACAATGACCATTTAATATTGGGTTTTTCTTTAGCCAACAGGGGAATTCATTGGGTTGGTTGTTGGTTGGTTGGTTGGCTGGTTTCAAGATAGGGTTTCTCTGTGTAGCCTTGGCTGTCCTGGACTTACTTCGTAGACCAGGCTGGCCTAGAACTCACAAAGATCTACCTACCTCTGCTTCCCTGGGTGCTGGGATTACAGGGGTGTGCCTCCCACCCTCACAGACTGGATCCTCACCTGGACTCCTCTCTGATACCCTGTTGTTGCCCTGTGTTATGGAGATCCTGCAGCTTCGGATCTGAAGGACTGGCCCCTTCATGCACTCCAGCAGTTCACGAATGGCATAGTTGTGAGGGTGGGGTCAACTCAAAGCCCTGGATGTGTTCCTGGGTGATAGCTGATATGGTCAGCCTGCCAGCTGTCCTGCACTGCCCCAGCTATTTCACCAATGCCAGTAAGGGGCAGACCTGGCTCTCAGGCCCTCAGGGCCACACCCACAGGGCCAGCTCTCATGCCTTCAGGGCAAGCTCTCCCACAATGCCCAGGCAAGGTTTGGGGCCAGCTCTTCACAGCCCTCATATATCAACATGACCCCAGAAGCAGCCCAGACCAGGCATGTCCACCTGCCCTTTGGTGATAACAGACCCCTACTGCTGCAGGGCCACAAACCCAGGCATGGTCCTTGGTTTCAGCACAGGCCAAGACCTCACCATGGCCTTAGGTGGCATGACCAGCTACTCCACCAGGAGGTTCCTTACTACCCTTAAGCTTGCAGTTCTCTCTTCATTGTGCACACATCCTTCTGCTTCTCTTTCTCTTCCATCTGTCCACCACTTACTTGCTCATCTTCATGGCACCCGGGGCTTCAAGGTGTCTGGGAGTGTCTCAGGAGTGCTGTGCCCTGCCCATGCCCTGTGGCATCAAGCTTGGGGTCACCTCAGGCTTGCTCTGTTAGCCCATGCCGTATGCCCCCAGGCAGGGATGATCTTGTGAATGCTCTGCCTGCCTGGGTTGCTCAGTGCCTCACTGGGGGTTGTCTCTAAGATATATCTATCTATGTGTAAAGAAAGTCTCCTAATTGTATCCCTCTCTCTCTTTCCCTCCCGATCCCCCCTCCCTCCAAGAACCTCCTTATGGAAATGGCTTCAAATGTGGCAAACAAGCCACTGGGAAAAAGGTCCTCCTTTCTACCACAGACATAATTCTGCCTTAAAAGGGCAAGCTTGGGGGCTGGAGAGATGGCTCAGAGGTTAAGAGCACCAGCTGCTCTTCCAAAGGTCCTGAGTTCAATTCCCAGCAACCACATGGTGGCTCATAACCATCTATGAGATCTGGTGCCCTCTTCTGGTGTACATGCAGGCAAAACACTGTGTATATATGATAAATAAATAAATCTTAAAAAAAAAAAAAAAAGACAGGCTTGGATGCAGGCAGAGTCGACGGCCAAACTCTGCCTACACAGGGTAAGCAAGTCCACAATAGTTCCTGCCTCACAAATATGTCTGTCAGATATATTGGGCCATAAGGCTGAAGAAGAAGCTCTAACATTATAGAGATTTTTGGGTGACTATTCAGGTAGAAAACTGTCTCTGTCATCTTCTCATTTGGAAAGCTACTAACCTGCACTCCTGGCACACTCAGGTAATCAAGTTTACTCCTTCTCAAGTCTCTGATGTGGTTGAAGATCAGTAGCTTAATTTTACAATGAAGCTTAGTTGTTTAGGGGTTAAGATCCCTCTAGGTCTAGATAGATGTTTTAAGTTGATAATGACAAGATGTGATAGAGATTGATCTACATTTAGAAATTATTTATTTATTTACATTCAGAATTTTAGATGCACCAAGATAGGAAAGATGTTTTCTTCAAGGCTGTCAAATACAAATAGCCAAAACACTAAGAATGTAACATTTATATAATTCCTGATGTGTCATGGTTCTTCTTGCTATAGATAGATTATTGTATATATGTGTAATAATATAAATGTATATGTAAAAAATAAAAAATGTTTAATAAAAAAAAGAAAGAAAGTCTCCAACATAAAACACAGAGAACGTGCTCAGAAGAAACAGAGGTCATGCAATATATTAAAGAAAGTCTCCTTTAAAATGAATTCTTCTTTAAAAAACACAGTTTTACAAAATTACAGATACAATTAATTAAATGAAAATCATCATGGAGGAGCTGGGAGGGAGCCAAATCAGTAAAGCACTTGCCTCACAAGACCTGAGTTTGCAATGCCAAGACCCACATAAAAGCCAAGTGCAGTGGCATGTGCCTGTAATCCCACCAATGGCAATATGGGGAAGCAGAGACAGGTGGGTCCCTGGAAGCTTACTTCCACTGAGAGACCGACCCTGACCCTGTCTCAAACAAAAGGTAGAAAGTGCCTGAGAGGCAATTTCATGTGACCCTGTGTGTTAGAAAAAGAATGTTTTGCCATTTTGTAATTTTTTTAAATGCACGTTTTATCCTAATACTTAAATTAGTTTTTCCATTAATTTGTTTATTTAATTTCTTAACAGCCTGATCCCAGCCCTCTTCCTCCTCCCCTCACAGTCCCACTCTCATGCTCCCCTTTCCCCATTTCCCATTCCCTCCTCCTCAGGGAAGGGAAGGACCCTATGGATACCAACCCATCCTGGCACATCAAGCCACAGTAGGACTAAGTGCATCCTCTCCAACTGAGGCCAGACAAGGCAGCCTAGCTAGGGGAAAGGGATCCAAAAACAGGCAACAGAGTCAGAGACAGCCTCTATTCCAATTGTGAAGGGACCTACATGATGACAAGGCTGCACATCTACATATGTGTAAGGGCCCTAGGTCTGGCCCATGCAAGCTCTTTGGTTGGTGGTTCAGTCTCTGTTGAGTCCCCATGGGCCCAGGTTAGTTTACTTGGTAGGTCTTCTTGTGGTATCCTTGGCCTCTCTGGCTCCCTCAGTGCTTCCTCCCACTCTTCCATAAGACTCCCCAAGCTAGGCCTATTGTTTGGCTGTGGGTCTCTGCATCTGTTCCCATCAGCTGCTGCATGAAGCCTCTCAGAAGACACTTATGCTAGGCTCCTGTCCGCAATCATAACGGAGTATCATTAATAGTGACAGGGATTGAGTCTCAAGTTGGGCCAGTCATTGGCTTGACATTCCCTCAATCTCTGTTCCACCTTTATCACTACAGTTCTTGTAGGCAGGACAAATTTTGGGTTGGAGGTTTTATAGGTAGGTTGCATTAGATATTTTTAAGAATCTACTCTCACACGAAACAGTGTTATGAGTGTATAAATTTGAGTTCATATAGAATTTTAGTATAGTTGATAGGAACCTATAATGTAGGCATGTCATTATCCGTGTTTTATAGATAAACAGATAGAATTTAGGGGAAAAAAAGTTCCCAAATGCCACTTGACTAATAAAGGCAAAACTGGGATTTGAACTGGCCCCCTAACCTCTGAGTAGTACATTTGAATACAACTAATTCCTCATTGCCTTGGGTAGAGTTTCAGAAATTTTTATGTTTCTAGAAATATTCCAAATTGTCTCTGTCCAATTTTCATGGTTTCACTGAAGCAGACTCACTGTTTTTTATTTCCAGGTTTATGTTCCAGATGAAAATAATCCTGTTTTGGGAAGAAACACAAATAAACAAGCTTTTGAAGGCTTGACAACTGGACTTCTCAGGACCGGTGCTATGGTTTTTAGTTGTCTGATTGCCAGCCGACCAGATGAAAACAGCCGGCCAGGTACACCAAAAATAACAACACAGGAAATGAAAAACAAACCCTCACAAGGTGATGCTTTTAACAGTCGAGTTCAAGACCTTATCAGGTAAATCACTACATTTCCTAAAATGTTTTTTCTTAAAGATATTAAAAGTAATTTGAATTTAGGACCCATGAGATAGCTATAGTCTTTGTAGCATTTTCCGTCAATTTTTTGGTAGAATCTATACCATCATTTGTAGAACGAAGGAAAAGCCACGTAGAGCTCAGCTACCACTCTCAGGTGTGGTGCCAGAGTCCTGCAGCATCTCAGTAGCAACGCTTTCCTGCTCACACATTGAGGTCCAATTATACACCTGAAGTTACCATGTATGAGACGTCTTACAGGTAAAACGTTGCAGTCTGCAGTCCTATGAATATACAGCTGCTACTTTAGACTAGGTGAGGAAATTGTTCTGGGCAGTTAAGTGCTTTGGCCAAGGTTATGTAATGAGTTAAAAAGTAGAGAGGAGAGCTGAGACTGGAGCTCACATCTAGTTAGGATCTTAACATCTGTACACTTTCCTCCACACAAATGTGGCAGTTTCTGACCCCCATTGGGGCCTGCTCCGCTTCCTTCAAAGGTCTCCTTTGCTCCAGGGAAATTTACTCCTACTTTAGCGTCTGAACTTTTTTTCCCTTTGTGAATCTTGAATCAGGTAGAACGTTTAATTTCCCAGCAGAGATCCATCTGGTGTTAATCAGTTACTGTTCCACCACTCAGCAAGCCTTCTGTGGTCTGCAGTGATCTTTGGATTCCAAATCCATGCAAATTGTTGCTCTATGAAACTTATAGTAGGTTAATAGAGAAAGAAAACGGCCCCTCTGCATTGGTTTCTTTCACAGTTCATAAATCTCCTCTGGCTTGTTGTACTGATTCTTGGGGAATAGTTGTTTCATTCAGCATCCCTCGTACTCTTGATCACGTCCTTCGCTTCCCCCTTTATCTGCCTGCCTCTTTCCCAAGCATATTTATTGCTGGAGAGCACCAGGCCCTTTGGATCCACAACCATTTATCTTAGAACACTTGACTTTTACCCTCCCTGCCCTTTCTCTCAGTTGCTTGATCCCATTCAATTTCCTCATGTCCTTTTGGGCACTGTAGAACTTAGCCATCGCTGCTGATGAATGTCACTGTGTCCCAACATTCTCCCTGAGGCTATCTTGTGATGCAGCAGCCCTTGCAATCTTGTCACCCAGACAGTTTAGCCCCATGCCTTGGCTGTGATGCGGCAGAAGGCCCAGCCTTGCTTCAGTGCAATTCCAGTCAGCCTTCTAGGAGAAAATGCATGTATTACTAAGTTGCCAAATCCTTCTTGAAGGAAGATGGTATTGTGGGGAGAAGTAGTGCTGCTCTTCTGTCCAGCCAGATAACCCGTATGTCTTTGAAAAGATGATTCCACAAGCACAGTACCTGAGAACAAACACTTGCCAGTCTTCCCTGACTTGAACAACTTTTTAGAATGTTGTTTTCTTAAAGATAATGCATTATACCAACTGTAAGCCAAGTTAGGTACTCATTTTTCTCTATCATATTGCCAAATATGTCCCAAATGGAGATTGAAGAATTGAGGGTCCATGTTCTTTCCTGAAATATGCCTCCTTTCTGTGCCCATAATGTAACAGACACTTCATCAAGGCCTTTATGGTTATGTGTATTTCTACTAGCTATAACTACTTATATGCTATTGAAGAAATACCCATTTCTAAAACTCAGATGGGTCTTTTACAGAGAACTTTCATTTTTATTATTATTTTCATCATCTTTGTCATAAGGAGAAAGCAATTTCTTTTGAGAAATTTCCTACTCTGCATCCAAAAATATAAAATATATCTTTCTGAACTTATATTACCTCACTCAATGTAATTTTCCTCAGTTCCAGCCATTTACTGGTAAATATTATAATTTCATTCCTTTTTTTTATACAAAACATGTTGTATTCCTGAAAAACTAATACTTACATCAGATTTTGTATATAGGTAAATGGTGGGTCTTTTCTCTTTTACAGTCAGCAGGAGAGTGAGTCAGAGCCTATACAGGATGACCTCAGAAGTATGGCAGTCTAGAAACTTACAATGCTGCACCAATCAGAATTTTTTTTTAACTGTCACCATATCTTTCTAAAAAACAAACTTTCTTTGTGCAATCCTCTGTTAGACATTAAAAATTTGAATATATACTTATCTGTGGAGCTGTTGTCTGACTTGTCCCTGAGGTGGATCTTGAACAGAGATAGAGCAAACCCTGACATAGTCTCTTTCTTTTTACCTGGCACAGATCAGGCATGAATGTATTTTTTTCACTGTTTAAATGTTCTCTCTTTCATTTTGGAAGCTGCTAACCTGCACTTCCGGTTTACTCAGGTAATTAAGTTTTATTCCTTCTCAAGTCTCTGATGAGGTTGAAGACCAGATAGTTTAGTCTTACAATTAAGTTTAGTTGTTCAGGGTTAAGTTATTTTTAGGTCTAGATAGATGTTTTAAGTTGATAGAGATGAGATATGATAGATAATGATTTTCATTGAGAATTTTAGACTCACCAAGATAGGAAAGATGTTTTCTTCAAGGTTACCAAATACAAATAGCCAGAACACTATGAATATAACATTTATATAATTCCTGATTGTTTCATGGCTCTTCTCACTGTATGTAGTTTATTTTATTTATGTGTAATAATATAAATGTATATATAAATAAAGAAATATAATTTTTAAATTGTCAAAAAATACAAAAAAGGTTCATTTTTATAAATACATCAATATGCACAAAAACAGTATTGTAGGTTTTGCTCCAACAGCTTGTAGCTATTTTTCTCTATTAATCTCAGATTTTGGATCTTTTTCTTATTATCAACAATGCCACATCTATAACTACCTCCTCACCTTCATTCCTTTACCCATTTGCTCTCTTCTGAGACCTACATCATTATGTTACAGCTGACATACATGATTTCCATGCCTGTTCTATGTGTCTGTATGAGCATATATAAACACACATAAATAATATATTCAACTTTCAATTTTATGAGTTCTTAACATTTATATACTCTGATAGTATTTTGCCAATTACTATTTGATGCAGTTAAATTCAACATGTTTTATGTTGTTATTTTTAGATGTTCTACATCTAAAATTATAATTTTAGAATAATTATAAAATAAATAACTAATTAATATTAATTATTTATTATTAAATTATAATATAATTATAAAATAAATATTATTTATTTTCCTGTTCCCATAGGAAACTGATTCCTCCCTTTCACTATTCACTAAAAAGTGGAGCCGATATCTTCCTAGACGTGTTCTCTGTTTGTATGAGTTTCAAGGCCATGTGCTTATAGGAGGGATTTGTAGATGACAGGATTAATGAATCTTCATCTTTACCAGATAATACCACACTGTTCTCCATAGAAACTGCATAATTTTCCATTTCTATCATCAAAAAGTAGGAGTTCCCATTTCCCATACCCTTGTTTTTATAGGTCTAAAGGGTATAAGATGTTAAGTGGCTGTGGTCTTCATTTACATTGCACTTTTCATAACTGAGGTGGAACAGTGTTCATCACCTCACTATTTGGTTGTAGAAAACAGAAACCATTATAATAAATTTAAATTGAAAATGTTTAATGTAAAAAAAAAAAAGTGCCTACAAAATTATCTATGTTGGGTCTCCAAGAGCACCCAAAACAATAATGTAAAACTGTAGGGCTATTACATCTGTAGACATCAAGAACTACTAACTCTTAAAAAATTAAGAATTGTGCTAGAGCCGGGCGTGCTGGCACACGCCTTTAATCCCAGCACTCGGGAGGCAGAGGCAGGCGGATCGCTGTGAGTTCGAGGCCAGCCTGGTCTACAAAGTGAGTCCAGGATGGCCAAGGCTACACAGAGAAACCCTGTCTCGGAAAAAAAAAAAAAAGAATTGTGCTAGACCAAGGAACTGAGGAGATTGCTTAGTGGGTAAGAATACTGGCTATGAAACTGAGTTCAAGTCCCCAGCACCTATAGAAAAACTAATTATACAGATTATATGCCTGTGGCCCCGCATTAGGGGACAGAGAAAGGTGGATCCTGGGTGCTCATTGACAAGACAATGTGTTTCAGGTTCAGTGAGAGACCCTGTCTAAAAATAGGTAGAAAAAATAGCATTTATATCACATTTATCTAATGGATTATACACTGCAGAATGAGTTTAAGTCACTTTTACCTATGGATAGTATACTGGGCATTATACAAGTCTATATTCTAATTTTCCTTAGTTCTAACAGTTACTGAAAATGATTGGGGATGGGGAAATAACAACTTTGAGCCAATGTAAAGCCGTGGTTTAAGATGGGAGGTCTGTTTGTTAGGGGACAGAGCTAGGCAGAGCTACTCACTTGTTCTGTCTCCCATTCCTCTCCAACTGTGCTGGACCTTGGTAGCACAGACCTGTAATTCAGACTCTGCAGAGGCACAAGAGAAGTGAATTGAAGGTCAGCCTAGGCTGTACTATAAAACATGTCAAAAGAAAAGAAAACTATTTCCAGTTGTGTATGTTTATTTCCATTTACCTAGTCAGGTCCTACTTCATGACTGGAAGATCTGTATGCTCCAGGACTGTCATGTCTTTCTGATACAGTGGCCTTTTTCTCATTCTTTGTGTTAAGTACTCATCACTTTAGAGTTCCACTTTAATATTAGTATGCCACAGATCGTCTCTTACATTTGCTGCTGAAGAGTCTGTTTTGTTCCAGCTTTCTTTAAGCATAGTAAAGATGCTGTTCCATTGTCATCTGACTTCATCATTTCTTACAGGAAATCAGCTTCTGCTTATATCATTTTTCTCCTGTAAATAATGTGTCTCTTTTTTTGTCACTTCTTTCAAGATTTTGTCTTTGACTTTCTGCAGTTGACAACCTGTTTAAATGTAGATCCTTTGTGCTTGTCCCTACCCAAGGTTGGTTGAACTCCTTGACTCTATATAAATTGCTGTTTTTATACATAAACAGAAATCTACCCCAAAAATACCTCTACAAAGAAATTTTCAGTTATATTTGTAATTTATGTGAAACATTTGAAAGAAAAAATACTGTCAGTCACACACATTCTTCTCAAAGAAGAGGATATTACACTTGCTACTTTGCTTTATGATGCCAGTAGAAATGCTAATAATCAAGTCTGACAAAAATATTACCTCAAAATCCCACGTCAGTGTCCCTTACAATGAATGTAGTATAGGAATCTTTGACAAAGTTAAATCCAGCAACATACTAAAGGAGATGTCCAGGTGGGGTTAATTTTAGAAATGGAGTACTAGTTTAATATTTTAACCCATATTAATTGATTGCCAGGGATAATAAAAGGTCAAATGTTGTATGTGGGGTTTTTTTTTCTCCCATCCTAAGCTCTTGGAATAATAACTCATGAAACTCAATTATTAATCTACAAATACTCTGGCCATATAGCCAGGCTCTTTTCTGACTAGATCATAACTTAAAATAACCCATTTATACTAACTTATAATCTCCCATGTGGCTGGTTACCAGAGCTCAGGCACCATCTTCCTCACATCCTGGCAGCTGAATCTCACATTCCTGACTCCATCCCAGAATTCTGCCTGACAGATATCCCACCTATTCCCTGAGTCAGCCATAGGTTGTAGGTTTTTTTGGTTTGGGTTTTGTGGGGCAAGGGAGGGGAGTGGGGGGCAGGGTAGGGGCTAGGAGTGGGGGGATGAGTTTGGGTTTGGGTTTGGTTTTTTGAGACCGGGTTTCTCTATGTGTAGCCCTGGCTGTCCTGCACTCACTTTGTAGACCAGGCAGGCCTCAAACTCACAGAGATCTGCCTACCTCTGCCTCCCAAGGGCTGGCAGGCTTGTGCCACCACGCCCAGCGATACCCACAGTTCTCAATAGGGATGGCAAGTTATTTTGTGGAACATTCCTAGTTTGCCCTCATGATTCAATTAAAGTTATGCTTTTTTTTTAGGGGGGGGTAGGGTTTTTTTGTTTTTATTTGTTTTTTTGTTTGTTTGTTTTGGCTTTTCTAGACAGGATCTCTCTCTGTGTAGCCTTGGCTGTCCTAGACTCGCTTTGTAAATCAGGCTGGCATCAAACTCACAGCAATCTACCTGCATCTGCCTCCCAAGTACTAGCATGTGCCACCATGCCTGGCTCATCTTTTTATTTTGACAAGTAAGAATCTTAATGTTTCTAATGTTCTTAATGGTGGTTTTATTTTAATGTGGAACGTACAGTTGATATTAGAACTTTAAAGTGTTAACAAGAGTATTTGGGGAGCATGCCCATGTTGGCAGTCCTGGGTAAACTCAGTGGACCACAAAACACATGGTAGTTGGAAGGGGCTATTGGGAGAAAAGGATAAGAAATTGTGAGATGGTCAATTAGACCAGAATGTGGTGTGTGGGTGTGTGAGTGTGTGCCTGTGTCTGTGTCTGTGTGAAATTGTAAAGAATAAACTAATTTTTAAAAGTGTATCTAGCAAGCATCAACTTGTCTTCTAAGTCCCTGTGTTGTGGTGAATTTGGTTCTCTAGTCCTTAAAAAAGTACTACTTGTTAAGACTGTAGAAATCATTACAATTTTTTTCACCTGTTGTCAGATTCTTCAGACCAAGAAAAATGATCAGAGAATGGCTAATTATTTAGTACTAAATCCAAGAATATTGGTATTTAAGTTGTTTTATTCAAGCCTATGTTCTGTCTGCATGTTGAGGGATTCAAGCCTGGATGTGCTAATTTATCATGGAAGATGAAGACATTCATCTGTACAGATTGAGACTTACTATTCTCTTTCACTAGCTATGTGGTGAACATGGGTCTGATCGACAGACTTCATGGCTGCTTCCTCTCAGTGCAAGGCCCAGTGGATGAGAATCCCAAGATGGCCACGTTTCTGCAGCATGCCGCAGGATTTTTACGTGGACTGTGTCTGCTCTGCTTTGCTGTCACTGGAAGGTAAGACTCACATGTTGGAGTGTCTGTTAAGTTTTGCCTGTCTGTGAATTTCACTGCTGTGTGGTGGTCACGTGGCCTCCTCCCCTGTCATTGATTTTTCCACACTGAAACATGGATTGCAGTTTTCTTTGAGGGTGAGATGGATGCTTCTGCCAGAGTCTCATTTTTCCACAGGTGTCATAACTTGACTGTCTAAAGACCTGAGTGCGTCCAGTTCCTCTTCTGCTGAGATCCAGAGGTGTCATGTTGTCTTCTGGCAGTCAGAGAGCCAGTGACAAAACATAGACCGAACCAAACCAGGCCATTAGCCCAGAACAGTACAGCCTCACCATTTATTTTCTCTATTTTTCTTCTTCCAAAGTACCAAAACAAAGGAGTCATCCAACAACAGTAGCACCTTGAAGGTCCCTGTAGCTCATGAGTATAATTAAAGCAAAGTGTGAGACCTGCTATGGGCTCGAGCACCCTCTTCTTAGGTGTCCTCAGAAACAATTCTAAGGCCCTCAGGATGGTCCAGTGGTTAAAACCCACATCAGGCCTGATGACCTCACTTTGACCCCCAGTACTCAGGGTGGAAAGAAAGAACTCCCAAAACTTGTCCTCTGACTTCCACATATACACATTGTTGTATATATGTGCCCAGCACTCATACACACAATAAAATTAATAAATTAAAAAGCAACAGTTCCCTAGGAGGGACAGGGACTCTTGTGGATGTTCTTTCCTCTCTGCATGAGAGTCATTCACAGTAGAGACTTGGCGTTTTGATGGGAATATGATATATCACTAAAGCATAGCAAAGAAATTCAGTAAAGTAGTTTGCTTAAAATTAAATTCTAAACAGCATTTATTTGTAGCTTGAATTTTCTTTCGTCATATGTTTTAAAGGTTTTTCACAAAGAAAAAAAGTATTTGAAGCTTATAAAATCTAGCTTCTTAAACAAATCTGACCCATCTTTTCCATGGCACACAGAATGCAAATACTATGTGCATAGTGTTTTATGAGAAAGGCATTTCTTCTCAAATAAACATTAGTTTCATCCATTACACACAGACTCCCTAAACTCACCTTGTCTTCCTTACTATGGCCCAGTCCCTCACCTCTGTGACATTCATAGGAAGATTAAAACTGTTTGAGATTTCAAGGCAGCAAAGATAACTTGTGTTCAGTTTTTCAAGTAGTTTCTATCTAGGAATTTAACCACGGTCTGCCTTTCTGAGGATAGAATCAGGAATAGTCTTGACCCCACTGCAGAGAGTTTGAACCCAGGCACGGCTATCTGGGCATTGGCACCAGCTTAGAACCCTCCATCCTGCAGTTAGTGCTTCTGTGGTGGTCTCTTACAAAATGCACCCTGATCCTGGTTCTTTATATGTAGTACACAGGATCACAAACTTGCCAGCATTTTGTCTATGTCACCTGTACTCATTTTGAATTTAAATGACCATCACCAAGGTAAGCATGTGGTTGTTATGTAGTTTGTGTTCCTTACCTCTTGCTTATACAACTTCAGTCATTTGAACTCTGTAGCACTTGAAAGAACTCTAAAGGTCATCATCCGTTGTCTCATTTCCACAGGAAAAACAACTGAGGCAAGCTGACTGAATTAGTACTCAAGATTTCTGTCTTGCTGTTTCTATCTCTAAACTGGACTTAATAGTATTCAGAATGTTAACATTTGTATTTATGTGAATTTTCTCATTTATATACACGGAAAACAGAATTCTTTATTCATGTATCATCATGATGTTGTCCAGTGGCACTCACTGGGCATCTCCTGTGTGCCAGATGTTAAGTTAGGTGCTGACAGTACTGCCATTGTGGAGTCAGGCATTCAAACTCTCAGCTACAGTGAAAGAGACTGCACACAGAAGGAAGGAAAACACCCCAAGAGAAGGTCAAGAAACACTTCAGTAGGTGAAGTCTGGGGGTTTTGTTAAGACAGGGTCTCATGTTGTTGCCCCTCTAGCCTGAAACTCCTTGTGTAGACCAGGCACCTCACAGATCTTGGCCTGCCTCTGCCTCCCCAGTGCTGAGATTAAAGACATGCACCACCTCACCCGGCCAGTAGGCTGAATTTTAAAGTATGCTTGACAGGTGGAAGGGAGATGCAGTATAGTGTATGGTGCCTTTAGCTCACCTGACAGCCTATTTATCTACTGAGGATGTTCTCTGCCAAGGAGGAGGGGACCTAACCCTCAGGCAATAAACCAGTGGGTAATGCTCCAGCTTTCCTGTCCCTCACTGCAGCAGTTCTGAGCATGTTTACCACTGTCTCACAGGGCTCCCAGCCTCTTTACTAATAATTCCTTGTTCAACTTTTTACTTGCCCTACTTTCTCTCTCTCTCTCTCTCTCTCTCTCTCTCTCTCTCTCTCTCTCTCTCACTCACACACACACACACACACACACACACACAGACAGAGAGAGAGAGAGAGAGAGAGAGAGAGAGAGATACATTTATGCCCATATCTTTGTTTAAACATATGCTTGGGGCAGCCTAAGCTAAAATACATGGAGATTTAAAACTATGTGTATTTTGTGTTCAGTTTGATGTTTCTGTGACCATGGAAAAGAAGGGGCCATTAATTGAGCTCCTTAAATGTTAGTTCTTGTGAGGCATGGAGGGAAACTACCACTGAATTGTTTGTGTAGGATCAAATTTTTATTCCCGAATGAACACCACTGAAATATATAGAGATGGGTATAGCCAAAGGATTAGCGAAGAGGCTTTCTCGTTGTCCACGTGAAAAATATTGAGTGCCTCTAGATCCAGTGAAAATAGAGGGGAGCAAATACAGTAAGATGTGGTAGCATACATTAGCTAGCAAAGGGCTTGTTGGTGTGGGAGATGAGAAGAATCTAGATAACTCTTCAGGGTTCTGACTTATAAATTTTGAACAGCAAATGATACAGTTGGAAGATTAAGTAGTTGATAGTGATTTACTCTTGATTTCTAAGAATTCTTCATTTTGCCAGGCATCGTGGCGCACGCCTTTAATCCCAGCACTTGGGAGACAGAGGCAGGTGGATCATTGTGAGTTCAAGGCAACGCTGTGCTACAAAGCAAATCCAGGACAGCAAAGATAACACAGTGAAACCCTGTCTCAAAAAACTATTTTTTAAAAAAAGAATTCTTAATTTCCCTCAATATAATTTCTTTGTTCATCTTCAATTGCTTAGCAAAGGGCCCTTAGCAGGACTTATTGCAAAAGCAGATTATTCTGGACATAAAAATATGTATAGGTGGATTGGGACATGTAAACTGCTGCTCTCAAAGTAGGAAAAAATGACCCGCAATTGCTGTTGATGACATTTTTCAGTCTTCCAGTATTTCCTGAACATCACAGACCTGTACAGGGGTGTTGTACCTCTCAGGTTTGTTCACATCTGATGTTTACAGGTCATTTTTGCTGTCCCATCTTCATTGAAAACTATATTTCTAAACTATGAACTGAAGTGACCCATTCAAGCATTTTGTTACATGCATTAGAATTTCTGTGCTACCTCACAGCCCAATCTAAGAAGTAGGACCTGTGGGTTTGCTTTGTTGTAATAGTTCACACAATACCTGCTTTGGCTACCAGAGACTAGCCAGAGCCAGAATATGTCAAGGAAGGCTTGTCCTTAAAGCCCTTTTTGTGAGTAGCCTGAATAAAAGACAAAGAAGAGCCTCAGAGGCCTTTAAAAGTTGCCTCTTGAACTGGCAGAGCCTGAGATAATTAAGCAGACTAATTGATAGCTCAGGCTTTGAGTAAACACTCTGCACCCTGCCGGCAGCCAGGCCTTTGTGATGGAGTTTGAGCAGGTCCACTTCGGGACTCCTCTCCTATTGTGTCCTTAATCTTCTAATTTTTACCTAGGTGTTCTGAAAGACAATTTGGGTGTCAGAGTTTGTGCTGTTAATCTATGCTTCAATATGGGAGAGGAAAGCACAGGCCCATGATTTCTACACCAGGCTTGGTTTTAAACAATGAACTTGTCTTTATTTAAGTAAGGAATGAAAATGTGATGAAAGAATTGGTTTTAGTTTAGTATTGCTACAAAATTTTAAAATGAAAATTGGACACAAACAATTCTTACTCGCTTAAACAAATCTAAACTATTTATTTTAGGATTTTCAGAAATGCTTATGTTTTGGCCTTTATTGCTATCAGTTTTTCATTCTTGCTATTACAGGAAGTAAAAAGAAAATGATAGTTTCAGGTCTCAGGCAGCATCCTCTAAGATGTGGGCTCCTCAGCAGCATTAAGAGGATCAGAAAGTAATGAGTATTTATAAATCACAGTCAACATGGCTTTTCACTTACTCTACAACAACTTACTGAATTCATAACTGTGCTTGCAGTTATGCAGTAGAGCAACTGTGGACCAAGAAGCAGTAGTAAACAAACAAACAAACTATACATGCATGCATGCATACATACATGCATACATACATACATACATACATACATACATAAAATAATCCTTGCAAATCTTTCAACTCTGAGGGGAAAGAAGAGCTTGTAAGACATGATTGATAATGATTGGCTGGAGAAGACATCTGAATTCTAAAATCATTTCATAAAAAGGAATTTTGTGGGAGCTGGAGAGATGGCTCAGCAGTTAAGGGCACTGTCTGCTCTACCAGAGGTCCTGAGTTCAATTCCCAGCAACCACATGGTTGCTCACAACCATCTATAATCTGATCTGGTGCCCTCTTCTGGCATGCTTGAAGAAAGAGCACTCAAATGCATAAATGAATAAATAAATAAACATATTTTTTAAAAAAAGGAATTTTGTTGTTATGTATATGTTTTCCATTTCCATATCTAAACTATACTAACACAACAAATTGTAGCCAAATGACATTTGGCAGCCAATGTCATAAAAGATCAGAATGATTTATAGTTTAGTCCATTAATTATGTGGGTATAAATGAGTGTTTCTCAAGTATTTAAGGATGCTTCCAAACCATTTGTTCAAACAAAGGTAAACTTCTAATTCTGCCTCCCTACCAATCCATCCATTCAATGAACAAATATTTATGTAGCACTTGCTCTATGCCCAGTCCTATGGTAGACTTGGGAGAAAGCAGAAATGACTCAAGACTCCTATTATGTTCTCAAGAACCCAATAAGTTAGGAGGGGAAAGAAGGTATATATACAAATATCCGTCATTAAAAAAAAAATGGTGAGAAAGAAGTTAGAATGCAATTCATACAAGCACTTAGCAGGCTGTCTGGTACATGTATATGCTTAATAAATGTTGGCCACTATCATCATCAACATCAATAGAGCCCGGAAGAGGGAGAGGTCACTCAGAGCTTATGAATTCAGTATTTTCTTGAGTAGCTAAAACTTAGTCTGAGACCTAAAAATGGAAATGATAAGAACATATAGAGTTGAGGAAAAGATAAACAACAACAAAAGCAGCATAAGCAAAGACATAAAAGCAGAAAACCATGAATAACGCACAATACTTTAGCTCAACTTTGAATTTTTGGTGGTGATTGTAATGCCTCCCAGATGATGACAAGGTTAAAATGTAAAAATATAAATTATTTTCTGGTATCTTATGGTGACAATAGTGTCATTAATAGCCTTTGAGGAGAAATATAGCCTCCTAAAAAAAACAAATTTTGAAGCATTAACAAGTACTGTATGAATGATGCATTGGAGAGAAGGAAAAAATGGCTATTAATTGAAAGAGAAGTTTCACAAGATGCCTCAGAGATTCTAGAAGTAAAGGTTGAATGAAGCAAAATCCTAGATGCTGCAAGAATAGTCTGCATGGTCCCAGCCCTATAGGATGCTCTCAGCCGGGAAGATGCACACAGACAAACTAGGGACAAATGACAGGGGAGAGGCTGTAGATAGAACTGGGCTCCTGTACACACACACACACACACACACACACACACACACACACACACACACACACACACACACACACGAGCGGGGGGCAGGGTTTAGGCTAGTTGAAGTCAACTGTGTACTGGATGGCCCATGATTCATGCCTATGCAAACTTGCGCTTTTCTGCCTAGCTGTACTGTGTGCTCCTATACAGCAGTGTTGGGTTTCAGATGCTGTATAGCAGTGATGGCCGCCCAGCTTCTTTATTCTCACTCGGGTCTAGTTTCAGTGATATAAATAAATTCTTCATTACCGTCTCTAGTCTTGGAGTCCAAAAAAATTTTTTTAATCTGGTAAAAATTGGAGAGTTTTTAATTTTAAAGTGTGGTATATAGAATTCCACATCTGATTTTTAACATCTTTCATGTTTTGAAAGTATTTTTTTCATTTTTGAGTTTGCATACAATGTATTTTGATTACATTCACCCCTACTCCTCTCAGATCCATCTCCACTCCTGCCTCCCCACATACACCTTTATGTCTTTTTTTCCTTAACAACATGTATTTTTAAGGAAAACTTTACAATGCATGCCTGATGTGCGTAAACCCTTTTTACTATAAACATTTGAGATTAAAGAGACTAGATGATTAGCAGTTAGGAACCAACAGGAGCCAGGAGCCTGCTGATGGACAAATTATCTATATTTTAGGCTAAATTAGAAGGAAACATTGAGCCAGTGCGATGGCTCAGGAGGAGAAGGCACTTGCCTCCAAGCCTGACAACCTGAGCTCGAGCCCCAGGACCCTTGGGGTAGAGGAAGAAAGCCAACTCTTACAAGTTATCCTCTGATCGCCACCTGTGTGCTGTAGTACACATACACATGTACACGTGCACACATGCACACACTGCACACACATAAATAAATAAGTTGATTGAGTGAGCGAGTTGTTGATGGTTGATTGAAGAAGAATTTAAAATAAATATTTCCCAATGTATGACTTATGTGAGGGTGTCAGATCCCCTGGAACTGGAGTTACAGGGAACCATGTGGGTAGGAATTGAACCGGGTCCTCTGGAAGAACAGCTTGTGCTCTTAACTGCTGAGCCATCTCTCCAGCTCCTGCGGTTGGCATTTTGCATTTGTTCTTCAGAAGAAAAAAGAGTGAGTTCATGTCATTTAGTAATTGCTAAGAAAGGTTATGACAATAGTTTTAACAATGAAACTGTATTCCTGAATACCTGCAGTAGAATATGCTAATAATCTGTTGAAAGCATCAGGCACATAAGGGGAAATCAGCATTCAGACTCAGAGAGAGTAAAAGTCTTGTCACCTGCGTCATGCCTCCTCAAGGTTCTGAAAGCCCGTTAGGAGAGAACTGCCTTCTGACTTGCTCTGTTTGAACAGGCAGTCAGTTGTTTCCAAACATGGGTCTCTATTCGGAACCTATATGATAACTGCAGACAATCTCTTCTCATGACTTTATTCAGAGTCTAACCCCTAATTCTTTTGACTTTAATGACAGGAAATAAGGCCAACTCATAATCACTAACAAGTTTTATAAAAAGTGTTCCAAATGTGCCTATAATCAAATAAAAGTCCTTTTAAATTTTTGAATCTTCAAATTGCTTAAGTACAAAAGATCTCCTTATGATGACACAAAACTGCATTATATTTAACAATATTCAATTAATTATAAGTTCTAACTAAAGAAATGACAGAGAATATAAGGGATCCTGTCTTGTCCTGTTTCTTGGGCAGAGCACAAGTAATAAGCCCTGTGTCATGCCCCTGCCTCTGCTACGCAGACAGCTTGTGCGCTCTGCTTTAGCTTGTAGTTGTTACGTGAGCATGAGGGTAGCATCTTCCCTCCAGCTCTGAGAAGACTCTGCTATGTGCGTGAGCTAATAGTAGTCCATGAGAAGGCTACAAGGAATACAGGGGCGTGTCCTGTTCTCTGGTTCTGTTTTGAGCCGTGTCTGAAACAGAATACATTTGAGACATAAATGCTGACTAGGGTTATCAATAGAACTCTACTTCAATGCAACTACCAAATTAAAACCAATAAAACAATCCCTTTAGGGAAAAAACAAAAAACAAGAACAAAAAGCCAATCCCTTTAGGCAAGGTAAAGAAATTTGCCTGCCAGCCCTCCCAGTTCTTTCTTTCTTAGTGATGTCTTCTGAATGTCTTGGGGCAGGATAATGCGATAAGTAAGCGTAGATCTTTAGGGCCTCCCTCCTCTCTACGCTTCAGCTTGTAGGGATGACAAATGATAAAGGAAACTCGGTTGTTAAGAGCTTGGGAAGGGTGTCATTCACTGCATGATAGAAGAGCAGCGTGCACACGTCTGCTGAGGGCTGTACAGATGATTAGTATTAAGGAAAGACATTGAGCAGAGCCTTACAACTTCCCAGAGAAAAAGCCAAGTCCCATGAAAAAAAGCAGTAACTGACCCTCTTGGAATGCCACCAAGGAGCATTAGGGTTTGTCCCTACTATAGATAGAGCCCCTGTCTATCACACCTCCAAAACTTACATTTTCTCAGACCCAGTGAAGGAAAAGTGAGAGCTCTTTCCAAGTATAGTGACAAAAGTGCCCCTCTGTAGCCTGCTAGCTCTGAATGTGGCATGTGCTGAACAGCTAGGGAAATAAAATGTACCGTTTAGGCATAGGCTTAGGCACCCTTGTGCCAGAGTAAACAAGGAAGGGCCCATCAAGCACATTAGCAATGAGGTAAGGAACGGTATTTCCTCAGGGTGATCTGTTGTTTCTAGCTGGAAGCTGGGGATGCAGAGATGAATGAATACTTGGCAGCTGTGTATGCTTTGACCGCGAGCTCTTGGTCCCTACATGCTCTGTATGTCTTAGTTCAGGAGTGAAATCGATTTAGCAAAACCTTGCTGTGTAAGTGTTGACTTTAAGGATTCATTTACCACTAAACTGCCTCTTCTGTTTCATCAGTAAAGGTACATAATACCTCAGTGACTAAGCTGACTTCACTGTGATCTATGTGGACCTATGAAGATCTATTGTGGGGACAATGGCCTCCACAGTATACCCTGATAACACTGTTTATTAATAGTGCCTACGAAAGCAGCGGAAGCATCTCCACTCAGTGTGTGCACATACAGCAGGTTATTGAAAGCCTGTGCTTTCCTGGTACCTGCTTCTCCTGAGAAGATTTCCTTTAGAGATCTAGAAAAGGAAACTGCAGTGTTCTGTATCTCTGAGTCCGCGGAGCTCTCACTGTCTCTGTGCAGTTTGCCGAGATGTAGGCACTAGAGACAGTGGGAAAATCCTGGGTTGCCAAGTGTGGGAAGGACAGTAGCAGCCTCAGCATCAATTGCAAGGTGTTCAGTTAGCATTGCTGCAGCAGGCTGATCTCCCAGGGGAAGGAAAGGGAAGCCACCAAACACTTAGTGGGGAGGGCTACATTGGTTTCTACAGGTTTCTTGTTACCTCATTACACAACTCGGGTGGTTTGTTATTAATGGTCAACTTGTTGTATTCCATTTAACATATCAAAAATGCTAACGGCCTTTAACTAGATTTTTCTCAAAGAGTTGCGTGTTTCTTTGTCAGGACCTACAGCATATTTGACAATAATCGCCAGGATCCCACAGGGCTGACAGCCGCTCTTCAGGCCACAGACTTGGCTGGAGTTCTACACATGCTCTACTGTATCCTCTTTCACGGCACCATCTCAGACCCCGGCACTGCCAGTCCCAAGGACAGTTATGCCCAGAACACCATCCAAGTAGCCATTCAGAGTTTACGTTTCTTCAACAGTTTCGCAGTTCTTGATTTGCCTGCTTTTCAGGTACTAAGTCTTGGTTCGGGTTGATGTTAAAATGTGTTCAGGTTGATGTGTACACATGTGTTTGTGTGTATGTCCTTACTGTGTATTCTCTTCTGTAGTGCTCCTTTTTTTTTTTTTTTTTTTTTTTTTTTTTTTCCCTGAAACAGTCTCACTATGCAGTCTTGGCTGGGACTCCTAAATAGACCAGTTGGCATCAGATTTACAGAGCTCTACCTGCCTCTGCCTTTGGAGTACTGGGATTACAGGTGTTGCCATCTTGCCTGCACACCCCACCCTGCTGCTGCCCTTTTTTTAAAAGATATGGTCTTTCACTGAACCAGGAGCTCACCGTTTATTGTAGACTTGCTAGCCAGCAGGCCCTGGGGATCTGCCTGTCTCCCGCACTCCTAGCACTAGGGCTATAGGCACCCATTGGCTTGGCAGGCTTTTTACATAGGTGCTGGAAATTGGAGCTCAGGCCTCCTTCCTGCACAGCAAGCACTTTACTCACTGAGCCATCTCCCCCACCCCTCAGAGTGGATCTTTCTAAAACTCTTTTTAAAATTGACTTATTTTCATTTCTTTGTTGTTCCTGCATGCCTGGTGCCAACAGAAGCTAGAAGAGGGCATCAAATCCCCCTGGCACTGAGGTTATAAACAGTTGCTATCATGTGAGTGCTAGGAATTAACCCTGGGCCCTTTAAAGAACAACTAGTGTCCCCAGCTGCTCAGCCATCTCTCCAGCCTCCAAAAGGTTACTATTTTAATGTATACAGGATGGGATGTTCTTCTATGAAATTTGAGATCCCAGATTGCAATAAACAAAATTATTTTTATTGAGTTGGCATGGTGGTGCATGCCTTTAATTGCAGCACTTGGGAGGCAGAGGCAGGTGGATCTCTGTGAGTTCGAGGCCAGCCTGGTCTACAAAGTGACACCAAGACAGCCAAGGCTACACAGAAAAACCCTGTCTTGAAAAATCAAAAAAAATATATTTTTATTGCAGTTATATTTATTGCAAAGTATATATACCATCCATTAAGCTTCTGATTTCTGGTACCATGTTAAATGTTCCACATGTGTTTTCTCATTCTCATAGCTATTATAAAAAATGTTATTGTACCCATTTTATAGATGGAAAAGCTGGCAAATAATTTGCCTAAGTTGCTATTTAACTGAAACAAGACTACCTATGACTCTATACTCTAAATTTAACCTATGCCATACTGCTGCTTATAAATCTTGCCTTGAATTCTTTAGATAAAGGTATTATCATCTCATCAACTTTCAAATATTAAGGAAACTAATAGTTTCTTATATAAATAGAACCAAAATTTAACTAACTATTTGATTAATATAACTTTATGGATGATTTAACTAATTTATATTCGAAGTAAAATGCATACACACACACACACACACACACACACACACACACACACACACACACACAAAACCCCCTATAAATTAAGTTTGTATAGCTAAAGAAAGAAAATGGCTTTTTAAAATACCACACTGTCAGCTTAAAAACAGACTTTTTCAAGTAGGAAATTTAATTTTAAAAACACTGAACCTGAGGAACAGAGCAAGCCCCAAGGAATAGACTTTCCCTGTTCGTTTCTTAACTGTCAAGTGATTTCATTAAAAAAGGAACAAACTTGGCAGATGATGACTCATAATTTAGATGAATTACTTACAAAGAGGAAAAGGGGCTTTAGAACAGAACTGTGTGAAGATAGTGGTCTTCGCTGTCCTGAGCTGGAAGAAACACTTCTGTTGAGAAACTGATGACCCACGTTCAATTAATTAATGTCTTCCTAGGATGCTGTTCAGAAAGGAAGTTAGTGAGTTGTATCATTAGAGCTTGTACTTTTCAACTTTGTAGAGGTACTTTATCCATCACAAGAGCAGAAGTCCCTTCTGTGGTTTCTGCTTCCAAAGCAGCTGAAGCAGCCTTTGCTGTTCACTGCAGTCTACAGGGTTGGAGTAGTTAAAGCACACCTAAGTGAAAGATAGCTGCTCCAGAAAATGCCTGGGACTCTTATTTCTGGTTGCACATGACATTTGTCTTTTATCAGAGGATCTCAGAATATAGAGTCCAGCAGTCTGCCCATCAATTAGGTCCAAATAAAAATATTTCATTGTTGCCATGGATTATGAAAAGCAAATACCTAAACCAATTACCATATTTCTAGGCATATAAGATGACTTTTTAACCCCAAAAAATCCATGCCAAAGTTGGGAGATACTTACTTGCAGCTTGCTTCCCCTTGCTTCATGTGTCCAGCGCATATAGTGAGGAGTGCCCTAGCCAGTTCCCCACTCTGTGCAGGGAGTAGAAAGCAGGGAGGGGCAAGCTGCACACATCCTCCTGTACCTCGAGGAGGAGAACGTGAGCATGGGTTGGCTCTCCACCAGAACCTGCCCATTTGATTCGCAGGGCTGCCCAATCTTCGGGTTGAGTGTGGAGCACGCCTTGAAGGAGCAGCATAGGCTGGCACTGACTGCTTGCGGGCATTTAATAAAGCGCCTGCCTGTCTGTGCCCTGCCTGCAAATAGACACATGCCCAAGCCTGCTGCCCAGGGTGTGCATTGGAAGAGGGGTAGTCTTATACAGTGAGTATATTCCAAACTGTACTTCAACTGGAAAGGCTAGGAGTTGTCTTATACGCCAGAAAATACAAGGTTGTTTTTTGTTGTTGTTTGGTTTGTTTGTTTTTTGTTTTTTTATGCATTTAAAGACAGATACTTGAGCTTAATGGAGCAATGTGATCAGTTTTAGTACGATCTCAGACCCTGAGTCCAGAATTCATATAGGGCTGTTCCTAGCTCATAAGGATGGCTTGTTCCTGATGACAAGACTTTAACCAAAAGACTTACAAAGCTGAAGGAGGACAAGGGAGGGAGGTTAAGTGTGCCTGGTAGAACTAGGAACTGAAAGTATTCAGAGGCTCCTTCACTCACGGTTGATGCCTGGGAGGTTTCAAGGACTATGTTTGTGTAGGACAGTCGGCCAGAGTACCTATATACAGCTTATCTGAATGATACAGCTTCTCCAAAGAGTGTGATGTCAGAGTCCTGGGAGGGGCGGGGGCGGGGGGAAGGCTCTAAGAGGAAGCTTCTGAAAAGCAAGTGTTTCAAAAGAACCAGACAGCAGCTGCATGGCTTGTTATTACTTAGATTCAGAAGTCATATAGCTGAGGAAACTACTACAAACTTAATGATAGCCTAAACTACATTGTTAGGCCCTGTCTCAAAAATAATGTTAAGGGGACTAAGAGATGCTCAGCAGCTAGGATTGTTGGCTGCTCTTGTAGAAGACTCAAGCTCAGTTCGCAGCACCTACATGAAGTTGACAACCACTTGTATATTCAGTTCCAGGAGATCACATGGCCTCTTCTGGCTTCTGCAGGTACCAGGTATCCATTTGGTACACATGTATACATACATTGCAAGCACTTGTATATACACATAAGTTATGTATCTTTTAAAAATAACAATAATAGAGCCGGGTGTAGTGTCTCATGCCTTTAATTCTAGCACTCAAGAGGCAGAGACAAGCGATCTCTGTGAGTTTGAGGCCAATCTAGTCTATAAAGCAAGTCCAGGATATCCAGGGCTATTATGCAGAGAAACCCTATCATGAAAAACAAAAATAAATAAATTAAATAACAATAATAATTTTTAAAGCCTGGTGTGGTTGGAAGGAAGGGGATGGGAAGGAAGGAAGGAAGGAAAAGGATGGGAAGGAAGAGGAGGAAGCAAGACAGGAGTTGAAGACCTCAGTTACATAATGAGGCCCTGTCTCAAAATATATGTTTCATATACATAATATATGGACATACTAGTTGGATCACTCATAAGCTTCCACGATTGAAAGAGACATAGGCCCTGCGTTTAGCAAGAGAGTTGCCAAATATTTGATAGCATTTATGAGCTACACCACTGTTTAGCAAGCTAAATGCCACATCTGTCCACACAGACACCACTGATGATCCAGCATGCAGAGCTCAGGTAAATGTACAAGTGTTTGCACAGCACAGCAGTGAGTGAGTTTGGGAAGAAAATGCTGCTTTCCATGATAGATGTGATCAGAAAAACCAATGGTCTAGCTCACAGAGACAACTCCATATCAAAGCTAAGATTTTATAGAGGATGGGGAAAGAGATTTCCAGAGGAGTAAAGAAAATGTACTTCTCAGTGTGGATCTGACTTGAGAAAACTTGGAAGTGGCCCTAAAAGGCTAGAGGGAACTAAAGAAGACTGAAATGAGGCAGGTGGCTTAAGCTACTGTAGAAGACCATAGAAGAAGATAAGATGATGTGAGGAGGATGTTTGCTTCCCTTCACACTTCCACCTAGCACAGGAATTCCGAGTGCCATCGACTCATGCTCATCAGACCCCTGAGCATGGAGTCAGACTGGCCCCACTGAACAGTTCCACAGCACCGTAAATTGTATGGCCTTGGAAATGCGAATCAAAACAACTCTGAGATTCCATCTGACACCCATCAGAATGGCTAAGATCAAAAACTCAAGTAACACCACATGCTGGCGAGGATGTGTAGAGAGAGAAACACTCTTTCATTGCTGGTGGGAATGCAAACTAGTACAGCCACTTTGGAAATCTATCTGGTGCTATCTCAGGAAACTGGGAATAAGGCTTCCTCAAGACCCAGCTATTCCACTCCTTGGAATATACCCAGAAGATGCTCCAGCACACAACAAGAAGATTTGCTCAACCATGCTCATAGCAGCCTTATTCATAATAGCCAGAACATGAAAACAGCCCAAGTGTCCCTCAGTAGAAGAATGGATAAAGAAACTGTGGTACATATACACTATGGAATACTACTCAGCTATTAAAAGCAAGGAATTCCTGAAATTTGTGGACAAATGGATTGAACTAGAAATGATCATAATGAGTGAGTTAACCCAGAAGCAGAAAGACTCAAATGGTATATGCTCACTTATATCTGCATACTAGCCCAAGGGGCATGTCCCATGAAAGCCTTCACTTACTAGGAAAGTGGGACAGAAGGGAAGACTTCCTATTGGGACTCTAGGTGAGAGAAGCAAGGGAGAATGGAGAAATAGAAAGATCCAGAGGGTCCTAGAAACCTACAAGTAGAACATTATGATGGGCAGATCTGGGCCCAGGGGTCCTGCTCAAACTATGGCACCAGCCAAGGACAATACATGCAATAAACTTTGAACCCCTACTCAGATCTAGCCAATGGACAGGACATTCTCCACAGTTGAGTGGAGAGTGGGGACTGACTTTGACACGAACTCTGGTGTCCCATATTTGATCACGTCCCCTGGATGGGGAGGCCTGGTGGCACTCAAAGGAAGGATAGCAGGCTACCAAGAAGAGACTTGATACCCTATGAGCATATACAGGGGAGGAGGTCCCCCTCAGTCACAGTCTTAGGGGAAGGGAGTAAGAGGAAAATGGGAGGGAGGGAGGAATGGGAGGATACAAGGGATGGGATAACAATTGAGATGTAATATGAATAAATTAATAAAATATATTTTTTTAATTGTATGGCCTTGGACAAGCCATCTGAGCATGTAATTTGCTCATCTAAAGCAAATTAGAAACATCTACCTCACAGTGATGTTGTGCTAGTCAGCATGTACTAGGCCCCAGACACAGGAAGTGGTACCCTCTAGTCTCTGAATCTAGGCCCACCCTTGGCAACCCACTTCCTGGGCATTTCCCTGGATGCTGATTCTCCTTATTGTGTGGCTTATGAAGACAAAGCATTTATGCAGCCTCCTGGGAGTGAGGAATGTAGCTTCCATGCGTCTCTACTTTTGTTCAGAGGTATACATCTGTGTGCTTGTTCTGTGTTGAAATGTATCATGTGATAATAACAAAAGGGTTATCCATTAGGATGTTTTCATCATATACCAATAAGGCTGTTAAATTATCTCTCCCCTCAACAAAGAGTATGAATTCACTCTGAAATCACAGTGGCACAGGTGGCCTGGAGGTCAGTGATACTGTATATTGCATTTGCAGTGACAGTTTTTAACAATTGAAGGTGGTCTGAAGAAACAAATCAATATACTGACTTGCAATTAATTCTGGCTAGAAAGGAAATATGGTTTCCTTGAAAAATTGGTTTGATTTTTATATTCAAACATACATGCTCCTTGACCTGCTCTTATCAGAGAAGGTTAAACTGGGGGCACTAGGTCACAGCATGCTGGACGGAACTAATTAAATAAGGGCTCAACAGGGAAGGTGTCAAGCCTTGATTTAAAGAAGCAAGGCCTCCTGTAGTGTCTTTAGGGCTTGAAAATACTTGGGTTGGGGCCTATCTTGGGGCAATAGAGCTGGGCCGGAAGACACTCTTACAGTCAGCAGCAGTAGCATTACAGCAATGCCCACCTGAAGGGCTGTGTTTCATTTAAGTCAGCCAGTGAATTAACTGAAACTTCCAAGCTACTGTCATCTGACCTGGTTTCAAACCCAACAAGACCTCAAATAAAGAGATGAGTTTAAAACAGTGCCTTTCCCACAGGCCGGCAGCGCCTCATTCCAGTGTGGGCTGCAAGTGTATTCTGTGGGCTTCGCCTCTCCCCTTTGCCCTCCTGTCGCTCTGTCTGCTTGACATGTTTATTAAATAGAAGCTTCAGGCTGCACAGGCAGACTCAGACTCTCCTCCCAAGTCACCCACCACTGACAGCCCATAGCCTGTCTGGAGAAAAGATCCCAGAAGCCTCATAGCTGAAGGGCTCCCTAGTTTGGGGGAGAATTTTTTTGTTTTGGTTGATTTTTCACATTCTTTCAGTAACCTTTGTTTTAGAGCATTGTTTATTTGAGTAATAATTAATTCTTATTTAGATTTTGTTTTTGTTTGAACATAAGTAAAAAAAAAATGGGTATTTATCTCTGTACAAAGGTGAGGAACATAGCACAGTGATGGAGTATCTCCTTAGTATGGGCAGGGCCCTGGGTACAATCCCCAGAGCTACAGACACTAAAATGCATTTGTTATGCACAAGAAAATATTTCATCCTTCAGAAAATTGTTGGAAACTAGCTTGCATAGTGCATTCACAGGTCAATTTCAATATTTACACTTCTACATATTTTCTACAATAAGAATTATTCTCTAACAAGTATGGAATAAATAGCTGAGTCAGGTAAAGATCGTTTCCACACATGTGTGGCAGGCGTTTGTTCTGCTCTATGTTTTGTCCTTCAGGTTAAACACTGCATTTATTTCGATCATGTGTTGGATTAAGAACTCTTGAGCAGACTGCTACCCATAGTGCCGTAGTCAGGCTCATGATGTTTTTGGTTTCCTTTTTTTTTTTTTTTTTTTTTTTTTTTTTTTTAGAGGAGGGGTCTTGTTTGTTTTTGTCTTTTAAAGAGAGAAAGCATGTGAACATGGGTAGGGAGATTCTGGGAGAGTTTGGAAAGGGGAAAAGAATATAGTATATGGAAACTTTTTCCAATTAAAAAATTAATATAGAAATTTTAAAAATAAAATAAAGGTCCAGGTTCAAGCAAACTTCCTTACAAGCATTTGACAACTAGGCTATTTGAAAGTTAAGAACCTCACTAGGGCAGTGGTATCACACGACTTTAATCCCAGCACTAGGGAGACAGAAGCAGGTGGATTGTTGTGAGTTCGAGGCCAGCCTGGTCTACAAAGTGAGTCCAGGACAGCCAAGACTACACAGAGAAACCCTGTCTCTAAAAAACAAACCCAAAAAAAGAACCTCTATAATTTGTACCATTAGTTCCTTTTCTCCTTTTTTCTAAAAACAGAAACTGTTATTAAATACATGCTACTTATAAAGGTTAAAAAAAAAAAAAAAAAAAAAAAAAGGAATGTCATTTCCCTGTAGCCACCTAGCGGAGAGTATGCAGAGCCCTGTCTTGCTGCATGGTGTGCATCCCTGGCTCTCCCCATGGGAGTCGCTAACTGCTCCTTGTCTCCCAGTCTGTTGTAGGAGCTGAGGGCTTGTCCCTTGCATTTCGGCACATGGCTAGCTCCCTTCTGGGCCACTGCAGCCAAGTCTCCTGTGAAAGCCTCCTTCATGAGGTCATCGTCTGTGTGGGCTACTTCACTGTCAACCACCCAGATAACCAGGTAAGAGGCTCTGGGAGGTACCTTAGATTACTCCCAGCACTGAGGGTGTGAGGTATTGGAGTGAGAAAAGACAGGCTAGCCTGCTGGAACCCATCTGTCCTGGGTGAAGGCCCTTAACCAGGCTCCCAGGAGATGTTGGCTTTATCTCTAAAAAGATATTTGATCTGTACCAGATAGCACAAGGGCCTCCTCTTAGAGCTATAAAGGTAATATTTACTGAAATATTTTTAAAGTGCACAGAAGCATCCATTCTCTCCTCCACAGTGGGCTTTGACTCCCATACCATTTCTGTTCTTATTGTGGTAAGGAAGTTTCTGCATCCCTTGGCTCAGACAACTTAGCAAAATGTAAAGCCGTCCTTGGCCTTGCTACCTGGGTGTTCAGATTTCCGGACAGTTTGGGGCAGAAGCTAAGAAGGCAAGGTTCTGGCTTCTTCTGCTTGAGTGACAGGCATAGTTTTGCTGGATGCTTTACTTGGTTTCCGATCAGGGCTTCTTCTATGAATGTATTCCCCTGTTTTATGAAGGTAGAATGTTTATTACAAATTGGAAGATGAGAATAAGGTACCTTCTTTCTCTTTTCATTTTTTTAATAAATTATGGCACAACTACCACATCAAACTAATCCTTAACCACCTCATTTATATAGTTTTATCTAGACAGAAACCTGATTGTATAGATTATAGCTGAGAAAAGTATCTTTAAGCAAATCTCAAATAAATGTGCCTATTAGATTTATCAGCTGAGAGCACACTAGAAGAAGATGAGGAGAAGAGATGAGTGTGTGTCACAGCCAAGTACAGGGCAAGAAGTTGCACACTGATTGTTACTGCTGCATATCTGAGGAGGAAAGGACAGAGAGAACAAGACAGGCAGAATCACAGCCTTGCAGGTTTATAGGAGTACTCAGCCCTCAGTAAGCATGGGCCACAGTGGGCCTTCGGTGCATTCTCCTTAAGAAAGATAAGGGGTGCACAGTCCATTTTAGAAAACACATTCTTGTGGTTAAAACATAGAAGATCTCAGTGCTTGGAGGGACAATGGTGTATATAGTGTTCCCCCTTTCCCAGGCCCTGGTCAGTAGGCAATTGTTTGTTGCCTCCCACTGTGGAAATACTCAGGAAGCTCCTTTGCTTGCAAACAGCCAGGTTTTTGTTGTTTCTAAGGACCAGGCCCAGTAGGTTAACAAAACTTTTAAGAACTACTCAGGAAAAGATTGCTTGAGGGGACTCTCCTGTGTGAATTTCTTTCCTTTGTGTGTGTCAGTCTACTGAATGACTTTTCTCTTACTTTAAAGTTTCTTCTCGTGGTTATAACCACAAAGTGTTCCTTATTTGTTATTAAAAAGACATGGTGAATATAAAGAATAAATGGAATCCCCACTGTTCCTGGTCTCAGGGTATGAGATGGCCAATAGCTGGTTTCCTTCCAGAGTCTTCTGGATAAATGATTTTATGTATCTGAAGTCATATTGCTCATGCATTCATGTCCTACTTTCTGCACCAGAATATTATACCAGAATAGCATTTTTAATGGCTGTGCCTTGTGTGGACACTCATAGTTTACCTAACAGTTTCCTGTTGTGTGTCTAAGTGATTTGTACTGTATATCATGGCATCCGGCTGCACGCGTAGAGCTGAGCAGTTTGTGAGTGTGCTCTTTGGCTGTGTGCACTTCTGGGCCAAGAAGTTTCATTCTTTCAGCGCATTTCCTGCTGCTATGCTTTGAAGCTTTTTGCATGAACCATCTCTATTATGGTAAGTTTATGGAATTGAGGGTGCTGCGGGTGTCTGAGTTTCTCTGCTGATGCTACATCACACAGTAGTGCTCTCCTTTACTGTCTCCAGCTTTAGAGTCTCGGGCCTCACCAGAGTGAACAGAGACTGAAACAGGGGAACATATATTTGAAGGGACAATGGTTAGAGAGAGCATAGGGTAGGAGTGGAAAGGGAGGAAGGGTTAGGAGCAGGAAGAAGTGGAGGAGGTAGTGGTGGCGGCAGCTGCCCCATCAGGCTTAGCTGGGAGAAGAAAAGGATGCAGTAAGGTTTGGAGGTCTCTGTTGAAAGATGATGTCACTCAGTGGACGAAATTAGAAAAGTGAAAGAAGCCAGACCGTGTGCTTTGGAACGTTGCTGCCCACAGGGGCGAAGCACTAACTGAAGATCAATAGATGAGCATCAAAGAACCAGTTAGGCTTTGACACAGCTGCTGAACTGCAGCAGTTTATGAGGAGAAAGCAGAACATTATAAAATACAAAAGAAATTTTTTAAAAAACTGATAAAGATAGTATTGTAAAAGCAAAGACTTATAGCAGTGCAGTTTCTGAGCATCCCATTGTCCTGTCGAGGTGCTGGTGCTATGGTGGCAGGTGTTGTGTCGTGACAGTGTAGTCATCAGTACAAAGTTAATGACTACCTCAGACAGGTAGGTAGGAAATGATGTTCTAAGAGGCAAGTTATTCCTCCTGCAGCAAAGAAAAACGCTAGAAGACTTAAGAAACTCTGTGTGTGACAGGCCCGTCCCCTTTTGGTCACTGATGTGACAGCAGTATGAGAGGGTGGTATGTTACAAGCTGCCATCCTGCCCTCCGTGTGCCAAGGGTTTCTGGACACGTGTGTGTGTCTCACTCCAGGAGACCCATAAAGATTCTGGGAAGATAGAAATAAGTCCAGACCACAATTTAGCAAGTTGAGGGCCTGGGTTTTAGCTCCACTCTGCTTCTACCCTACTTAGGTGATCTCAGATGTATTCTCCCCTTTAGGTTTCTGAATCTGTGACTCTTGAAAAGTACAGAAGTTCTGGAGAGCAGTGGCATTTACGTGTGTGTGTGTGTGTGTGTGTGTGTGTGTGTGTGTGTGAGAGAGAGAGAGAGAGAGAGATTGAATTATGGGGCTAAAATGTTCCAATTACTAAATTATGTTATCTATTTTTCACACGATAAACAAAAAAGGGAGAGGATAAGAAAGATTGTACTTAGACATTCTTGCCTGCAAACGCCTTGAGCCTATGACATTAAAAGTGTGAGACTAGAACCATAGACAGACCAGCAATCTGATTTCAAGAGGATGCTCCACCCTTTTGTGGTTTTTAGATCCTCCTTCCTTTCCTCCAGATCCTGTCAACACCAGACAGTTTAATAAGCTGCCTGCCCACTTGGTGGCAGCTTGTCAGTTAAAGCTCAGTTTACCTCAGCTTCCCCAGGATGAACTGAGAGCAAGAACCATTGGCAGACACAGCAGACTCCTCTTAGATGACTTGTTAGGCTTTGCATGTGTCCATGCCATTGCCAGCCACAAGTGGGGATCTGTGCCAGGCTCTGTGGGTTAGGCTGCATAGAGAGGACAGCAGAAGGCAGGCAGCCACAAGTCACTGAGGTGATAACTACTTCTAGCCAGGGAAATTGGAGAGTTTTCTACAGTTAAAAAGGTGTGTGCTTGCTTTCCTTTAAAAGGGAACTTTCTTTTCTTTTCTTTTCTTTTCTTTTTTTAATTTATTTATTTATTTATTTATTTATTTATTTATTTATTTTTGGTTTTTTTGAGACAAGGTTTCTCTGTATAGCCTTGCCTGTCCTGGAGTCGCTTTGTAGACCAGGCTGGTCTTGAACTCACAGCGATCCACCTGCCTCTACCTCCCAAGTGCTGGGATTAAAGGCATGTGCCACCACGCCTTGCAAAAGGGAACTTTTTAATTCCTTTTCTATCCACCACAAACCCAGCAATTTGGTAAGTGAACATTTGCTAAGGAGACATGGTAAGAGCAGCTATAAGCTCGTGTCCCATTGTCCATGTCTGTGGAGCTCTTAACCCTAGTAGGTCATCTGGGCAGCCCCACCTCACAGGCAGGCCCAGTGCTGCCCCTGCCCACCTACCCCTGTTCTTAGGGAACCAATTCAGCCTGCTGGCAGAAGGTTTCATGTTAATTTGCAGGGCATGTTTTTCCAGAGAGGATTCTCCATTTCCTACTGGGAAAACAACAGCATGTTTCTCTACAAGACAGAGGGTCCTGAAAGTCTGTTTGATTACATAACTGCTTTGCATAAATGACTGGCGCTTCTTTTTTCCTTACTTGTTGCCACTTAGTCAATTAACTAGAAGGGCTGAGCCCCATGATAGCACAGATCATTTCAGAAGAGTAAGCCAGATAATAAAAAGTAATGCCCTGTCCATGATAGAACCAATCATCTGTTTCCTATAGGTTTACAGTATCTAATTAAAATGATGTTTTAATCAAAAGCTTCCCTGTATTTTACAACATTTTCATGACTTTCTAAATTCATTCCCATTTAATTATTATAATGAACATAATTAATATGTGCTGTCAGCTCCTCATTTTCTTTACATTGTATTGGATAATTAAATTTGGTCTGATAATTAAATTAAGTCAAATGAAAGATTATGTGACTGCCTGAAATTACTGTCCTGGGAATAAGCACCTTTGCATATTCATTTTGATTAGTGACTGCCTTTCTTATTTGGTAAGGCCTGATAGAGTCCAGGTATCCCAGCTACAGTCTTAGGATAATTGGACGATCACTTTGCCCAGTCCTCTCTATAGTACCATGAAAACAGATCAGAGCTTTCTACTTTCTCAACTCAGGACCCCTTTTTGTCCAAGAAATTGTTTCATGACCCTGAGTGAATAGATATATAAAATAGGTATAGAAATCAAACATTTACTGATAATAAATCATAAAAGAAATTTATTTTAAAACAATCCTTAGTATACATACAAGTTTATTATTTACTAAAACCTGTGGCAAATGTGATACTAATTAGATGGGTGTGCCTATTCATTGTTACATAAATAATTAAATATTGGCTGAATATTTGATACTGCAGATCATAGAGCATCTTCAGCAGTTAATTGATATTTATAATCAGTATTAAGACCATAATTTTTAAAATAAAACCATCATTTCTATATATAGTACAAACTGACAAAAGTATGTTTAGTGGAGGGGCAGCTTTCCACAGGGACGGGCATACCAACTAGTTCTTCAGTACAACAACACCAACCCTTAAATGTGCATACAAGTAACATTATTCATCAGGTTGTATCCAGAAATATATGCATATGCAAATATATACATATACATATATATGCAATAACAATTAGTTAAAAAAAGAAGCCATAAATTTCAAGGAGAACAAGGAGTATACGGAAGGGTTTAGAGGGAGTAAGGGAAAAGGAGAAATGTAATTAAATATAATTTTGAAACTAAAATTAATTTTTTAAAGTATGTTTAAGGCCTTTGAAATTATTGGAATTCTGTCTTAACCTGAAGACAAATTCATTCATAGTTTTTGTTTTAATGAAACTCAAGTCAGCAACTCCAACAGCAATTTTTAAAGTCAAACCTAACAATATAACTCAAAGATGCACTAATTTGATATTTACATGACAGTAGAAAAGTATTAGAAGTCTTTGTTTTCTGTAATTAAACCATTATGTTTCTGTAAGAGCAGAAAACTTTGCTGGTACAGTAAAAAATACTTTATTTCATATCAAATATAATAGTCTTGAATCTAAGCCAAGGTGTTTTGAGGTATGTTTGTTGATGTTGAGGACATGGTATATGTATAGCAAACCGTGCACGTGTTGTATGTTCAGAATCAAGGTGGTGGTAAAAGTGCACCACACAGCATGGGGAAGTGCTGCTAGAATCACCCCGCAGTCATCGCATGGGATCTTACATTAATGTTTCATCATTGTATGTTGAAAACCTTTTCCTGTTGCCACAATTTTCACAGTCACCTAAGTCATTTATATGACCTTATAATAAGGTCATGACCCACAATTCAACAAGCTGGGGTAGATGGTGTAATCTGCTGCTCTTTCTAGGACAGTCAGAACAGGCAGAGAGGCCAGACACTCCAACTATGTGGTATGTTTTTTCCAGGTCATTTGATAACAACTTTTTGTTTGTTCCTGTGTTTGTTTTGGTTTAATTTTGTTTGTTTGGTTGGTTGGTTGGTTTGATTTCTTTTCTTTTCTTTCTTTCTTTGTTGATTGATTTTTTTTTTTTTTTTTCCGAGACAGGGTTTCTCTTTGTTGCTCTGGCTGTCCTAGACTCACTTTGTAGACCAGGCTGGCCTCAAACTCACAGTGATCTGCCTGTCCCTGCCTCCCGAGTGCTGGGATTAAAGGCCTGCGTCACCACCCCCTGGCTTGTTGTGGTTTTTGAGACAGGGTTGGTTTCTGTAGCCCTGGGAGTCCTGGAACTCACTCTGTAGGACCAGCCTGCACGCCACCTTCTGACTTGTTTGTTTGAGACAGGATTTTACCGTGTATCTCCTGACTGTCTTGAATCTCACTTTGTAGATCAGGCTGATCTCCAACTCAAAGAGATCCTCTTACCTTTGCCTCTTGGATGGTGGAATGTGTACCTTACCGTGACTGGTGTCGTCATCGTCGTCGTCGTCGTCGTCATCGTCGTCGGTGGTGGTGGCGGCGGCGGCGGTGGTTTAAGACATAGTTTCTTTGTGTAGCTCTGGCTGTCCTGGACTCTTTTTGTAGACCAGGCTGGCCTCAAACTCCTGGCAATCTGCCTGCCTCTTGTCTCCCTGAGTAATGGGATTAAATACATGCGCCACCGCACCTGGCTGCCTGGTGATTTCTTTAATGATAATTCCTAAAAGGAATCTGCTGCACTCATTTCAGGCATTTCCCTGCACACATAAGTAATCTATTGGTTTCATTCCATCTACAGGTAAGGAAGACTCAGTTGTCTCTTTGTTGCAGCTGCTGTGTTGTATTCTATTTTATGTATTTTTTAATTTGTGTGTTTGTGTATAAATCAGAGAACAGTGTGTGGAAGTCAGTTCTCTTTTCCCACCGTGTGAGTTCTGGGAACTCAGGCTTGGCAGCAATCACTTTACTGGCTGAGCCATCCCACTGCCCTTTGTGGAGTTTTATTTTGTTTATATTTTATTTGCCATGCTAGGGCTTGAAATAAGAGCATCATACATGGCAGGCAAGTACTTTTCTGCTGAGCTTTACACCCCTGGCTTCAGTTGTTTGAGAATGGCAGTTAATGTGGAAATAGAGTGCTTGCCTAGCCATTTCCAGAAGCACAATCCAGCTTTTAGAGAGCTCAGAACTGGCCTAAGTCCTGCTCAAACATCCTTATCTTCCTCTTGATCTTTCGCAAAGACAGGTGGTCCATGCTGGGTCACACCTACTTGGTACACTCCACTGACCTTATCTAGTCCATGCGCTGCATTGGGGTGGGAGTGAAGAGTGTCCGTCACTCCAGGCTTCCTGTTCTCCCAGTGTCAGCACCTCATTTTTCACCTGCCACATAAGCATTCACCTTTCTACATTTTCTTCCTTATGGTAGCTATAGTTCCTTTCATAAGATGGAAGTGCATCATGTCTAAAGAAAATCCCAAGAATTTCAATAATATAACCATTTTTGGAGCCAGGTTATTCTCAATATTATAACACCAAAGAAAAACATGAGACCAGAAGGACAAAAATGGATCATTAAAAGTAATAATTGCCTAAATATATAAGTCAGTGATGTGCCTGCTATTAGAACAGAGAAGTCTGCCAGCCACCATATCTGGCTATGTATAGTGAAAGTCACCCCTTCACAGGATCCAAACAAAAAGACCTTTCACTTGCCTCATCATTTGTGGCTTTTCCTACACAATTTTAGTGCAGTATCATATGCTCAGTGTGTGTGTGTGTGTGTGTGTGTGTGTGTGTGTATTCCACAAACTACCTGAGAGGTCCTAAGAAACTCCTGGATGGACAGTGGCTGCCTTGCCAAGGAACAAAGTGGAGTTGACAGTAGGCAGTGCAGGAATTTACATGCAGCTTCAAGCCTGAATACTTAGAGCAAGACCTTAAGATTGTCACATTTCATTGTGCAAGGACCATCATGGGGTTGCTTCCTGATATGTGACACAGTTGTTCCAGGTGCTCCTGCTGTGGCTGACACAGTAGCAGGAGAGGAGGCTCTAAATAGGCTCTGGATGAATCTGCAATTGAAAATTTGAATTTAACTTAATCATATAAAAAGTCAAATGCCATAGTGACTCTGAGCATAGGCTCCAAGGTCAGCTGGCTTTGACACCCTAGCTCATGACCCTGCGCAAGCTGCTGAGCCTCAGATTTCTTACTTCAGTGGTTGTTAGCCACAAGGGTGACATAAGATTAATAACTTACATGTGTATTTTAAAACTAGGCCCAGCTTCAGAGCATCAGAAGACGGACAAAGGATTGCCCAACCCAGGTCCCTTTGCCCAGTGTTCAGAGTGTTCAGTAGGGCTCACAGGCCTCAGCTATCTATCTTTTGCTCACTTAAAAATCTGTTGGGGTGTCACATGTGCCCAAAATTAGAAGAACTCTTGTCAGTTTAATTCACAAGTGATAATTAATCTTTTTTTTTTCTGAATCTATGCTTTCGGTCATAGAGGAACTTTTAAAATAAAATACCCAGAGATAGGCTGTAAGGTCTAGTCTTTACTCAAGGTCTCCTGAAATAAGTAAACTTTATATTGCCATTGTCAGTCCCCAAAGAAGCTGTAATGGCTTCTCTAGTATCCTTCTATATCTGTGTGGCTCTGGGCAAATCACTGCCCATCTCTAGACTTCAGTTTCCTGTTTATAAAAAGAACTAGGTAGGCCAGCAAGATAGCTCATCAGGTAAAAAGTGCTTGCTTCCTCCAGCTCTAGCAGAGATGAATTTACACTTCTAAGATGAATTACTAAGCTATGGCCAGAACAGCATTCAGATAAGTTTAATTATTTTCATTTTGTTAATGTGTGTGTGTGTGTGTGTGTGTGTGTCGTTTGTGTCTGTGTGTGTGTGTCTGTCTATGTGTACACACACATGCATGTGGGTACTTGAGAATACCAGAAAGGAACATAGGGTCTCTTGGAACTGGAGTTACAGGCTGTTACGAACTACATGACAGGGATACTGGGAAGCAAACTCAGGTCCTCTAAAAAAGCAGCAAGTGCTCTTCCGTGCTAAGCCCTAAGGATAACAATCACAAATCCTCTAGTTTCACTGGCTGTCTGGCTGTTCCTCAAGCACATCTCACCATCTCTCCACTCAGACCTTCATCCTTGCTGCTTCTTGCCTAGAATCTACCTCTCAGACATCAGCATAATTTCTGTTGTTCACTTCCAAAAGTATTGTGCTTACCCGTCCTGTTAGAATCTCTGCTAAGGTTCTGACCTGTGGACCAGGCACGCAGTTACTGTTTTCAACTCCCATGCTTTTATTTTCCTTCACTCATTTAGTACCCCCAATACTCATTTATTTTATCTGTTTTGTTTTGTCTTTTTGCCCTGCTAAAATGTTAAGTACTTAAGAACAAAAGTCCTCATTAGTGGTACATATTACAGTGCCAGGCACATAGGATAACTATGTCCTGAATAAATATTGGATGGTGAGATGGCAAAAGTCTCTCTCTGTATGTGATGGTCCAGATTTTGAAAGATCCATTACTTCCATTTACTGACCAAATCTCCTAAACTTTTAGTTGAAACTTTCTTTTTAAAAAAAAAATATTTATTTATTATTTATACAGTATCTGCCTGCATGTGTGCCTCAAGGACAGAGAGGGCACCAGATCTCATTATAGATGGTTGTGAGCCACCATGTGGTTGCTGGGACTTGAACTCAGGACCTTTGGAAGAACAGCCTGTGCTGTTAACCTCTGAGCCATCTCTCCAGCCCCAGTTGAAACTTTCTTTAGCCATTTCTTTGGTATTATAATATATCTTCCTAAAAGAAATGTCATAGCTGTAACTGCTGGCTTTGAAATCCAAAGGAAACTATGTGGCTAGCCTTGTATTTGAAAAAGCAACAGTGTCAGGAGCTTTAAAGAACAAGGCTCCTACCTCACCCTCTACTCTCACAGAGTGTGTCTGGCCTATGGCAGGCTGAGTGTTGGTTTCCAGGCTATGACAGAGACAGTTCCCTAGCTCATGAGGTCATTGTTAAAATTAACTATTACCTTGTTAGCTAGGTCACAGTTTGTTTGCTCATGCTGTGAAGTAGTAGTTCTGCTTTTGAGGTGGGTCCTTTCTCCCCAGATTGGTGGCAGTATCACAACAAATCTACTCTAGCTTTGTGTGGTTGGATTAAGAAGAAGCTTTTTGCTGGGCCCGGGGGCACACCCTTGTTTTTAATCCCAGCACCTGGAGCAGAGGCAGGCAGATCTCTGTGTATCCGAGGCCAGCCTGGTCTACCAAGTGAGTCCAGGACAGCCAGGACTACAGACAAAAAAAACCCTGTGTGTGGGGGTCTAGGTAAGCACCAAAAGGCTTCAGCAGCCCCACCTCTGTACCTTTATTGGTTGGCAGCCCTGCCTCTGTACCTTTATTGGTTGGCAGCCCCGCCTCTGTGCCTTTATTGGTTGGCAGCCCCGCCTCTGTGCCTTTATTGGTTGGCAGCCCCACCTCTGCCCTTCCTGGTGGGCAGCCCACATGACCTTGCTCTTGGTCTGGCTGTGCTTATTCCCTTTCCTCAGCAGACATTGCACATTTTTGGCATCTCGAGTTTCCGGGGTCTCCACACCTTCAGCTCCACTCTTAAAGCTCAAGGACTGCCACTGGGATTCTGGCCTTGCTGCAAATTTCTTGGTCTTCTAGGCTTTCCTTTGAAATCTTGATGGAAGCCTCCTCGACCCAACAGTTCCAGTTTACCTTCAAGACCAGCATCTCTTGGGCAATCATAAGGTCAAACAGTAATGACCCTCCCCCAGCCTTGGACTGTGACTACAGTAGATTCAAATTCCGGGGTGTTGGGGCCGGGGTGGGCTGGATCTGGATAAATAAATCCTGAGACATCCTTGGGTGTGCAGGATGCGACAAAGCTCTCTCCTTAGAGCAAAAGCTTTCAAGTGAGTTTACCCTTTTATACTCCTGGCCTTGGAAAGGGTAGGGTCCTTTTTATTTCTGAAGTATCTTCAAGACATCTTTAGTATTTTAATGATATGACTATGCTTAATAACTATGTCTTCCTTGCTAACAACTTTAAATGTGTCCCTTTTTCTAGCCAGTCCACAAACTTCTCAGAAGTTTCCCCACTTCTTTTTGCTCCCAATTCTCACTATAAAGTTGGCTAAAAGCAGGCAGTGCCACCCACAGACAACCTGAATGCTGCCTCAGAGCTTCCTCCACCAGATTCATTAATCCATCACTTTAAACTCCTCATGCCACAAAGTCTTATGGCATCCATATAATTAATGTAGGTGAGTCTTTACCAGAATGCAACAGATATGGCTTCTGGCCCAACTTGCAGGAGAGTACTTGACTCTCATCTGAAACCTCATGCACACCATCTGTAATCTCCACATTCCTGTCAACATCCTCAGCTCTTACCAGAATTGGCCACCGAGCACTCTTTGCAACATTCTAGGGCTTCTGTAGCTTACACCTCCAAATTTCCTCCAGACTAGTTCCAATGGCTCAGGAATCACATGTCAAGTTGTCACCATGACAAGCCAACCTCTTGATGCTGCGTTTCTATTGTTGGCAAGACTTTTTATTGGATGACAAAATACCCTAGACCCAATCCTCCCTAATCCCCCAGAATTTGAGTCCACTGAGTCACAGTCCAAGCCCGGGGGAGTGCTCATTAGTGCTTGACCCAGTGGCAGACCTTTTCATTGCCCAAGTGATGCTGGTTGTGAAGGTTTGAGGCCTGTGGCAAGACATAGTGGGCATTAGGATGAAGACATGCCTACTTTTTGGCAGCCAAGAAGCAGAGATTGTACCTCTGCTAGTGGGCTTCTTTCTTCTTCCTGTCTTGTTACACATCTGGGCCCAGCCTCTGGGATGGTGCTGCTCACTCAGAGCGTGTCCTCCCAACTCTGAGTTAATCAGAGAACAACACACACACACACACACACACACACACACACACACACACACACACACACACACACACACACACAAATACTTTTCTAATGTCCTCAGAAGCTCTCCTTTGCCACCTCATAGTACCTGATAGGCTGGAATCCTCACTAGGTCCCTGCTTTAAGGGATTAACAGTTTGCTCTTGAAGCTTGATGAAAAGACGGGCTTCGGCCATGAATGTATTCTCAGCTGTTCCCTTTTCTACCTCTGTAATCCTAGGCAAGCCACTCACCTTCCCAGGGTGTATGTATATCCTTATCTGTGATATATAGATCATATTAATAACATGCCATGTGTTTTTTTTTTTTTAATGCACAGTGAGTTAAATCGGTTACTTAACAATTAGCACATTCCCTGGCCCGGAGCAAATGCTAGCCTGTAATATTGTTAAAACTATTGTCATTCCCCCCCAGAGTCCCTGCTCCTAATGAGAAAAGCCCCAGTATCCATTCAAGCCCCTCTGACACTTAATACCATCTTAAGTAGGTTATCTCTGCTGTCAGAGTTTGTTCTCCCATCTGCTGAGAAGATGGAGAAAGCTCTGAGTCTCCTGCCTCCAGGTTCCTCTGCCGGTCCAAAGGATGGGGCTGTCTTCCCATGGCTGGGCCTCTGGGCTGTTCATACACTGCTCTGACCCAGCCAACAAGGAGTCCCAGGATAGTCAGTCTGGCTCTGGCCACCAGGCTGCCTTCCCAAGAGGCATGGCTGGTTCAGCTGAACCTGCCTGACAACTAGTCAGCACATGCTTGTCTGGAGAGCAGGGAAGGTACAGAAGCAGAGGGGAGGAAGACCTCACGCCAAAATATATCTCTGTGTAGCCAGCTGAAAAGCACTGAGATTGTGTGAGGAAGAGAAACTAGAAAACGGCTCACATGAATCAATGTGAACATTTAATGGGCCTTAATTGGAACCTTATCCCACTATTCTTAGAGCCGAGAGATGAAAGCAGAAGAAATCTGAGAGACCATTTATTTTACTTGAGAAAGCAGTAAACTGAAACTACAAAAAGATTTGACTACTATTATATTTTTATGATTAAATAAAATTGTCATAGACTAGTGCTGGTGAGCCCGTAAATGCTCCATGGAATGCACCCAGAGTTTCTGGCAGCTGCTAGGTTATGGCCAGGAACCCTGTCAGCCCATGCTTTGCATCTGGTAGCCCTGCCCTTCTCACACCACACAGCAGCTTATGGGAAGCAAAGTTACCCAGCTCTCCTGGCGAGGGTCACTGCAGCATTTGTTTCTTAAGGAGTTACTAAATTCTGTGCTTCCAGCAATCTCTTCCCCATCCCTACACCCTGCCATGTATAACAGGGCAGGATCTCTCAGTCTCTCTCCTCTCTCTCTCTCTTTCCTTCCTCCCTCTCTGTATATATATTTTCTATGTCATATGTATGTGTATACTTTATTTTTTCATAGAGAAACAGTTTTTAAATATCAGATCCTAGGCTCTAAGGTTTGAATTGGCATATTTCATATAATAACTTCTTTTACTTTTTTAAATAATATATTCTAAACCCACCCCCCTTTACCATTTTTATATGTAGTATCTAGAAGTGTGGTCATTGTAAGGTGTGTCCATGTGTGCCTGCTTATAACACAGGACAGGATGATGTCCAGGAACTTGGAGACCTTCAAAGATCATCCAGCCAACTCCCCTGTGGCCAGACAGGAAGAGACTTGCTTCCTGCCTTAGAGCTAGTTCTCCTGATTCTCTGTCTAGAGATTTCCCTCACACTACTCCATCTTGGTATCAAGTGGGGTATGGAGACATAGGCACATAGAAAATAAAAATTGGTCCCTCAAATTGATTATGATCTGTTGAGTCCACATAATTTCCAAGGCCAGTGCTCTATCAGCAGGCCTCCTTCTCAGATGTGAATTAAACAAAAGCAGGATTTAGGTATTCTCCGACAAACCATAGAATCAGCAGGTCTTAGTGTTGGCCAACTGTGTAAAGTAAGCTAGCACAAACTTCTGCAGTTGGATGCATTTGAAAGAAATTGAAAATGTGCTTCTTTTAAACTATAGCTCTTTTCCTCATAGAAGATTTAAGAAATAATTAAAAAAAAAAAAAAAAAAAAAAAGAAGCTCTATCATGTAACAAAAGACCAGAGGGTGATTTATTTTGGGGGAAATGCCAATATTGTGAATTTTGTGGCCTTTTAAACATTTACCAGTCATTCCTTCTCTTGTTTATCAGCTTTTACTAAATGCCCACCATGTTTTAAACCATGTGCAAAGAGATGCAGAAGTGCCTACAGTCCACGCTGTTTTGTGAGGAGTCTACAGGCCAGACACATAAGTGCTGAGCTACTTTAGCAAACATCGCAAGAGGCCTGCAATCACTGGGGACTGCTCAAGACATGCAGGATGATGGGAAACAAAATAGACCATGTCTTTGCCCTCGTGTTGCTGATGTTTTGAAGAGTGAAGTTCAAACAGAAAAATTTAAATAGCTCAGGTCTATGATAGAGACACTCCACAATAGAAGCAGTGCTTGTGCTAGTACATAAAAGCAAAACAGAGGTTCCTGGGTCACACAGGGAATGTGCATAAGGAAGAACATAAGCAAAGGTACTGAGGTATGAACTAGCCTACAGGTGCAAGGAACTGCAGGCTGGTCACTGTGGACGAAACTTAGCATGTGAGAGAGGGCAAGAGCTAAGCCTGAGATGAGGCACAGCCCAGGTCATGAGGGACCAACATGACAAGGAATGAGATTGAGGAGCCTGATGTTGTTAGCATGTGGCTCACAGTCCAGCACTTGGAGAATGGGTAGGTTAGTTGTCAGATCTTGGATGCCCAACATCCAGGCCTGGTCCCAATAGTCCTGAGTCATTACTCTCCTCTGCAGAAGCTGAGAAACCTGGCCCAGAGGCTCTCTCCTAGTCCTCTGCTAGTGACACCAGCAGATGACTGACTTTCCTCTGGATGCTAATTAAGGGCCTTCTCAGTTTCCCCACCAGAACATAGAAAGACAGCCACTTACCCTCTTTACACAAAAAAAAAAAAAAAACCCACCTATCTCTAGGGTCACCTGGTTTCTACTATCTAGGAGAGGCCAAGTCCCCAGCTACTGTAAGTTTGTTTCTCTTGACCTGAGATTGCTCTCTCTATTTTCTCTCCTCTCTCTTCCTCCTTCCTGGATTCTCTACTGCTGCTCCACAGCGGAGAATCCAGGACCACCACTAAGAAGGTGCTGCTCAGAGACTGAAACCTTTCTAAGATTTCTACAGTTAACCCCAGCCTAGAAATATCTGTGGAAGAGCCACGGTTCGAAAGAAAGATAATTGTTGTGGAACTAGACAAAGGAACACTTGGGTTTCTTTGCTTTCATTTTGATTTGATATGATTTGATATGTAGGTGAATCTCATTTTTCTACTGGGTTGTTAAAGTCGCCACTCCCACCCTACTCCACAAGGCATCAGATTAAACAAACAAGGTGTGTGTGTTTGGGGCATGCCTTTTTCTTTTTCTTTCTCTTTTTCTTTTTCTTTTTAATGTAGAAGTTACTGGCCTCTAGGACATTTTGTCATATTGCTCCTGTCATAAGCCTGGGTTCCAGGTGTGACAAATTGGCAAGAGCAGCAACTGCCAAACTTGGCCACCACAGCTGCTACCTCTTTCCTCCAACATTGTGCAAGCCCAGGTTTGCAGAGAGGAATGCACCAACTACTTTGTTTCTGCTCTGCTAGAAAAATATTCTTTGTTCCAATGATTTACAGACTCTTTTAGCTGTCTGTTTTAATGAATTTAAATGTCTAGACACCTATTTTTGCCCCTGTGTTGGGGACATCTTGTCTCTAACAAGAAAAGGAAAAAAACAAATTGGGACTCTTAGGCACAAGGAATGTGCCCTGGTGAGATGTAACTGTTTGCATTCACCCCTCTCTACTCCATTTGCCCCACCACACGGGGGGGGGGGGGGGGGGCAGAACAACTTTGACAGAACAACTTTCAATGCGTGTTGAACAAAACTTGTTCTCCCATGTGCCCCCTTCCCCACTACACACACATACACACACACCTGACTCCCTATACCACTGTGCCAAGATGCCAAAGAGCTCTATCATCTCTCCTTACAGACTGAAAGACAATATTAGCTGAGAGCCTTGAAGGCCCCCATGGTGAGCAGACCCTGGGCTCTGATGTGGTAGATACAAGCTCCTGAAATAACTTAGAATCAAAACTAATTTATAGCTTGGTTTTAGAACCCAAAATTCATTCACTCTTTTTCCAAATAGTTGGGGGAGAGCTCTCATTTACCAGGCCCTGCACTAGGCATGATGACGTGTAGCAGTGGCACAGGGTAGCTCTTGTCCTCAGCACAGTCTGGAGACTTCTACCAACTGGGGTTCACTATAGTCTATGTTAGCCTGAATAACTGCTCTATATCCAGAGCAAGATCCGTCTATCTTACTCTTTGCTCTGGTTTTTTATTTTATTTTATTTGTATGTGTTGGAATATTTTGTGTGCATGTGTATCTGTGTACCACATGCATGAACATGCCCATGGGATCCACAAAGAATGCTAAATCCCCTTGGACTAGAGTTGCAGGTGGCTGTGAGCTGACATGTGGGTGCTGGAGATTGAGCCTGAGTCCTCTGTACAAGCAGCCGTTGTTGGGCTGGAGAGATGGCTCAGAGGTTAAGAGCACTGACTGCTCTTCCAGAGGTCCTGAGTTCAATTCCCAGCAACCACATGGTGGCTCAGACAATCTATAATGTGATCTAATGCTCACTTCTGGCCTGCAGGTTTACATGCAGGGAAAGCACTGTATGCATAATAAATAAACAGGTTAAAAAAAAAACAGCCACTGTTAACCAGTGAGCCATCTTTCTGGCCCTGGTAATTTTCTCTTACAGTCAGTAACAGATATAGGGTTCAGGTGACAATAAATATTTAGAAACTTGCCCTAGGTCCTTCTTGGGGATAAACAAAACAAAGAACAATAACAAACCTCTACAAATAAAACAAAGTACAGAGCTTTCTATGACCACTCCTAAGTAGGGAGTTTAGAATCCCTCTATGGAAATAGATAAACCAGAACATGATGGGTTTCTATCCTATTTCTGGTTTTTTGTTGTTTTTCGTTTTGTGGCTCCTTAGAACTGTAGATTTTACTCCAGCACGTGTAGATTGCATCCAGTATGTATAGGGGCAGTCAAGAAGCAACACACAACACGTCTGCAGTTTATTGCTCACTGCTGTCATTTTGATACGGTCAGGGAATATACTATTTCCTCTCCCCCAAAAGAAGCTAACCAGAGTACCTTTAAAACATAATGTGTTTGATATTAACTACTTACAGTCACTTTTAAAGAAACATTTTTACTTCCTGCCTTCTTACATCATATTGATTTGTTATATAGCTTTTCTGCCTTAAGGAATTAGTTTCTTCTGAAATGTCAGGTATGTGAGGATCATCGTGCATGTAGAAGTAAGTAAAAATAATTAATTATAATTAATAAGATATTTTACCATAATATAGTCATGCTCTCAAGACCAAATCAGAAAGAGGTGTTTCCTCTTACGTCAAATGCTTCCTGACAACTTGCTGAGTTTTCATTTCTGAAATCATTTCAATCCTCACTTCTTTTGTGTCCCCATTGCTTCTTTCTGTTGTCAGTTTTACCTGCTGTTCTGTTGCACTCTTCTTAATGTGTTGGTTCTTAGCTGCTGGAGACCAGAAGCTCTATTCTATTAGGCTGCATTTTGAAGTGTGAATTGCTACACTGTGTTGAGTGTGCACAAGTTCCTGTGGTCACTGCCTGAATCATGTAAGAGGATGGTCTAATCTGTAACAATAGAGAGGTCTCTGACTCGGCCAGTACCATTGCCCAATGCTGAGCTGTGTAGATGCTCAGTAAATACCTGGTGATCTCATCTCTCTGTTCAGAGGCCTGCTTACATCCTTCCTTCCTTGCTCTGGCTGCAGCCCACATGGTCACAGTTGGAGAAAGGGGGTCCTCCAAAGGGAAAGGCAGTCAGGCTGCTTTCCACGTTTATATGACTCCAGACCTTCCTAGCCACTCTCTTAAGATCTTGGAGTGAGTGGGACAGATGCTCTCACACAGCTATGAAGTCTTCAGAGTAAACTCTGTCCTACTTTCCTACTTATACTTACTTTCTGTCTCTTCCTCCTCCTCCTCCTCCTCCTCTTCTTTCTCCTTTTTCTCCTCCTTCTATTCAGATTTTTAACAAAGTTTTTACCAGGGCCATACCAAGTATTAATATTTTAGATATATTTTCTGTGAATATAATTAAAATTAAGACCAAAGATAAGGCTTGGGGTGAGCATTGCCTAGAAAGAGAACAATTGCTGCTCAAAGTCACAAGTTTTTTACTCAAAAGTTGAGAGGCCCCAATCAGGCCACACACTGGCAAAGGATGTGTGAACTCTCATTTACATAAATAATTCATCACCAATTTACCAATTAAATTTTTCACATAAAGTGTGTCAGCCTGAAAAATATGGTAGGAGGGCTGCAGAGAGAACGTTTGCCCAGCCCCCAGCCCAATAACACTACCACAAACTGTTTTTACTGAAATAAATGTACTAAAAGGTGACGATATTGGGATAAAGATAAAGGTTTGTGGATTAGAAAAAGTATGTTCCCATAAAGTTTACAAGAATATCTCTAAAGTGAATAAAAACCTGAAAGTCGTTTAGCATTTGTTTACTAAGAGGCAAGTCTCTATAGTTGTCACAGAGATTTCCAACAGAAGAGGAGGGCACCTTGCTGAGTGCTGGGGAATTAGCAGTGCAGCAGGATAGAATACCTGAGGAGCCAGAGGCAGCTAAGTCCTAATGGCATAGCAGTTGCATATTTAAAGTGCAAATCACAGCACTGGAGAGGTGGCTCAGCAATTGAGAACACTAACTATTCTTCAGAGGACCCAGTTTCAATGCCTAGCATCCCAGGGGATTTGACATCTCTTCTGGCCTCTGCCAAAACCAGCTACACATGTATAGACATATATCCAGGCAAAGCACCCATACACATAAAATAACAATTGAAATGTGTTAATATGCCAATTGCTCATATTTAAAGTTGTTGAGTAGATATTTTCAGTAGGATGTGTTATCAATGTCCATATTGGGCATTTACATATGTCCAAAATATGTATATATGAGAGACAGAGGCAGGGTTTATAGGCATTGGAACCCTACAGTCCTGCTCTGGTAGGTGGCTAGGTGCTCAGCCGTGGCAAGGCAGTGCTTATTTTGGAGTCACATGTTCCAACTGTTCACTCCTTGGAGTCCTGCTCCATTGCCACATTAATAAAACTGATCATTTGAAACGAGCCCTTGGCATAGCCCAGCACATAGCCAAGAACTGGTCGTGTGACACTGAGCCAAGAAAAGTGTGTGTTTCAGAAGAAAGGCCTTCCACCTTAGCTTAATCTGGGTATGTTGGTTGGTTTAAACTGTTTAGAATGGCGATGATGGGTCATGCTCATCTTTATCTGGACTGACACTGTCATACAAGACACCACTGACTGACGGCCAGTCCCAGCTCCAGCCCAAACTGGCTAGGAACTTTTAAACTTGTTGAAGCTTGATTATAACAGCAGTTGTCCTCCCACCTCAGTGTTGGCCTCAGGTGTGGATAGACAGACTAGGCCCAGGGCCTCCTGAGTACTGTCTCAGCTGAGCCAGAGGATGCTGAGGTTCCGGCAGTGCCCTAGACAACCTTGAGCTCCTTCATCCCTCATAATACACCAGTGTTACCCAGTCCATAAAGGGGAGACCTTTTCTAGATCTCTCCCTGTAACCAGATCAGAATTCCCTAGTTGGTGCTGGGGTCCTTGAGACTATCAGTTCTGGCATACCTCTAGACACTGTGGCTCAGAGTACCACAAAATCCAATCATTTTGCTGTTTGTTGCTAGGGTGGTGGGTAAGGGATATGGGTAGTTTTGATACTTCTCAGCCCAGGCTGACCTTGAACTTCTGACCCTCCTTCTGTAACTCCCCAAGTGCTGGGGTCACAGGTGTGCACCACTGCACCTGGGGGAGCTGATTTTCATGGCTCTGCTGCTTCGGATTTCTTCCAGCACTTGCGGACTTCCTTAAGTATGTCAGGGGAAGCTCATCCTGGAGAGGAATTGGAAGCCAATGGCAGTTGTCCTAAGTCCAACAGAGTGCCTCAAACTCAAGTGGACAGACAGACACTGAGAGAGACAGTCTAAGCGTCTGTTGCTCTGGACTCTGACTTTCGTGGATCATGCTTACACAAGGATTTTCTTTTCAAAACTGTCAGGATGCATTTACCATTTCACCACCACAAGATCCTGGCTGGCACCCCAAGCACTGTTTGCACAGCTCTGTCCTGCACAGGCAAGGCCAGGGAGCAACCTCAGCAGTGACTGTTCAGGTGACATTAAGCCTACTGATGATTGAAGCCAGCCTCTGCCAGACCCTCTGCTCTAAGGAAATGGGGAAAGGATGCTGGAAAGCATTTGTTAGGCTGGGGGGATGGGGCCAGTGCGGGCACTGCTCCTCAGAAAACTTAGAACGGAGAACTGGTGAGATAGCCAGTATCCCTAACACTGCCTGTGCTTTGTGGGCGTGGACACATTAATGGTCTGCTTTAGACCTTGAAAGCTTCCATCCACCAGTTTTATGGAAAGGACTCTAAACTTAAATTAGCTGAGTGGTTGTATTGACCGTTACAGGGCCAGACTTAGAACCCACGGCTATCTGCAGCCAGCACTCTTGAGCCTGCATAGTGCCTGAGACGTAGCCCAGGGACAGCTGTTCACCTCTGCAGCACCTGGAGAGTGATGGGAACCCTTCTAATGGAACACTGTTCTGAGGACATTAGAATGGTAGTTTTATTGCAAGAACAATAGAGGTATCACTCTGTCCATAAGCCAAGAAAAAGCTATGTACACACATAACTAGGCATCCAGAAAGAAGGTCCTTAAGAGAGCCTGATCATGCTGGTACCCTGACCTCAGACTTCTAGCCTATAGAACTGTACGAAATATGTGTGTTGCTTATGTCCCTCCAGTCTATGGTGTTTTGCTGTGGTCAGCTAAGACAATCTGATACTGAACCTGTGAGTTTCTTCTCTCCACCAAAACTTCCTTCACCTACAACTGTGACGTGCCTGCATGTGATCCAGCCTTCCAAGTACACTCCACCTGTCAGTATGGCTCCTAGAGAGCCCGGGAGAGGAACGCTCCTCCCACAACACAGCATCCTCCACACTCCTTGTATCGCGATTGCTTGTATAAATACCTCGTCTCCCACAAAACTCAAACCAATGTCAAACCAATCCTGCCTAGCATGTGGCATCTTCGCTGAGTGTGAGGAAAAACTCTTTCTTCTCTTTTGTTCCTATGGCATCAGTATATCAGTTGGCATGGGACACATACCACAAATGATGCCTGAAGTTAGCATTCTCTATTTGGTGCCAGAGGCCTACTGGGTGGCCAGGGTCCAAAGCAAATTAAAGAGCCACCAAGTTCAGCTGGCTCTGGTGGCACATGTCTTTAATCCCAGCACTCAAAAGGCAGAGACAAGAGGATATCTGTGAGTTCCAGGCCAGCTTGGTCTACAAAGCAAGCCTAGGCCAGCCAGAGCCACACAGAGAAATTCTGTCTAGAAAAAACAAAACAAAACAAAAGGACCACCAAGTTCACTAGACTAGTCTATCATATCATCATCCAAGGACACTAAAAAACATCCTGTGGGTTTCAAGGCAATTGGGTAAAAATGCAGGATTATGTCCCTGGCTTCTCCTTAAGAGACCAGAGGAGCTGTGCTGCCATGGTCCTCCCCAGAGCAGGATCAAAGGATGACTGCAAAGCCTTGAATTGTTCTCTTGTATTTTAATATAGTCAAATAGTTTTCATATTATTTTTCTCAAATTTAAAATGTAGAAATCTAAGCTTTCAATGAGAAAGAACATGTTTAAAAAAAAAAAAAAAACAGTATTAGCGGGGTGTGGTGGTGCATGCCTTTAATCCCAGCACTTGGAGACAGTCTTGAAAAACAGTATTCTCGGCCATTTTTTCTTTCTTTATTGGGGTGCATGGTAATACTGCTGTTTGTTTACTTTGTGAAATTGAGCTATTTGATTTGTGTGTGTGTGTGAGAGAGAGAGACAGACAGAGAGAGAGAGAGAGAGAGAGAGAGAGAGAGAGAGAGAGAGAGACAGGGTGTCTCTGTGTAGCCTTGGTTGGGCTGGACTTTCTTTGTAGACCAGGCTGGCCTCTACCTCCCAGAGATCCACCTACCTCTACCTCCCAGAATGCTGGGATTAAAGGCATGTGCCACCATGCCCAGCCAAAGAAAATACTTATAAAAACATTGTCTACTTTCAACCCCAAAGCAATTGAACACTTCACAAAAGGCTACTCACTAATGGATGAGTAAAGGCAGACCCCCAGATCTCCTGCTCTTTTAGCACCTATCTTATTTTATTCGTTTTTCAAGACAGGGTCTCTCTATGTAATCTTGGCTATACTGGAACTTACTACATAGACCAAGCTAGCCTTGAAGTCACAGAGACCTGCCTGCCTCAGCCTCCCAAGTGCTGAAATTAAAGGTGTGCACCACCACATCCAGCAAGCACCTATTTTATAATTATACCTAAGGTCAAGGTCACTCTCCATCTCTCTTGATCTGTTACATTTATGTATTTATTTGTGTATATATATATACACGTGCACATGTGAGTATACCATAGTGTCTGTATGCCAATCCCAGGACAACTCACAGAAGTTAGCTCTTTCTTTGACGATGTCTCCTTCACTTCTGGGTTCCAGGGATCAAACTCGGGGTGTCAGGTAATGGCAAGCACCTTTACCTCACCAGACCCCTCTTGCTGGTATTAGAGCCAACACAGCATCTGAAAACAGACAACATATTTGAAAGAGTTTCTCGATTTTACTGAGGTTGTACCTGCTCCTGAGTTGCTATCTCTAGCTGATGACTTTAGTCACCTGAGAACCATACAGCCAGGGCACTCCATATCCCTACTGCAGTGCTCTGGAAGGAGGCTCTGTGGGAACCCCTGTTAACCAGTGTATCCTAGAAGGTGGGGCTGGTGTCCTGACCAGCACTCACCTTAGTACTGGGGCGCTGTATCTAAACAAGGCAAGGGCAGGCCAGTGGTGACTTAGTTACAGCTCCATCAAGAAGGGCAACAGAAACTCCTCACTGTAAGTCTGAGCTGATTAACTCCATGTCCAGGATTCTGCTAACTTCCTACTGACTAGGGGAAATTTGGAAAGCAGTCCAGGATGACATTTGATCACCTAAGTCCTGGGAATGAGTGGGGATACGAAATAAAACCAAGGCCTAACTTCAGCCTGGTATCTTTCACCAGCCCTACCTACAACTTTCCTAGTGCTTGAAGCTTGTATTCTCAGACTTGCTTCCCTAACCCCCAGGGAAGCACTCACCTAATCCAGCCAACTGTTCCTGTCACATTTCACTGTCTGCCACCTGAATTAGCCCACAGGTCTTGGTGCACTTTCCAGACCTCCTGACACTACCTTCCTACAGTGTCTGAAATGTCTTACTGACTACACCCAATCGTGAGTAGGGTTAGGGTCTCCCCAGCCCTTACAGGTAACAAGGTTGGGACCTACCACAGGCAGTGTCATGGCTGCAGCTCCTTAACACAAGGTAACGAAACCGTGCTGTGCCCATTTGCATCTTCTTCAGTGGGAAGACCTAAAAGTGATGGCCTCCAGCAGAGTCACCCACACTGCCAGTGACATCTATAAACTCACTTCATGAGCAGGTGGTGGGTAGTCAAGTCCCCCTGGGGACACTGCTGCAGGAGGCTGAGTGCAGTGAGCTCAACTGATGGTCTCACACTGTTAATTTACCAGGACTAGCGAGCTGACGTCTTTGAGTTAACATGGTGTCTGTGCCAGCCACACTGGCCCCTTTTAATACCTTTTGAATTACTGGATCACCCAATAATGGCATTTTAACAATGATGTTTCAAAGAAAAAAAAACTAGTTCTTAATTTTTGCCGGAGGGTCGCGGGGGAGAGTTTCAATAATGACATTGTTATAAATTCTAAAGTGGTGACCATTTGGCTGTGTTACAAAATATGTAGATAATAATTAAAATAAAAGTTTAAGTGGAAGCTTTATCAATAAGGTAGATGGTAGAGCACTTTTTTTTCTAGTTGGTGTCAGAAATGGCACTGCACAGCCATGTGCAGAATTGTCACAGTGTGAGTCTTTAAAATTCCTTTTGGATTTGAAGGTATTAACAGGTCCCTATCAACATTCTTTAAAGGTTTTTGATGTCATTTTAGCTATTGAACAAAAATATGTGAACTATTACTTTGTTGATTTTGTTCTTAAACCACACTGCATTATCATCTCAGAATGTGTTCTTAAAGTATTGTTAAAAGTACTTTGAAAACTTGTAAATCCCAGTAATTTATGTTTCTCCTGCCTCTGCTGTTTCCCTCTGTCCTTCTGGTTTCAATTTGAATGCCGTCCTGTCTGGGTGTGTACCTGTAACATGGTGTTTTTCCGAGTACAATTTACAGTCCTGACCTTCCGCTTTTGCAGTGTCCCTAGCCCTCTCAGGGCCTCCTCCCATACATGAAGGGGCTCTGGGTCACCCTGCTCGTTCATATTAGAGTTGTTACTTCAAAGTTACTTGAAACAGAGCTGATTTTGGCATTTCTTAGTTTATCATTTCGGCCTAGGGAGTGAATTAGGAGAGCTTCCCTGCCAGTCCACTAATTGCATTGCCCTATTAAAGTGTGCACAGCTGTAAACCCAGACTGCTTCAGGACAACAGTCTCATTTATCTAAACAGTTCTCCTTTTAGACTCAGTGGCACTGATGGAAACCAAGATAAGGAGTAGGCATTGGAGGAAGGCTGTCAGAGCTGTGCTAGCTGGAGCCGGGCCATCCCTACGTCAGCCCCTTTGCTTTCTAGGACTTGTCTACATACGGAATCCATCTAACTGCATGCAGTGTGTGCAGTGAGCTAAGTTAGGCAGAGACTGCAGTGGGCAGGGCCGCTGCAGACCCCCTCCTACTTTGTTGGCAACAGGAGACTAGGAGACTTAGGGTGCTCTGCTGAAACTGCGCATCCTAAATTGTTCCATAGGTGGCTTTTTCCATGGAATCTGTGCCCTTCACTGTGGACTGTGACTGTTAAGCGACCACAGAATCTTTGGAGTCTTTCTTAAGTTGAGATTTTTTTAAACAATATTTTGGCTCTTTTCAAATATCACTTACATTAAAGTCTGGTAAGGAATCAAGCGTTCTTCTTCTCTTTCTTGCCTCCTTCAGCATGGTCCCTGGGTCAGACCAACAGCAGCTGACTCAACTGGCAGGCCAGCGTTTTGGCAGTTAACCCAGCTCCTTCTCTGTTGTAGGTAATTGTACAGTCCGGCCGCCACCCGACGGTGCTGCAGAAGCTCTGCCAGCTGCCCTTCCAGTATTTCAGTGATCCAAGGCTCATCAAAGTGCTGTTCCCTTCGCTCATCGCCGCTAGTCACAACAACCCCCAGAACAGGCTCATTCTGGAGCAAGAGATGAGCTGTGTGCTACTGGCCACATTCATCCAGGTACTTCTACCTAACCCCTCATTTCTTTTGTTTTTGTGGGCAAATTCATGAAACTGAAAAGTAATGGCAAGGCAGCTCTATGCTCACCCTCCAAGATGCTTTTAAATCTTCACTTATGTCTGTGATTTAATAAATAGCTTCTGAAGCCTGAAGTCACGTTCCTAGAAGCAGGGTAGAGTGTTGAATGCTTCTGCCTGGAGGATTTCAAGCAAAGAGCTTGTTTGCCATTGACAAGATGGAAACTTGTGCCTCCCAAATCTTTAACAGGACACCAGCACCCGGACATGTGTCTGCTCTTGCTTCAGAAGATAGTCACCGAAGAAAGATAAAAATCTGAGTTTATTTGAACATTTTTGAAAATAAATATGATCTGCATATGTGTACGAAGGGGAGATAAAGCCTGTTTGACTGCTTTTTGTTTTAATCTCTAAGTTTGAAGTACAACCTTGTACTGGATCCAGCTCAGTTCTGTAGCACTGAAATGAGACCCAGCGCTGCAGGAAGTGCTAACAGCGTAAGTGAGCTCACTGAGCCGCCAGAGCAGGGCCGGGGACAGTTCTGAACTAAGACTTCCATATCTGTGTGGATGATTATTTTATGAAATGCCCCCCCCCTTTTTTTTTAATGTTCCACTCTAAACTCACTCCCTGCTGCACACACTTCCTGTTCTTCCTAACAGTGAAACAGAAAGCGGGTTCTGTGTGTATTGTCCCTATGCTGGCTAGTGTGCAGATGCCTCTGTCAGAGAGTGAGTATGTGCAGCTGCCCGGGAGCCAGAGGACGGCAGAGGACTTCCCAGGCCTTCCGCATGGCAGTCAGCGCTCCTGCCTCTCTGTTACTGATAGTAAGCACAGCTAGGTCAGTGAGACTTAGAAAGAGTTACATTTGAGTCTGGGTTCTATTTTTAAAAAATGCATTTGAGTCATGTATTCAGATCTGCAAGAGCGATTTCAAACTGGCTTATGATTAAATTAAAATCTTAACACTCTTACTCTGCAAAGCCGTCAGTCACTTCAGCATGGGGCTCTTCATGGTTCTTAGAGCCTTAGCATTAGAGAAGCCAGCTCTGTAGGAAACACACGTTAGGGAACTTTGAGACAGTGATCTTTTCTGTTCGAGTTATCACTCCATGCTGGGCTCTGCTCCAGACCCTGGGCTGTACCAGTGAATAAGACAGAAAGAACCACCTTCACGACCTTTCATTAAACAACAGATGACCGAGTCGCATGACAGGTAGCAGGGAATCCTGTAAGGAAAGGCCATGGCCAGGGAGGGAGTGGAGCTCTTTATAGCTAAAGCTGAGAGGCCTCAACTGAGACAAGTTTCCATGTGTGCCATATAAGTTCTTTAAAAATACTTTTAAAATGCAGCACCCAGGAGGTTGAGGCAGGAAGATGACAGTATGGGGCCAGCTTGAACTATATAGTAAGACTGGCTCAAAAAACAAAAATATGAATGAGATCCAAATCTATATTAAAAATTGTGTATATACACACACGCCTACACACACCATTGGTGGTAATAATCACAGCTATTCCAAATAAACCATGTTTAATACAGTTTTGCTAAATGGTACAGAATTTACTTCTTTTTTAATTTAGAATAGCATTATTAGTGACACAAAATCATTTTTCTATGAGTAATTATGTTTAAGAAAATGAGTTATTTTGAATTTTAACTTATAAATGTATCATGGTTCCATATGTAGATTATTAATAATCACTAGAAAGTAATATTAAAATGAGATTATGGCCTGTCATTGGTTTCTGAACGTTTATAAGGTATATACTACATTCTTTTCAATTTCCTTCTAAAAGCAAAGTGACCAAACTTTAAGGTTTAGATGCAGAATATTCTCTTCTCTCTCTCTCTCTCTCTCTCACCTTTTGAGACACGGTTTCTCTGTGTAACAGTCCTGGCTGTCCTGGAGTATAAGGACTCTTTTTTTTTTTTTTTTTTTTTTTTTTTTTGGTTTTTCGAGACAGGGTTTCTCTGTGTAGCCTTGGCCATCCTGGACTCACTTTGTAGACCAGGCTGGCCTCGAACTCACATCGATCTGCCTGCCTCTGCCTCCCGAGTGCTGGGATTAAAGGTGTGCGCCACCACGCCCGGCAGTATAAGGACTCTTATATTTGTAGTTTTTAAAACTCTTACCAGGCATAATGGCACAGGCCAGTAATGCAAACACTCACGAGCCTGAATGAAGCAGGAAGATCACTCATTTGAGTCCAACCTGGGTTACATCAATAAGATCATAACCTCCTGTGCATCCCCCAAAAAAGCCTTTTTAAAAATCTGTTAGTGTCTTAAAATAGTACATTTGGCTTAGGTTTCCAGCTTGGGGTTATACAGTGTGGTTGTATTCTGGCCTTGGAGTGCTCACATAGGAAACTGTAGTTTCAACTTTCAAGAATCTGGCTGCCCAGCTTCATTCCCTGCTCAGATAATTCCTATGGCTGTGGTGTTTGCTTAGAAGGACCTGGTACATTCCTCTTCAGAACACTGGTCTCACCCACTTCTCTTTTCTCACACAGGACTTTGCACAGACGCCAGGTCATGTGGATAACCAGTCTTCCCATCCCAAAGGTGGGTCCCACTGAGACTAAATCTCATGTGTGTGTCAGCTAAGTAAATGGGCTTGCATCCCTTGTTCCAGAACAGCCTCAAGTATGTGAGGGTCAGACACTAAATACGTGAGGAATAAAGAAATCAACTACATCATGATAATCTACAGAGAAGCCCCTGGCGGGGGAGTACAAACCCCCTTTGTGTCCTTACCTGGTGCAAGGACTATTAAGTGCTGACAATTACTAAGGGCAGGGAAGCCAGGCATATAACACTACCATTGGGCCATACAAGTCACTCAGTCCTAACACAGGTTCCCAGTCCATGTTCAAAATAAAAGTGCCCCTGACAGTAGCTAAACCCCTGATTCAAGAACTTGACCTATTTTAAGTTTAATTTATGTATGTTGGTGTAAGGGTGTCAGATCTTGGAGTTGCAGACAGTTATGAGCTGCCATGTGGGTGCTGGGAATTGAACCCTGGTCCTTTGGAAGAGCAGGCAGTGCTCTTAACCACTGACCCATCTCCCCAGCCCCTCTTGACCTATTTTAATTGAAAATAACTGTATATTAAGAAAAATTAACATCCACTTATCAGAATTCTGGAAGTAAAGGGTCACGGGCATTCTTCCTTTTTGTTCCTGCAGAGGTGATCTCGTGATCAGAGTAGAGGTGCAGACGTTAAGCTTCACTTCATATTCTTAAATATCCTGCTACCGGCTGCAATTGAGAAGTGCAGTTTGACCTCTGGCTGTTGTAGCAGAGCCTTTGATTGATGAGACCCACTCCAGATTTTCCCAAAGTCCTCAGTGGTTTGGTAGTGTTAAGTGTTCCTCCAGAATTGGACATGGTACCACTTGCTTTTAATCCCAGCATTGGGAGGAAGAAACAGGAGAACACTTTGAAAGTCACCCTTGGCCATATAGTGAGTTTGAGGCCAATGTGGGCTACGTGAGAACCTATCTCAAAAAGTAAAATGAAGTAAAGTATATAGTAGTGGTTGTTGAGAGGCCCATTCCTACCAAGTAGGGTCCTCTAAGGCACCCACCATGAAGCCTTGACTTGGAGACAGTTTAGCTGTCATACCAAAAAAAGAAAAGAAAAGAAAAAAAACTCTACAGTAGGCAGGTGTTGCAAAGTACACAGAAGAAAATACAACAAAACTGTTACAATATCATGAAAAAATGTGAGGCTTTATTGACTCAGGTACTCAGAAAAGTAAACAGAAAACTCCACAACTTCCCAGAAATTCACATCGGCATCATAGCTAGTGTCATGTTTCTAGTAGAATCAGTGTGCAAGTTCAGTTCTGCCCTTACTCAGACACAGCCTCTTTTTGTTTTTCATAAAGCCATTACGACATGTAAAAGAAATCTGTACAGTTTGTTACTATTTCTTACAAAACAACTTTAATTTTTTAAGCATATGAAAATACTCTTTCAAATATTCTAATATATTTATTTTTAATTAACCAACTTTTTTTTTTTTGCCAGTATAACTATGTAGATGTACTTTTTCTTCTGCCCTAAAAAAGATGAGTCACCATTTAAGTGTCTGGAAAGCCAAGTCCCAGAAGTGGAAGCTGCCTCCCTTTGCTTGGTTGAGCCAAGCCAGAGGAAGTCTCAACCTTCTTTCTTTCCCGGGGTGGGGTGGGGGTGGGGTGGGCACTTCCTTTGCCTTCCTTGTGCATCTACAGCAGGCTTCACACATAGAACAGCAGTTGAACAGTTGCTCTCTGCTTTGCTCCCAGCATTATTCGTGACGGTTCATAATGTACTTACTTAAAGAAAAATGGTGGTGGGAGGGTAAAGAGATGCTCCGCGGTTAAGCACCTGCCACTCCTGCCAAAGACCAGCGCTCAGTCTCCAGCACCCACAGCAGGCAGTTCACAGCCCCCTGTAACACCAGCTCCAAGGGATCCAAAGCCTCTGGCCTCCCAGCACTCGGCAGGCAGAGGCAGGTAGATCTCTGCAAGTTACAAGCCAGCCAGGCATACACAATGAGACCTGACTCAAAAACATTAATAACAGGCTTTTAAAAGATGACATCTTACTAAGTATTTAGCTTATACCTTTTTCGTGGATGTTACTTATTTGCTTAGATTAAGTCCTCAACAAAATGCGTCTAGACATTTTGAAGTTGTTGTCCACGTAAAGCTCTGGGCATCCAAGGTTCCTGGCACCATGGAGAGGCAGTTTCTGCTTTCATATCTGCTGCCCCATGACTGTACCAGATGGGGAGCCATGTCAGCAAAGCTCTGGTGGTCACCTCTTCTCTGCTAGATAGCTCCTGAATGCCAGCTTTGAACAGTCTCAAAGTTATGCCTAAATGCATGTTTTAGACTAAGATTACTTTAGGAAAATGAAGTTACCATTAATAAGTACTTCATAATGTTTTATATATAGGTTAATGTCTGAATATGTCAGAAGCACAAACTGAATTGTGGCTAAAATACATGTTTATAACATTTATACTATAGTGATTTGCTTGAAATGTATGGTCCCATTTGCACTCTGATATCAAAATAAGTTTAATTTCTAAGCCTTCACAAGTCACTTTTTAGTTTCTCTTCTGTCTCCCTCAGGAAAACTTGGGAACCTTGGGGACTACCTGGAACTGGCTAACAGATTTCCTCAGCAGGCCTGGGAAGAAGCCCGGCAATTTTTCTTGAAAAAAGAGAAAAAATAAATGTTGTTTTTTTTTTTTTTATCTAATTCTGTATTTGAGTACCGTTGTTAGTGTTTTACATTGTTTCTTAAGGAACCCCTAGTATGTTTATACTGTTCTGCTGTAGATGTGCTCCTTTTTGCACTGTTTAAAAAGACTGCACATACTGTACTGTTCTTCCTAATTTTGAAAATTGAGTTTGTTTCATTTATGCACAATATTTTGGAGTTTGCTTACTACCATGTTGTGTAATTTGCATTTGTAATATGGGTAAAGTTAGACAAATATCATTCTTGTAATGAAGTAACACAGTTTTCAGTGTTGACTTTTCACATTAAAGCAGCACAAATTTGAGAAAGTGTTAACTCATTTATAAAGCCTGCTCTAAGTTTTTCTTCTGGAGCTGAGACCTGTGTAACTCTTTGTGTAATCCTTGGGGCTGTTTGAAGTCACAGCGCCAAACCACTGGTTGGGATAGTGGCAAATAGCACTGTGAGCTATCAGCATTGCTGAGCTAAATTTAGTCTCGAAAATAAATTTTTTTTAAAATCTGGGAGCATAAAATATTTTCTTAAATTTATTTGAAACAACACGGGAGTAAAAGGAACAATAAGGAGTCTTGTCTCTGAACACAAGCCATCAAGGGACACAGCTCTGGCTGTTGGGGCCCTTCTCCTCCACCCATCCAGCGCTTGCGCGGAAAGACCTGGCTGTGGGAAACGGACCCGAAAACCTGTATCATCAAGGAAGCTGAACAACTCAATAAATCTTACCTTTCTTAAGAAAGGGGGGGGGGGGCAAACTTACCTAATACTCTGGTCACTTCTTTTTGGAATTTCATGGTGCTGCAGTTGGGTGTAGGTGTGGGTGGGTGGTTTTTTGTTTATTTGTTACTGTTTTACAAATCGAAAATAAAATAATAAAGAGGTCTGATGTCACCCAAGCTGAGCGCTGCGGGTCCTCCTGCTATACACTCCATCTCTAGGGGTGGAGGGAGGGATACCCAAAATTGTGGGTTCCGAAAGGAGCACGGTCCTCGAAGCCCAGGGAGATCATCAAGTATTTATAAGGTTTGCTGCGAGACGCTTCGCGATGGAATATACCTCTTATCTGGTCGGAAATTTGCCAAAAAGCCATAAATAATCGAGACAGCTGTGATTTACCTCCCAGAAGCTGTACCAGAATTCGCAATTAAACATGTAATCGAATGGTCCCGCTGCCCCTCAGTGAAATGGGCCTGCTACAGTCAGCAGTGCTCGCGGCTTCCTCCCGAAGCGAGGAGCTCACCACCAGCCCCTACGCTTGAGCCCAGAATTCGAACCCGACGTGGAAAAGCTTCTCCGTCCAGGGGAGAAACGACATTTCCGCCAAATTTTGCAGATGGGATGACAAAATTATCCCCAAACTCTGCAGAGCCAGTCACTCCGAAGCATCCTACTGGGTCCTCAACTGCAGCTGCGGTTCCCCACCCGCTCCCTTCCCCACCCCCCACCCCACCCCCATCCGCGGGCAATGTGACCTTGAACCCGGAGCTCAGCCTCCACGTGGCCTAGGTCAAGACCCAGCCCTAACCTTAACCTCTGTGTTTCTCAGCCCCCTTGCAGCTGTAGAAAACACCTGCATCTTTCCTGGGCTCCTTAGGCCCCCAATCTTCCCTCTCCTCCCTCCCCACACCTCAAGCACACATCCAGCTTCCCAAGAAGCAAACTTGTGCCCACTCCTGAGTCCACTTGATGTCTCACTCACTCACCTTTCAGGTGCTGACCTTCTTGACCAAAGGCTAGACCCACCTAGCATTCCTGCCTGGCTGCAGATTGCTGCTGAAGGCACAAAGGAGCTTGAACCTTGAGCTTCCCGGCCCCACATCTGGATCTGAGTGGAGTACTTCTCAGGCTCCTGCTCCCATCACTACTCAATCGAGCTCTGTTTATCTGCGTTTCCCAAGCAAACTCTCCATCAACAAGGTGCTAGCCTGCAATTGGTCACACAGTTCTCATTATAGCACTGAATCTCAGCGTTTTAAAGAATGTTTACTTTTACATCAATCAGACCCACAGTTAAAAGCCTCTAACCTTCCCTGCATCAGCTTAATAAACTCTGAATTTCCTGCTTTTATCGCGGCTCCATTGGGAGCTTATTTCTCTGCATAAACTTACTGGCCCATTGTTTCTCCCCCAGCAGGCTTCAAGTCAACTAATTCATTCTCTCTTCTCTCTTCTCTCTTCTCTCTCCTCTCTCCTCTCTCCTCTCTTCTCTCTTCTCTCTCTCTCTCTCTCTCTCTCTCTCTCTCTCTCTCTCTCTCTCTCTCTCTCTCTCTCCCTCTCTCCCTCCCTCTCTCCCTCCCTCCCTCCCTTTCTCTCTCTAAAGTTTACTGCATGGACTGTAAGTCCACCCCTAAGCAAAAGTGGCAGAATCTGGCATTTGGAAGGGCAGTCGTAGAACAATGGCTCGTTTAGACTGTCTTCCCAGCTCTGACAACACTGAACTTTAACTTACTCCATATTCAAAACTGAAAGGCTGATTACTGTCCCACACTCATTCAGTATTAAACTTCCTTGGGAATACTGCCACAAGGACTCTGAATTTCCCAGAATTATGCAGCCTTACAATGTGTAGGGGAAAAAGGTTCTGGGATCTTCTCCTTCCCCTCAATTTCACAGAGCTAAGCAAATAATTAGTTAAGTCTTCTGAGGAAATCTTATTCAGAAATGAATCACACTAAACAATTCCATTTTTTCTGCTCACAGATGCTTTCCTCGAACGGAGATTTTTAAACAGATCTGGATGTCTCCTGTTGAACATTAGCATAAAAGTACAAAAGTTACAATTGTCACAGGCAATTTGATTTACCAGGAAATCCCTACTTCATTACAAAAAAATGTTTAAAGATGACCTGGGAACCAATAAAATGGATATTTATTAATGTAACTAATTGTAGACCTGATACCTTCCCAAGGACATTGCAAGCCTTCCCCCCAGGGAACTTGAGATCACCACACACTCCTTTGGGTGGGTAATGAGAGAAAAAGCTTGTGGGGTCTCATATGTCTCACTGTACCACGACCACTCTACCTAGACAATTTCCCCATGGTGACAAAAGGCACACAAGAGTGTCAAGCCAAAATAGGTTGTTAGTTTGTTTAAGCTATGAATGATGAGGGAAAAGATCATAGTAACTAGGTAGATAAAGTTTGTAAAATACTGCACCCTGTCAAAAGCAAAAATTTAGCGCTAAGAATGAAACTCCCTAAGGACCATCCTTTTTAACAAAAACAAAACAATATTCTGATAGTCAAGTTTCCAAAAGTAGTATTTATTATAATTTTGTTTCCTATCCAATAATCAACCAGATGCAAAAAAAGAGAAATCTGTATTTCTGCTTGGAAGGGAATGGTCTAAGTAAAGGGAATGACCAGCCTTGTAAAGGGAAAGTAAAGGGAAGAACCAGCCTTGAGAGGTAAAGCTGGCCCTAATTAACTCTGTGTGTGTGTGTGTGTGTGTGTGTGTGTGTGTGTGTGTTATCTGTACATTTGCAGACCATTTCCTAAATCCCCAAGAAAGGGATTTTTTAAGTCCTAACATCACCTTGACTTTCAGGAAGTAAACTATAAATGTTGTTCGATTTTCCCACCTCTACTCATTTTCTTTAATTGCAAAGGACGCCTTCTATTCTTTACTGCAGCTATGGAAATGAATGGGCGTGAAACTGCTGGGCAGCCCAAGCAACTGCTTCTTAGAGGGTTTCTGTGCCTCTGTCCCAGACTAAGGCTGCCCTTTGGGCACATTTGTCACTAGTGCCTACCTATAAGCTAGAATGGCAACTGTCCCTAAGGCATTAGGACACTGCATTCTTTCAAAAAACAAAACCTGGACATAGAGGGTCTCCCTGTAAGCCCTTGTTCTTTGTGAGAACAAGGAAATAGAAATGTCAGATTGTCGCAGGATGGCGGGTTGCCTGGTAGTTGGTAGCCAAGGGAGGGCAGAACGCTGGCTTTGGGAAAGAACTGTCCCAGACTGCCAAGGGGTTAAATATTTGTAGAGGGTAAAACCTGAGCCTGCCTGGGTGGGTTTTTTTTTCCCCCTTCTGCTTGCGGCGGGGAGTTGAGGGGGGGGCAGGAGGGGGCTGCTGGAGATTCAGTATCTCTTGGTTATTTCCTGCGACCACTAAAGCCAGTTTTCAAGAAAACAAGTCGCAGGGGTTTGAAATGTCACACCAAGTGACCTGGGCACGACATATCCAGGGGCCATCCCCCGCCCCCTCCATTTCGGGCCTGGAAAGAAAATAAACCAAGGACACGCCAGACTGGTTCTGGGTGGACTTATTTTCTCCTGCAGCCGCGATCCTAGCGGGGGCTTGTTGTGGCTCCTTCAGTGTATCGCTTGCAGGTGATGCCAAACTTAGATAAGGAGCCGCCCCAGCCTTCTCCTCTGTCTAGACGGGGGGAATTAATAAATGCAGCGAGATTGATCACGTCGCGCATCCACTCTAAGGACAACGCGGAGGACGCGCCACAGAGCCTGGGGACGCAGGGTGGCCTTCGCGCCCAAAACCAGTTATCCCACAACCGGGCACCAGTCTCCAGGCGTTATCACCTCGGCCCCCGCTTCCGGAAACGCCTCGCAGCTCACACCGCACCGGAACCGCCACCCCGGCGGTCCCGCCCCGTCGACGCCCAATCCCCGTCGGGCACGCCCTCACCGCCCAATCAGCGTCTGGCCCGCCCGTCGGGTGCCCATTGCGCCGCAGCACGAGGGCGGGTGGAGCAGGTGAAGCTGAAACGAGGCCCACTCGCAAAGTGGCGTTCGCCCAGCTCCCGTGGCTCCAACAGCATACAGGCGTGGCATGGCATGAGTTGTTTTTTATTAAGATCAAAATATTCGTCCCACTATTCGCCTCACAATAAATAACAATAACTTACGTTTGTTCGGCAAAGGCTCTCACTGTCCTCCGTCGACTGATAATTTAAAACATTTTTTTAAAAGACAGTCTGGTTTCTACTTTGTCCGGCAGTCATGCGCTTTGGGGGTTATGTCTGTTCCTTGGGGTTGTTCCATCCTCTCCACCAGGGCCAGTGCAAAGCCTCGGATCAGCGCGGGAGAGCTCGGGGCAGGCAACCACGCGGGAAAGGTCCTGTAGGGACCCACGCAAAGGTGGGTTCCCGGACGAGTGGGGCGCGGAGAGAAAAAGTGGCAGTTTCCCACTGCCACTCGCGGAGAGGCGAGGGCGGAGCTAACCACAAAGTCCCAGATTCTAGTTCTGAGAAAAACAGAAAAGTCCAGAGTCTCCAGTCTCGGCAGGGCAGGCTGCGTCCCCGCGCTGCTGGCCGTCCCGTCGCTGCCGCCTGCCTCTGCGGCTGCTCGCTTTAAATAACAACAATAATTACAAGGGCCGGAGAGTTTTCGGAGCTGGAATGGCCTGAGCATGGGTGAGTCTCATGCAGGGAGCATGCGAGGTCCGCGGGCTGGCAGGGAGGGGTCCTCGCTCACGTCTCCACGGGACTCGGCACCATACTGTTGGGGGTGTCCGGGAGCTGCGAGGACAGAGAGGTCACGTCGCTGCCGGAGGAGTTGCCTAGGGAGCCAGACTCTGAGAAGGAGACCTGGGAGGGCAGAGACACCGGGATAAAACAAGTGAACACACGCCCGAGTCGCTGCTCCTGGGTCACCTGCTCAGAGACCCGCAGCGTCCCTTGCAGACAAGACACCAGCTGAGTAAACCCTGAGGAGAGGAATGCCAGGTCCCCACCCGCAAAGGGGAACTGGGGACTAGTGAGAGAAACATTAAAACCAGGTTTAGTGTCAGCAGCGAGATTGCGGGCCCAGCAGGCTCTCCAATCTCCCAGGTCTGTCTCCAAGACCCGGGTCCTCTGCGAAGTCCCCTCCACCCTACTCCCACAGGGCCTCACCAGCTGTTGAAAGGCGGGTTGGTCCAGGTCACTCTGGAGTGCGAACTCGCTAAGCGCTTTCCATGGCGGTTGGTATGTCTGCACCTCGACTGCGCTGCCCTGCACCGCATTTTCATGGCGGATGGGGCTGCCCGCCACCAGAGGCGTCCCAGTCAGTCCCTGGAGGCTCTAAGGGACAAGCAGAGGGCACGAGACATTAGAGTTAGGTCCACCTTTTGCACCACTTTTAAGCCTAGAGCCCCGGGCTCTGGAGAACCATTTGAGGATTACATTGCCTTGAGTAGGAGGTGCACCCCCACTGCACACAACGAATCCCCATTCCGCAGTCGAAATACCCAGAGTCCACAAACTTGCCACCCGTTCTCGATCGAGCCATGCCAAAGAAAAGTAAGGCCTCGCAGTCCCAAACTCTGCTCTGAGGGCCCCTCAAACTCTGGGCTGTCGCTGGCACTAGTCACCACCACCAACCACCTCAATTTGAACCCCAAAGATAGCCTTTTTCTCCTAAGGTGCGGGGTGGCACGCAGAGTACAGTTCCGCCTGGGTCTCCCCAGGAGGCGACCTCGGAAAGCCACGGCGGCTTACCGCCCGCCTCCCCGCCGCCACCAGCACCTCACCGCCTTGTCGCTGTGCTGCTGCTGCTGGAGCTGCTTCATGAGAATAGACTTCTTCTTGTCCTTGCAGCGCTTGTTCTGGAACCACACGCGGATGACCCGCGGGCTCAGGCCGGTCATCTCTACCAGCTGCTCCTTCATGAGCGCATCCGGCCGCGGGTTGGCGGCGTAGCACGTCCTCAGGGTATGCAGTTGCTTTTCGTTGAGCACGGTCCGCACCCGGGTTGTCTTCTCCGCCTGCTTGTGCACGTGCGTGCGCAGGGAGGGCTGTCGTCCGGATCCCGCGTCTGCAGGGGCCGAGGGAGGCAGAAGGGCGGATGGGCCAGCCATTCTTCCCAAGATTTCGTTTCCCTTTTATTCCGTTCGTTTGGCTACTGTTCATATCCCTCTCCATCGGCTCGCCTTACCCAAAGGGAATGTGCTGTTTATTCTGTCCCTGGCTCCCAGGCCCAGTTACCTCGTAGCGATCTCCCCGAGTCCTGGAGGACTCTGGGGTTCCGCTCTAGGCCGCTGCGGTACTAGCACTCCCTAGGAAAACCCCACTGCTTCCAGTGGGACCAACAGAGCACTCGGGAAGAAAGGTGGGGTTTTAGAGGAAGAGGTGGGGATCGAAGTGCGACTCGGGAGAAAGGGAAGAGACAGGGACCCCCGTGTCACAGCACAACCCCCAGACTGCGAGGCTCCCTTCTGCTCCTAAGGGCCTGCTATAGCTGGTCTCGCCGCTCGGAACACTCTAACTAGGAAGATTCCAGCTTGGGACCGCAGAGGCCTTCTGGGCGTAGAAAGGCTCCTTCCTGGCTTCTGGCTTTGGCCAGAGAGTCTCCTCTTCTTTCTGGGTTCCCTCTGCCCAGTGACTGCTGCCATTCACATCCACCTCAAACCGCCTCAAGCCTGTTTTTCACAGCGCAGAGAAACCTCTGGGCGAACTCAGATTGAGTTCCTTCGACACCAACTCTTGCTTCACTTCCAACCAGATCCACACACCCACTGGATACTTGCACTGTTTACATTGATGTCCCCCCTCTAGGCATTTCTAGGTCTGGGTAAACATTTACAAATAGCCCACCCGGACCAATTTCCTCCTCCTACAGTGTGGCAACGGAGCTACAGAGAGGGGTGGAGTCCTGGGGGCCACATAGCACTTAGAGGCAATAGACCCGCATAAGTAGCAGACCTCTCGGCTTCCAGAAGCTGCGGTCTCTGTCGCACTCTCTCCACCTGCTTTTGGGCAACACTCTGATCCTAGCAACTCCGAGTCTGGACACCTATCGCGCCAGCGAGGGGAGGGCTTTATTCAATAAACTCCCTGAACCTTTATGCTAGCTGGACCTCCAAACAAGAGGAACCTCTTTTGCACGGCTGACCTTCTTCCCTGCGCTCTGAGCGGGATAGCTTCTTTTCTCCCGGACGACCTAACCTGCTCATCAAAGGAATTCTAAACACAACCCAGCCAGGCACCACCTACGATTCCGGGTCCTCCACTCTCGGGACGCTAGCTTTGTGTCCTACATGGCCCCGGGCTACGGAGAACACAACTCCCGAAGCTCGCAGCCTTACACACATGCAATTTCTTCCCCTGGTACACGCGGACACACAGAAGGGTTCCCTAGCGCACTGGGCCTCTCACAGCAGCTTCCCGTCCGAAGCTCGGCGGTCGGCTGCACACTCGCACACCCCACTGACGGGGCGCATCGATGCGGGGGGCCGGGGGAGAAGCTTACCTGACAGATGCAGGCCGCGGGCGCCCGGGAGCGGGCCGGGGCTGCGTGGACTGCCGGTCGCAGCGCGCTCCAGCAGAAGGCCGTGGTCGGCTCGGCAGAGCAGCTCGTGCTCCCGCAGCGAGAACTCGTCTCCCGGGAGCAGCTGGCGGCTGCACACGGAGCAGCGGAAGCACTCGATGTGGTACACGCTGTCCCGCGCCCGCATCACCAGGTCGCTGCTGCTGAAGCCCACCTGGCACTGGGCGCATTTGATGCCGAACAGCCTGCGGGGGCCCGGGCGCGGCGGGGCGTCAGCACGGGGACCCGGGCCCAGGACGCGCAGCCAAGTCCCCCAGCCCAAGGGGCCTGAACCCGGGGTCCCGCTGGCTCACCTGACGTAGTCCCGCTTGCAATAGGTTTTCCCGTCTCTCACGAAGCACGTGCACGTCTCGTCCAGGTACTGGCTGCACTCGGCGCACTTGAGACAGGCGGCATGCCACTCAAGGTCAGGCGACACCCGAAGGATAAACTGGTCGTGGATCTGACTCCCGCAGCCCACGCACATGGCCGTCCCGGGCTTCTCTGGCGGGGAAGGGCGCAGGGCCCGCGTCAGGCCTGGCTGCCGGACCTCGGCCGGCCTTGGCCGCTGCAGCCCCAACCCAACCCGCTCTAGCTCTGCCCTTAGAAGTGCTACCCCAAGGGAACCGTAAGCTTTCGAAAGGTCCCAAAAATAGGAAACGAAAACAACACAATGACATCTCCGTTATCACCGTCTTTGAACACGCGTGTGGTGTCGGTTCAGCCAGAGACAGAACTAACGGGAGGCGGGTGACAGCACATTGACACCGGGGAGCCCGGGACGCCTCCGCGTCCACGCTGTCGGCCAAGCCCGGATTTCCGCCTGCTTCAGCTCACAGCGACTCCCTCCTATCCCAACACCGACCCCGGAGCTTTCAGCCTTGTCTCCGTTCAGCTTCTTCGACAGTTCTTAACTTAAACACCTCAGAATAAGCGACTGAAATCTCTCTAGCTTCGAAAGGCCGAAAGACAAGAGAAAAGAAAAAAAAACCCATCTCCCTGAGTCAAACCTAGCCGTCCTAGCAAAAGAAAAAGAATTCCCAGCATGAGATCAGCCCCCAGGCTTGGGGAATAATGTCAAATTATAAAAATAAAAGAACAGGATTCCCAAGGCTAAACACTGTTACAGGCAAAATGCATTGTTTAGTTTGTTTTTTATTCTCCCAAGTATTTTTGTCAAATAGAAGCCACTTGTAGAATCCGCTAAACATTCTTCTGCATTGGAAATGTTGCATATTAAACACGCATACACACCCACACACACAGAAAGACTTACTCTTGGAATGATCCCCCATAGCACCCAGAAAAGGATAATGAAAAATAATATCCACCATGCAGAGAGCGATGTGCGCAAAGCGTGCGACGGGGGGCAGAAGGACCAGGGTCGCGCGCCCAGTCTCTGCTCTTTGCTAACTAACTCCTGCCCCGCGGACTTGAAGGAGCGATTCCGCACCGGCCCGCACGCAGCATGACGTCAGCACGCACTCGCCCGGGGCCCGAGCTGGAGGCGGGACCTGTAGCGTCACCCAGCTCTCCCACCGCCGTGGGGGTAGTGGAGGAGGTGATGGGGACCCGGAGGGTGGGTCAGGGTAGAGACCAAGGCACAGGGGGATTGGCTGCGAGGAAGTGAAGAAGCTCTGATTGGCTCCTAGTGAACAATGGAGCACAGCCCCCTCCCCTGAAACCTTCCAGGATCTTCTTTGCAGCCCCGGGTCCCGCAATCCCCTGGAAGCTGCACCTCCACCCAGCCGGCTCTGCCGCAGCGCCGCACTTCCTTTGGACTTGCAGGGTGGTTGCCCTAGTCACTCCCTAGCAGGGCGATGGACACCTGGGGGTAATGGGAGCTCAATTTCCCTTAAAAAGTGGTTTTCTTTTATAATTTTTAAATTAAAAAATCCTCCTGGGGACGACGGAACTGAGAGATGAAAGGGATCCGCTGGGTCACGACCATCACTGGTCCAGCCGGCCACCTTTCTCCCTTGTGAGTCCGAGCCTTTGTTCGGCGGGGTTCACCTTAGAGAGAGCCGGTAGGAAATGACTACCTGGGTTTGGATAAACTCTATGCGGACTTTCCCACCCGCGCTGCCTGTAGAAAATTCGATGTTTCAGGTGGGTAAACCAGGAGGAATCCAGAGACCCGCGAGCCACACTCTGGCTTCCACCGTTGCGGCGGCACTTTCTCCTCCCTCATCTTTTTCCGCTCTTGGTTAAATTGACACCCACCCACTCCTTTCTCCGCTCAGCTCCGTAGGTCCTTCTAAGAACACTGCTGAGATGTGCTACACTTCCAGAATAAACAATTTTTTACGAACTCTGATTTTGGATTTCAGAAACCAATTACAACGCAAAATAATCAGAAACAAATGTGGGGCGCGGGTAATTTGCCATCTTCCGGGTGGTTTTTTAATCCTTGGAAAACCTGCAACTTTTAAGACTTGAGGCTTCTTTTTCCTTCACAAAATTCGTTATGAGCTTTGTTTCAAAGGGTTGAAAGACAAATCGGTGAATTATAAACAGCGTTTGTCTAACGACGGTCTTTTAATCCGCCACCCCCATTTTAAAGGGACACCAAGAACTTGACGCCTCTCTAGGTGGGGTGTAGGGTGGGCTCCTAGGATAAAGTGTCTCTACTCAATCTTTTATCTGGACTCGGATCTCCTGCAAGCTCCTTGGCTTGAGAACTGATTCGGGCGAGGCAGTCTGACAGTTACTAGCCGAAGGCTATTGGGCTGGGAAATGGGTGCTGCCAAGAGCGTTGAGAGAAGCAGTGCAGAACGTCCGGCTGAGGTAGGCCCTAGATGCACAAACATCGCTCCTTGGAGATGCTTCAACGCAGGAAGCAGCCACTCCACAAGCCGGGTTTCTGTGGCTCGTGACCCCGCCTCCACCTTTGCCGAGCTAGTGCTCTCGCTGGACCCAGTCTTGTCTCAGCCTACAAACGTCTGACAACAGGCCAACCCACTCCCCATCTTTCCTACTAGCGCCCCAGCAGCTCTTGCTCTCTGAGAGCCTGTCAGGGGCTGGGGCCCTGTTAAGTTTGCACGAATGTGTCTATGCTAGTAAATCACAAACCATGTGGAAAAGTAAGGAGCCCTGCATCTCTGCGCCGGCCTCTGTGAGTTGGGTTTTTTTTTGTTTTGTTTTGTTTTGTTTTGTTTTGTTTTTCCGTCTCATTCTCCTTCCCTCACTTTTCCTCATCTGTAAAATGGATTGTACTTAGACCAGCTGTCTAATCCAGTCTGTGGTGACTACGGTGTGACCTTAGTGGCTCTCTGGGTTGGGAGCCTATACTCCCAAGGGTGCCTTTCCTGGAAAGGTGTCTGCGTGGGCCTTGCTAGAAGTGAGGTCTAGGTACAGCTATGCCCCGTTGGCCAGCTGGCTTGCTCTCTGTGCCAGCGGGTGGGACAACAAGCCTGCCCCAGGTGTGGACTTTTGTTTTTGTTGATGTCTATGACTGGGCTCTGTACTGTGCCTGCTGTGTGTGAAGCTCCAGGCACAGCAGGGCACTGTCACGCCCCCACCCTCCACCCCAGGCTATCCTGGGCCACCACTGGTTCCTATTACCCCTAAGATCCCACAAACCTCCTGGCTACCGGTATCTTAGCAGGAATCCTAGGCTCAGCCATTAGCCCTGTCCCACCCATAGAAAGTCTCTTTCTAACCAGAAGAAACCCAGGAGCCACTCACCTCCTTCACGTCTCTGGAGTTGTAAAACCATTTCCCAGAACCCTCTGTGTGAGTCTTCTGGGTTACAGTGGCCTGAGGAGTGAAGTCCCAGCAGGAGAGGGGCAGAAGTGGTATGTGTGGGTGTCTTTAATTTGGTCCAGCCCTGCTTCCCTGCCTCCAAGGCCCCCTTGGAGAAGGAACAGGGCTATCTTCTCTCCTCATCCCTGGCTGTGGCACCCAAGAGACCCTCTTTCCTCTTTTCCTGTCCTTGTTGGGAGCAGTGGGCATGGCTCAAGAGCCCTAGCACTAGCTAAGACACAGAAAGACTTGTTAAGGACTGCAAGGAAAACCCCCTAACCCTTCCCACAGTCTATCATTGATACCTGAAACTGCTCACAGTCGACCCAGTGACCCAGAGGCTGCAGAGATCCTTGAGAAAGACAGGTGGCCACTCAGTCTGAGAGCACACCTTGCCTGAGGGGAAGACCAGCAGGCTCCTCAGTCTGTGGCCAGGCAATGGAAACAAAGTGGCTTTTATTTGTTTTCTGGGTTTTGGCTGGCTGGTTGCTTTTGTTTGTTTGTTGTTGTTGGTTTTTTTCCCTTAGTCTCTCCATCCTTTTTCTATCTTCCCTGTTTCTCTCCCCCCCCCCCCTAAAACCAAGAAGCTGGACACACTTTGGAGGACTCTCTCCTGAGCTCTTGTTTGACTGAGAGCTTTCATGTCCTGTGTCCTTCCTCCATCCGCGTCCCTCGCCCCACCCCCACCCCCACCCCCATGACTAGCAGGGCTGAGGCTGCACATGCATGCACAGATCCCGGCTCAGGGACCCAGATAGCTTGTGCCAGCCTGCACATGCACGTTCATGCAGACACACAAACAACTTCCTCTTCACATTACCACCACCTTCCTGTTTCATAGATTGACAGATCTGAAAAGGAATGCCTGGGGAGCCATGGTAACACCATCACCCTGGCCAATAGGTGAGATCCTTTCTCAGGACCGTGTGCTCTAACATTTCTCACAGAAACCCTAGGGGTGAGCTGCTGTGGCCCCCGTTATCCTTACACTGCAGTGGAGGGGCAGTGGTATGGAAAGGCTAAGTAACTCATACCAGGTCATGCAACTGACAGAGAAGCAGTGTTTGAACCAGGCTTTCCGTGTCCAGTGTCTGCTGTGGAGTAGTCAACACATATCACCTCCCAGTCACTCACAGAAGTAGAGCCTTGAATATGATCTCCACCCAGCAGAGTGGGGGCTGCTGGTAGCCTTGACCTACACTCTGGATATCTTTTCTTCACTGGAACAAAATAGTTGACAAGCAACAAGCTGAAGATGGAAGGCTTGTTCTAAGAGCTTTGGCGTTTTTTCAGTTCATTGCTCTGTGGCAGCGATGTGACAGAGCATCGTGGCAGATGGGACAATAGAACGAGTTGCTTACTTCATGGCAGGAGGGAATCAGGGACAGACCCAGGGCAAGATATGCCTTTCATAGACACCTGGATTATATCATTCACCCAGGCCCACCTCCTAGTAGCCCACCAACTACGAACTTACCAACGGATTTACCTATTGACTAGGTCAGAGAGCCCCAGGATTCAACCCCTCTCAACAATGCAACCAGTTGGAGCGGAACCTTCCTTACATGAGCTATCTAGGGAGAGAATTTAAGTCCACACCAAAATACTATCGGAAAGGAAGCCGAGGTTCCTCATGTAACATTTACATGGCAGGGCTGGAGCTGAGAGCCAGGCTACCTGACCCACGCCAAGGCATTTCTGCTAGAGTGCCCGCCTGTGGATGTCATACCGCCCTTGTCCAGGTCAGCACCCACGGAGCACCCCTCAGGTGTCTGTCTATACCAGGCCTCCCCTTTTGTTCCTGCCCCGCCCTCTCCAAATCCACTTTCACAGACCTTTCTTTTTCTCCAAAGACTGCTGGAGATATCAGAATTCATGGCTTTACCACCATGGCCTTCTGAAAGTGGAGGCAAGGACACCAGGCACCCTGAAACTGATAGGCAAAACGTCTCCTTCTACTACGCCTGCCTCTCCTGGCCTGTGAACTGAGAGGTGCATGCTGGCTGGCCCTTCTCTTCGCCCCCCCCCCCAACCTTTCCCGAGCACTTGCTTTAGAATAAGCCCTGGGCTAAGTCTCAGGTAACAAGCCATTTAAAGCACCCAGACACCCTCCTAAACAAGATCAGCCACATAACTTGCAGATTGCACTGAAACGAAATTGCAAAGCTTCCTGCTCAAGCGTTTCTAAGGATAGCAAGACCCTGACGACAGAGCATTAAGCCCTTGTGACTACACAGGCTGTGGGTCTCTGAAGGCAGCTCTGCGTTGCAGCACTGGGGCGGGCAGGTTCTATTATCATCTTTAAGCAGCTGGAAATCAATAACCTTCATAAGCCAATACAATTAGTGAGAGATAAGACTGAGACTCAAGCCCACTTCAGGCCATGAGATGAGTCATAAACTTGTGGTCTGTCCAGATGGGAACGTTTTTGTGTTGTTTGTTACTTTGTTTATAGTGGACAGATATGGGATAAAAATCCTTCCACATTTAAACAAACAAGCAAACCCACTCTCGTCTTTCGGACTGTCACCATAAGAGGATTGAGGTGAGAGGATGACACAGTCACCGCAGTGTCACTATAGAAGATGGAGACAAATGAACACTTTTATTTACACACTTACACACATGCACGCACACACACATACACACACACACACACACACACACACACACACACGTTTCCTTCTAAATCATACCCTCAAAAGCAGGAATAGAGGAATACAGAAAGAACTGGAAGCCAGGCTTCTTGCTAGATCCTGGGAAAGGAGCCAGCCATGGAAAGGAACTAAGAGAGCGGGTTTGAGAACTGCAGTTCCCCAACTTTCCAGAAGGGGGAAGCAGGCTAGCTCAGCGTGGCCTGGGAGTGATTCCTAGCAATTTGACCTAAGGCACCAGACAGGCTTGGTTTACAGGTTTACAAGAAAGTATATATGTACTTGTTTTAAATGTTTAGTTTTCTCTTCTGAGGCAGGGTCTCATGTACCCCAGTCTATCCTCAAACTCACTAATGTGTAACCCACACAAGGCTCCTGGTCCTCTTCCCAAGCAGGCAGGCCTGTATCCCCAGACCCAGCTTGGATGCCCACTTAAAAGCAATGCTATATTCAAATTAGAGGAATCAGAAACGTATGCCTTAATGATACCTTTTAGAAATTTATTTACATGGAAAGATAACAAAATAGTTCTATTTAATTTATTTTTATTTATGTGAGCGTATGTCACATGAGTGCAGGGATCCATACAAACCAAAAGAGGATGTCAGAGTCCCTGGAGCTGGAATTTGGGGCAGTTGTGAGGAGCTACATGTGGGTGCTAGGAACGAAACTTGGGCCCTCTGCAAGCGCAGCAAGCGTTCCTAACAGCTGAGCCATCTCTCCATCTCAGAACCAAGTAGTGCACTAAGGCCTGACGCGCTCCAAGATGCACTGGTTTAAATTGTGCAGACTCAGACTTGCGGGCCTATTGGCACAGCTCTCAGGCGGGCGGGTCCATTTGTTTATGACAAATGGAAAACCATCTCACACACAAAACTTTCCCTTCATCAAGCTTTTAATAGTTTTTTAGGAGCATCTGTTATTCTTTCCAACACTAGTTTACAAGAAAGTATATATGTGAATTTTTTTTTTCTCTCCTGACAGGAAGCAGAGATTCTTGTCCTGTTTTGCCTGTTCATCATCTCACATCAAAACAGGAAGTACAATAGCACCCAATCCTGGGCCCTAGCCAAGGCCCACGGAGCACGCTCTCAGCTTCGGGGGACCCTGTCATTGCAAAACATCTCCTGGAGGTTTGAGTTCCCAAATTAGGTAAACACAGGAGATAACAGAGAGTGGGGGTTGTTGTCCGTCTCTCCTCTGAGGCGACTGTCCAAGGTCTAATCGTGGACAGATTGTGAATAGAGCTTAGTGAGACTGGGGTTGGCATTAGCACACTGCAGGAGGCACCTCAGTCTGGCCTCGTCTGCTGGGAAGGTGTAATTCTGCCCCATATCACTGCAGTGAGTTCTGTTTTGATCAACTTGAATTACGGACAATGTGTGTTATTTATAGCTGCCTTAGGCGCGTCTCTTAGTTGAGAACAAAGTCACAGTACTCCCCTTGTTGCCGCCTCATTCTCCGGAATGGCAGCCTCACTGCTCGCAGAGAGAAGAGATTTATCATCAGCGGCCTCAGCATCACATACCTAGAGAGTCACGCAGGGCCGGGAAGCTGGCTAAGGCTTGAAGGATGGCGCTGCCTCTCATGGGATTTCAACTGAGGTGGGGAGAGACACCAGATAGCAGGGTGGCCACAGAGTAAGGCCTGCTGGCTTTGCCAGAGGTGGGACTTGAGTTTGCTTACAAGAGAGAAAGCATGCACGGAGGGTGGGGGTGGGAGTGGGAGGTGAGGGGGGTGAGGGGGGAAGGACCACCTGCTGTTTAGAGCAGTGGGGCGGGTGTGGCGGGGAAAGAAGGTGTGTTCCCTTCCAGCAACCTCTGTGTGCAGGGGGGCTAGCTGGGACTACATACATCTAGGTTTCTTTTGGGGGGGCGGATAGAAAAAAAGTTCTCAGCTAAAACTGGTATAAAGAGGAAACGACTTGGCTCAAACTGGAGCTAAGCTAAGGTACACCCAAGAATTGGGTGGTCTGGGTCTCAACCTTATCAGCAGTAGAGTTCTTTTTTTTTTTTGGTTTTTTTGTTTGTTTGTTTGTTTGTTTTTTTCTCAGCTCTCTTGTCCACAGACCTGCTTCTCGCTAAGAATTCTTTTTATTTATGGTCTGAAAAATGGCTGCTTCAAGAGTAGAACCAGATGCCTCTTTGTCTGCAACCAGTGGAAAAAGATGCTTTGTTTTCAAAACCCAAAAAGCCTCTTTTCTGTTTCAACAGCTCAAACTGGAATAGGTTGTCCCATTTCTGACTCAATCACTAGCAAGGAACTAGGGATTCCCTTATTGGCTTAGAGTCACCAGCACAGGTACAAACATGACTCAGTAGGCGCTAAGAAAGGGTTAGGAATGAAGCTGGGTGAGTTGGCAATCGCCTTTAATCCCAACACTCAGGAGGGCAGAAGCAGGCAGATTGATGTGAAGTCAAGGCCAGCCTGGTCTACAAAGCCAATCCAGCATAGCCAAGGCTACCCCCCCCCCAAAAAAAGTTTAGGAATGAGCTCTCTAGGGGGGAAAAACTGTTTGTATGCAATTAATCTATATTTTACAAATAAAATTTATTATTTCTTTACTGGCACAGAGGCAGTGTTGCAAACAGTTTATACCTTTTTTCTTGTTTCTTTTCTTTCTTTCTTTTTTTTTTTTTTTTTTTTTTTGGTTTTTGGAGACAGGGTTTCTCTGTGTAGCCTTGGCCATCCTGGACTCACTTTCTAGACCAGGCTGGCCTCGAACTCACAGCGATCCACCTGCCTCTGCCTCCCGAGTGCTGGGATTAAAGGCGTGCGCCACCACGCCCGGCTTTTTTCCCCCCTCCAAGACAGATTTCTCTGTGTAACAGGCCTGATTGTCCTGTCCTCTCTTTGTAGACCAGACTGGCCTTGAACTCACAGAGATCCGCCTGCCTCTGCCTCCTGAGTGGTGGGATTAAAGGTGTGAGCTGGCTCTAGAGTTAGTATATTTTAAGTGAAAATACTTAAAAGTCTTGTCATTAATTCAACAAGAAATGTTTTAGACCGATATGAAGAAAGCTGTCTCAGCCAGAGTCACAGGGAGAAAGCAAACACCTAAGAATGACAAAGCGCGCTCCAGTATGATTTGTGGGAGATCATTTCTCCTCTAACTAATCAATAGACATATAAATCTATAAGAAAACAAACGAGTATAGCACAAGCACAATTAAATTGCCAGTGGAGTTTAACAAAATAATTCTGAAGACAAAGTGAAGGTGAAAGGCTTCAGGAGACAGAAGCAAATTTGTTAAGTTTATTTTTACTAGAGACTCAAATGCATGGTAAAGTTTCCAAAGAGGGCACAGTTGCCAGATGAAAGCAGACTGAGTGGACAGCCAAGAAAAGCCAAATTGGCAGGGCGTGGTGGTGCTTGGGAGGCAGAGGCAGGTGGATCGCTGTGAGTTCGAGGCCAGCCTGGTCTACAAAGAGAGTCCAGGACAGTCAAGGCTACACAGAGAAACCCCTGTCTCAAAAAAAACAAAAAACAAAGAGAGAGAGAGAGACCCTCTTAAAGACTGATGTGGCAGGTCCCAGCCCACAGTGGGAGGAGGCCTGGGCCTATCAGAAAGCTGACTTAACAGCAGGCAGAGAGCTAGCCCATAGTCAGCATTCCTCTAATTTTTGCCTCCAGTTTCCTGCCTTGAGTTCCTGCCCTGATTTCCAGGAATGACGGATTGTGACTGGCAGCATATGATGAAGTAAAGCCTTTCCTCCCCGAGTTGCTTTAGTTCATGGTCTTTATCACAGAGCATACTAGGACATCAAGGATGCTCATTGGAGGTCACTTCAGGGTGAGCGTGTCACATCAGAAGTCAAAAAAGCAAGGGGCTTTAGCTTTATTAATTGCCTGAGGTTGTTTCTTTGTTTGTTTGGGGGGATGTTTTTTGGTTTTGGTTTTGGTTTTGGTTTTGGTTTTTGTCTCTAACGCTAACAAAGATTTGGAAAAACAAAAACCTGAAAATTCTGTGTGGGCAGGGAATGAGACTTCGGCTCACTGAAAGCTTGTAGAGGGCTTGTCAGGCAGTAAGCATTCTGAAAGCATTTAGCCAAATTTATTTAAGAATTCAAATTCTAATCTCTTTGACCTAGCAATCCCTCTAGAAATTATTCTAAGAAAATACAGGGGCTGGAGAGATGGCTCACGGTCTGCTCTTCCAAAGGACCCAGGTTCAATTCCCAGCAACCACATGGCAGCTCACAACTGTCTGTAATTCCAGTTCCAGGGGATCTGACACCCTCACACCAATGCACATAAAATAACATTTAATTAATTATTAAAAAAAGAAAATACGAGCCGGGCGTGGTGGCGCACGCCTTTAATCCCAGCACTCGGGCGGCAGAGGCAGGCGGATCTCTGTGAGTTCGAGGCCAGCCTGGTCTACAAAGCGAGTCCAGGACAGCCAAGGCTACACAGAGAAACACTGTCTCAAAAAAAAAAAAAGAAAGAAAGAAAGAAAAAAAAAGATAAGAAAAGAAAATACAGGGCTGGAGAGATGGCTCAGAGGTTAAGAGCACTGTGTTCTTCTAAAGGTCCTGAGTTCAATTCCCAGCAACCACATGGTGGTTCAAAACCATCTACAGTGAGATCTGGTCCCCTCTTCTGGCTCACATTTGAGTGGAATACTGTATAAATAATAAATAAATCTTTTTTTAAAAAAAAGAAAATACAGGTAATTAAATATTTAGCCATGTGTGCTGGGTGTAATGATGCACGCCTTTAATCCCAGCACTCGGGAGGCAGAGGCAGGCAGATCACTGTGAGCCAGAGGCCAGCCTGGTCTACAAGGTGAGTCTAGGACAGCCATGACTACACAGAGAAACCCTGTCTCAGAAAAAAAAAAAAATTAGCTATGTGCTTATACACTAAAGTATTACTTATAACACCAGCAAGTGGGACGAAAAGATGAACAAAAGTAGGAGACTGGTTGACTAAACTGTGGTTAGCGTGCAAAAGTGGCAGTGTGTGCACAGTGGCAGTGCATGCCTGGTGGTGGTGTGTCACAGTGGTAGTGTGTGCAATGAAGGAGAGATAAACCTGTGTTTTAGGATTCCAAGTATGGGATTGGAATGGTCTCGTGAGAGAACAGGTGAGGTTAATCCACTAGAAGCCAGACCACCTCGTGTGGGAGCTTGATTGTTGCCAGCTGAAAAGATCCTGTGAACAGACTCTGGGAGGAGATATATAAATGAGTCCAGAACTAGAAGCGGAGTTTTTTGGAGTCTTTGGATAGTTTTGGCTGTTCCTCGCTGCACTTCGAGACGCTCCTAGAGAGAACCACTCAAGGGAAGGCTTCGGGGCTCTGGCTCCTGCTGAGGTTCTGGGTTCTGGTTACTCAAGGTTCCAGCAGAAGAAATCCTGCAGATTGTGCCAGGAGAATCATTTCTTGGAACTGATATCCTTACGGTTTTGTTATTGTGTCCATTAATCCTCATTTCCTATTGTTTTGGTTAGTCGGGTTATAAGGGACGTATGCTTGGTCACTAAGTTGTTAATAAAATATATTGGTTAAGAAAATTGAGCCTATAGTGCACAGTGGCAGTGTGTGCCCAGTGGTGGCGTGTGCACAGTGGTGGTGTGTGCCCAGTGGCGGTGAGTGCCCAGTGGCGGTGAGTCCCCAGTGGCGGTGAGTGCCCAGTGGCGGTGAGTCCCCAGTGGCGGTGAGTGCCCAGTGGCGGTGAGTGCCCAGTGGCGGTGAGTGCCCAGTGGCGGTGAGTGCCCAGTGGCGGTGAGTGCCCAGTGGCGGTGAGTGCCCAGTGGCGGTGCATGCCCAGTGGCAGGGCTGTCTCAGGGCTTTGGAATCAGGGTTTAAGCACTGAGCCCAGCTGACAAAGGTCCAGGCTCTCCTACTCAGCAGCTCTGTGTTTCTTAACCATCTGCACCTCAAGGACAAGAAGAAAGCGCAGTGGTACCCGCCTCCAAGCTTCCTCAGAGGGTTAAATGCCTCATCCAAGTGTATGCCCAGAATGGACTGGCCCATCAGTGTGAACAGTGGAGGAGGAGAGGGAGGGGGAAAGGAGGAGGGGAGGGAGGGAAGAAGCAGGGGAGGGAAAAGAGAAAGGAGGAGGGGAAGGAATGGGGAGGAGGAGGCAGCTCACTGGCTGTGCTGATTGATTTATTTTTTTTTTAACTTGACACAAACCTACACATATCTGGGAAGAGGAAATCTTTTTATTTTTAAGATTTATTTATTTATTATTTATACAGTGTTCTGCCTGCATGTGTATCTGCATGCCAGAAGAGTGCACCAGATCACATTATAGATGGCGCCGGGCTTGGTGGCGCACGCCTCTAATCCCAGCACTCGGGAGGCAGAGGCAGGCGGATCGCTGTGAGTTCGAGGCCAGCCTGGTCTACAAAGTGAGTCCAGGACAGCCAAGGCTAACACAGAGAAACCCTGTCTCGAAAAACCAAAAAAAAAAAAAAAAAAAAAAAAAAAAAAAAACCACATTATAGATGGTGCTCTTAAACTCCGAGCCATCTCCTCAGCCCTGGAAGAGCAAATCTTAATTGAGAAAATGCCTCCCTAAGGTTGGCTTGCAGGTAAGCCTGTAGAACATGTTCTGGATTAATGATTGATGTGAGGAAGGCATAGCTCGCCTGCGGTTGTGGCACCCCTGGACAGGTAGTCCTGGGTGGTATAAGGAAGCAAGCTGAGCAAGTCACGAGGAGCAAGCCAGGAAACAGCACTCCACCATGGTCTCTGCTTCCACCTTGCCTCCGGCTTACTGCGCTGAGAGCCCACCCTGCCTTCCCCCAGCAGTGGGAAGAGGCTCTTTCCTCCCCAATGCTTTGGTCACTGTGGGTTTGTTTTGTTTGTCCCAGGCAGGGTTTCTCCGTGTAGCCTTGTCTGTCCTGGACTCCATTTATAGACAGCAATTGGCCTGCTCCTGCCTCCCTGAGTGCTGGGATTAAAGGCGTGCACCACCACACTGTGGTGTGTTTTATCACAGAAGCAGACAGCTGAGATCCTGGCGTTATGGGACAACATGAAGTTAGCAGACAGCTTGTGTAAAGATTTTGTTAAATAAGTCTGGTTTTGTTTGAAAAGTTAAATGAGGTACTGGAGAGATGGCTCAGCAGTTAAGAGCGTTGGCTACTCTTTTGCAGAAGCCAGGATCGATTTTCAGCACTCAGGAGCATCTGTAAAACTCTAGTCGCAGGGAAATCCAAAGTCCTTTCCTGGCCTTCATGGACATTCGTTGGAGGTTGGGTCTGAGGTATTTTGATGCTAATTACTGCTTGCTGTCTCTGTGACCCACCTGTACCTTGCCTAAGAGCCTAACCTGTTTGACCAATAAAAGATCATCACACCTGGGCAGGGCAAATGGGATAGGCATGGCTAAGGTTCCAGGGCTTGGGGAGAGAGGGAGAATCTTGGGAGGAAGAGAGACTGGAGGAGAGAGGAGGAAGAAGAAGGCTGGGCCATGGGTTAGGTGGAGAAGTGCATGGCTGGCGTGGATGGAGGATTTGGCCCAGGTGAAGAGCATTAGCAAGTATTTGGGATTATGCATGGGAGGTAGCTGGCTAGAAATTATTAGAAACAGATGGCATGGGACTGGGGCAGCTATCCCAGACCTGCCCCGCTGTGGGAAGTAGTTTAGGGATTAATATCTGCCTTGCCCCAGGTTAACTAAGGTTATTTTAAAATATAACAGGTGTCTGTGTCTTGATTGACTTTTAGCGGGTTAGAAAAATCCACTGTAATAATAATTATAGGCCTAAAAATAAACATTATGAGGCCATACTGGTAAAAAAAAAAAAAAAAACTGCAACAGACGCTACACGCACATAGTGTGCATAGATATGCATGGGGCAAAAGCTCATACACATAAAGTAAAAATAAGAAGCTAAAAGAAACCTAAAAGCATAAAATGTCTGAGAAGTGGAACATAGGGTTTTTGTTTTGATATTTTCTTGGTTATTTGCAGGTTTTTAAAGTACCAGCTGTAGCTGGGCATGGTGGCACACGCCTTTAATTGCAGCAGGGAAAGGCAGGCAGATCACTGTGAGTTTGAGGCCAGCCTGGTCTACAAAGTGAGTCCAGGATGGCCAAGGCTACACAGAGAAACACTGTCTTGCGGGGGGGGGGGGAAGAAAAGGACCATTTGTCTTGTATTCCTTACGAATTTTGGGTGAAAGCATCCTAAATGCCATTTCTTTCCCTGGGGCTAAGGATGGAAGCCAGGCCCTCACACAAGCTTGGTAAGTGCTGGGACACCGAGATACATCTCCAGCCGAGAGTGTTTTTCAAAGATAACAGAAGCAAAGCGAGCCTTTCCAGAAAGGCTGCAGAGCAAGGTGGACTCCGGGGACCTGTAGAGTGCTTCCCAGACTCCGGAATTCAAGACCAAAGAAAACAAGCCAGCAACAACGAAACCAGTGGGGATTACCTTGTCCCATTCTGTGATGACAAGTGACATTACAATATAGTAACAGCCAGATTTGGTGACACATACTTTTAATCCTAGCACTCAGAAGGTAGGGGCAGAGGAATCTCTGTGAGTTCAGGGCCAGCCTGGCCTACAAAGCAACCTCCAGGCTTTCCAGAGACCCTACATAGTAAGACCCTGCCTCAAAACAAGTAATAGTAATACTTGTGGTGGAACATGTGTTTAGCATCAGCATTCTGGAGGCTGAGGCAGCAGAAGCAATCCCAGGCTGGCATGCGCGGCAGAGTGTATGTAGTGACACTCTGTCTAAAAATCCCAAACTAATAGGGCCGAGGCAATGCTCCAGAAGGCCAAGTGCTTGTTGAACTAGAACTGCACCCTCGGAGCCCACTCAAAAAGATAAACTCCACGGTGTACCTGCAACCTCAGCGCTTGGAGCTGAGCTAGGCAGAGATAAGGGAGTCCCTGGCCTCCCTGAGCCAGTTTGTCTGAAACAACGAGCTCAGTGAGAGATGCTGTCTCCAAAATTGCAATGGAAAGCAACTAAGGAAGACACCCAAAGTTTACCTGTGGTCTCCGTATGCACCTGTGTACATACGTATCTCTGTCTCTCTCTCTCTGTCTCTCTCTCTCTCTCTCTCTCTCTCTCTCTCTCTCTCTCTCTCTCTCTCTCTCTCTCTCTCTCTCTCTCTCTCTCTCTCTCACACCCTGTCTCTGTCTCTCTGTCTCTCTGTCTGTCTCTCTCACAAGCTTAATAAGTTACTAAATAAATATTACCTGCTATTTCTATCATTATATCTAAGCAGCATACTAACCGTGTATGATGGTGCACACCTTTAATCCCAGCACTCAGAGAGGCAGAGGTAGGCTAACCTCTGGGAGTTCGAGGCCAGACTGGTTAACAAAGCGAGTCGAGGACAGCTAAGGCTACACAGAGAAATCCTGTCGCAAAACAAACAAAAAGATAGAAACACAAAAATGTTAACACCACTTTCAGGATAGTATTTTCCACTATCTCTTGGCCTGCAAAATGATAAACCTTCCAGGCTCTGGGCTGGTCCTCGGGGACCTTTTGGGTAAAGGTGGGGAGTGTGGAGGTTTGCTGTAAGCAATCTGTACTCAGGAGCACAAGTGGATTAAGAATGCACACTCTATGGCTGGGCAGAGGGCAGCTTGCCACTGCATGGCTCAGAGGTTCACTGCAGCTCCACGCCAAGTAAGCAAGGAGACCTCAAAGGAGTAAGCGGCCATGTAGTTCTCAGGGACTCCCTTTTGGAGAGCCCCTGAAAAACTTTGATACAAGTGGCTTTCATTAAATTTGGCCCTGTTCCTGTGTCTCCACTGCTTTCAGTAACAGAGGATCACATGTGGGCAAACACACCCAAAGCCATCTTCCAGTGCCTCACCCCCCAAATAACTAAAATGTAATTTTTTTTTTTTTTTTTTTTTTTTTTGGCTTTTCAAGACGGTTTCTCTGTGTAGCCTTCACTGCCCTAGACTCACTTTGTAGACTAGGCTGGCCTCGAACTCAAAGTAATCCACCTGCCTCTGCCTCCCAAGTGCTGGGATTAAAGGCATGCGCCACCACGCCCTCCTTGTCTTGCTTACATTAATTGATGTAAGAAGCCCCACCCTCTATGGGTGGCATCATTCCTTACACATGGGGTTTCAAACTGTGTAAAAGTAGAGAAAGGGGGCTGAGCACAGGCATATGTGCATTTGTCCACTCCTTGGTCTTGGCTGTAGATGTAATACAACTGGCTGTTTCAAGTTCTTCAGCCTCAACCTCCCAGTAATGATTAACTATAACCTGGAATTGGTATCTAAAAATAATCCCTGTTCCCCTAAGTTGCTTTTGTCAGAGTATTTTATCACAGCAACAGTAAAAGTAACTAAGACAAAGGTCTGCATGCACACTGAACACTCAATAAGTGCCTGCTAATGGCATCTGGGTGTCCTCCTGAGTACCTGACACACTGGTGGTAGCCATTTCCAAGATGGCGCCGAGGGATCCCAGCCTCCTGCAATGATTACCTGGGGTAGCCCCATCCTAGATTATTCCAGTGTTGACTGTAGTCACTAGTAGACTTTAGCAATTCTGATGGCGTATAATACTAAATTTGGGTTAGAAAAGACAAGAAGAGGTTGGGGCAGGGAATGCCGTGTGTGGGGAACCTGCAGCCAACAGCAGCGCAGTAAGCTGGGAGCAGTTCTCCAGTCCCACGTGCATCTCAGAGACAGCATCCTTGGCCACTGCACGAATGCAACTTCAGAGAAGATACTGAACCACAGGCACCAGCTAAGCCACTCCAAGACCACCAAGCTTCAAACACTAGGTAGGATAACAGGTGGTGTTTGATACTGCTAAGTGGGGGGGGGGGGGGGGGGCGGCAGTGTGGGGCTGTTTGTTAAACAGCAATAGGTGGCATTGTAGGTTTGTAAGTAACCTTCCAAAGGCTCGAATCTTTGTACTGGATGTAAACATGTTTTTGTTTTGATCCCAAGTGTGGGATGTGAAAGACATTGGTGTGAGGGCGTCTTGTTTGTCTGCTGGAAACAGACTGTGAGAGGACTGGTGAGGGGGAGCTATCTCATTGGGGGCATGGTTTTGCCAACTTATAAGCATCCCGGTATAGACTCTGAGAGGAGATATCTATGAGCCTCAAACCAGAGGCTTGGCTTTTCCCCTTTTGCATCACTTTACATTATTGTTCAGCACCTTGAGATGCCCCTGGAGAGAAACGCTCCAGAGAACGCTTGGAGGTTGCTCCGGGTTCCGGCTGCTGCAGTGGTGGTCACTTTTGCTGGCTTTGATGTTTAACGGGTCTTCTGGAATCCTGATGATGAAGACTGCAATCGCCCCAAGGAACTGAATCTAGAAAAGGTCTGCTCCTTCTGTCCACCACTAACCTCTTTTCTCTCCTGTCTAGGGTAGGTGGGTTGCAAGGGAGGTATAGGCAGGCGTTAAAGAACCCCAAGTAAAGCAGGTTTGGAAGCTTAGACCCAGTCAGTGGCGCTTCTGAGAGGCTGTTTGATCATCAGGGCACTAGCTTCAGCAATGGGTTCGGTTACTGATGGGCTCATACTGAATGGGCACTTTGGAGATGGAGCCGGAGTTGGAGGAAGTGAGTCACTGGGGGTAGCCTTTGAAAGGGTCTCTCTGGATTGGGCTGGAGAGGTGGCTCAGAGGTTAAGAGCACTGACAGCTCTTCCAGAGGTCCTGAGTTCAATTCCCAGCAACCACATGGTGGCTCACAGCTGTCTATAATGTAACCTGATGCCCTCTTCTGGCCTGCAGGTGTTAACATGTAGACCAATGTATAAATAATAAATAAATCTTAAAAAAAAAAAAAGAGAGAGAGGGTCTATCTGGCCCTACTTGCTCTGTGTCTTCCCTGCTCTGCTTGCTTAGCCACTGCAAAGGGGACCCCTCTGCTTTATGATTTGCTTCCCACCACACCACAGCCTTCAAGCAACGCAGCCAGCAGGCTATGCACTATAACCTCTAAACCCGGGAGCTCCAAGTTTTCTTGTGTTCCTTCCCCCAAAGGCATTCTGTCGTTGTAACAAGCAGGTAACCCAGCAAGTTGCTCAAGGTACCATCACACATCTTCACCCGCCCCCTGTGCAGAAGGGGCCAGTCTCTCTGTTTTACTATTCTGAACAGAAAGCCAATGAGATCGAGGCACTTGTGTGAACACCTCAGCTAAACCCAGAAAACACTGGCTGCAAGCCCAGACCAGGCATCGACTATCTCTGAAAGAACAAAGTCACTACATTTCTCTCGCTCAGATAACCTCAGCCTTAAGTCTGTCACTCTGTTACCATCTGAGGTTTCAACATCTGGTAATAATAAGACTCAGAATTATTAAAAAATATACCAAGGGAAACTGTTTGCATAACCTATAAATGCTCGGTTTCATGGTCATGATTTTCAAATGGAGAGATGACAACACACGTGATGGAGAATATAACTGAGATGAACGTCTGAAAATGACACAGTCAAGAGCCGGGCGTGGTGGCGCATGCCTTTAATCCCAGCACTCAGGAGGCAGAGGGAGGCGGATCGCTGTGAGTTCGAGGCCAGCCTGGTCTACAAAGTGAGTCCAGGACAGTCAAGGCTACACAGAGAAACCCTGTCTCGAAAAACCAAAAAAAAAAAAAAAAAAAAATGACACAGTCAAAAGCACCAGGGAGTATTTTTGGCTCGAATAAAGGAGTCCTGGCGGCAGATGTTGTTTAAAAAAAAAAAAGGCAGGGTGTCTTGCAAAATAATCGCTTGCTGAGAACTCGGGCGAGCATGGAAATAGGAACACACATCTACTCCCCCCCCCCCCAGACAGGGTTTCTCTGTGTAGCCTTGGCTGTCCTGGACTCACTTTGTAGACCAGGCTGGCCTCGAACTCACGGCGATCTGCCTGCCTCTGCCTCCTGAGGGCTCGTATCTACTTTTTTTTTTTTTTTTTTAAAGATTTATTTATTACAGTGTACATTAGATCACATTATAGATGGTTGTGAGCCACCATGTGCTTGCTGGGAATTGAACTCAGGACCTCTGGAAGAGCAGTTCGTGCTCTTAACTTCTGAGCCAACCTCTCCAGCCCCCGTATCTACTTTTTTATAGTCCGCAGCGAATTGAAGGAAGGATCTCTTGCTACCAGGACCAAGGTGTCTTCATGAGCTTCCAAACACTCAGTAGAAACAGCAGATCAGCTTTGCAAACAGCGCGTCTAGACATCTTGGAGCCGCCCTCTTCTCCAGACATTCCCGAGCAGACATAGAGTGGATTGGAACCAACTGGAACCTTACAGATAGCCTGGAGACAGATGTTTTGCCTTCATGCTTGGCTGAGATCCGTGTGCAGGCAGTACCTGTGGAGGCCAGAAGAGGGTGCCAGATCCCCTGGAGTTACAGGTGGTTGAAAGCCACCTAGTGGTGCTGGGAAATGAACCTGAGTCATATGGAAGGTGGGTCAGCGCTCTTACCCTCTAAGCCATCTCTCTAGCCCCTCCACCAACTTTCTTATACAGCCCAGGACCACCTGCCTAGGGATGGCACAGCCCACAGTGGACTGGACCACCTTGTATCAATCAGCAATTGAGACAACACTCCGCTGACATGTCATGCGCTAATCTGATGGAGGCATTTTTTTTTTTCAGCTAAGATTCCCTTTTGCCAGATGCCCCCAGGTTTATGTCAAGTTGACAGCTGAAGCATAATGTTTTCAAGGTTCATCTGTGTTGCACCAGGGATCAGTGCTTCCCCATCTGTTACTAAATGACACATTGTGTGGCTGTATCTCATTTGTCTATTTATCAGTTGAAGGACAATGGGTCATTTTACCTTGTGGGCTGTTATGAATAACGATGCCTCTCTCCATTTCCTTAAGTTCCCCCTGCCCACTTGAGTTTTTTTAAAGTCCCCTTCTCCTTCTCTCAAGTATGCATTTAAATATAGGTGTTTTTGTTGTTGTTTTTAGTTTTATTTTATGTGCATTGGTATGTAAGTGTCAGATCCCTTGGATCTGGCGTTACAGACAGTTGGGAGCTGTCATGTGGGTGCTAGGGATTGAACCCGGGTCCTTTGGAAGACCAGACAGTGCTCTTAACCACTGAGCCATCTCTCCAGCCCAAATATAGGTTTTATATATGTGAGAAAACACCGTATTGGTCTGAGTTTGGTTTATTTTTCTTAACATAATGATTTCCAGTTCCACCCATATTCCTACAAATACCATGTGGGTTTTTTTTGTGTGTGTGTGCATTTTTGTTGGTGGTGGTGGTGGTGTTTTGAGACAGAATTTCTCTGTGTAGCCTTCACTGCCCTAGACTCACTTTGTAGACTAGGCTGGCCTCGAACTCAAAGTAATCCACCTGCTTCTGCCTCCCAAGTGCTGGGATTAAAGGCATGTACCACCACACCCGGACTCCATGATTTCATTTAAAAAAAACAAACTTTTTTTTTTTTAATTTATGTGCATTGGTGTGAGGGTGTCAGATCTTAGAGTTACAGACAGTTGTGAGCTGCCATGTGGGTGCTGGGAATTGAACCCAGGTCCTTTGGAAGAGCAGGCATTGCTCTTAACCACTGAGCCATCTCTCCAACCCCCATGATTTCATTTGTTATTATAGCTGAATAAAATGCAATTGTGTGTATGTGCCACGTCTTCTTTATCCATTTGCTGATGTCTGTCTAGCCTGGTTCCTTATCCTGGTTATTGTGAATAATGAAATGATAAACATGGGTGAGCAAGCATCTCTGCAGTGTCTGATTTAAAGTCCTTTAGTTGGGCTGGAGAGATGGCGCAGCGGCTAAGAGTGCTGGCTACACTTCTAGAGGTCCTGAGTTCAATTCTCAGCAACCGCGTGGTGGCTCACACCGTCTGTAATGAGATCTGGTGCCCTCGTATGTCCTGCAGGCACACATGGAGGCACAACACTGTATACATACATAATAAATACATCTTTTTTTTTAGATTTATTTATTACATATTCAGTGCTCTGTCTGCACGTGTGCCCATACACCAGAAGAAGGCATCAGATCTCAGTATAGGTGGTTGTGAGCCACCATGTGGTTGCTGGGAATTGAACTCAGGACCTCTGGAAGAGCAGAAGGTGCTCTTATCCGCTGAGCCATCTCTCCAGCCCCCATAATTTTTTTTTTTTTAAGTCCTTTAGTTTGTGCTCAAGTGTGGCATAGCTGGGTCATATTATAGTTGTAGTTTTAGTTTTTGAAGCAATCTCCACATTGATTTCCATAGTGGCTCTGAACCAATATACATTTCTGTTGAACAAGCAGCTCAGGTACCTTTTCAACCGGGGCAGACCTAACCTCCAGGTTCTCCCAGCATCCCTTGGTCCCTACCTGCTACAGGGTGTGGCTGGCATACCCTGCCCTCTACCCTGAACTCCCCAGCCTAGGGCCAGGGCTTCCCCTCCCCCTTCACTGTATAATCCAGACACTTTGTTCCACCCCCCCCCCCCCCCCCCCACTCCTCTCTCTCTGTACATGCTTTCCTCTCCCCCTCACCGCCCCCCCCCCCCCCCCCATCTGGCAGCCGAGAGCTGCTCTAAACACACCTCCATTTATACATTTCAGCCTAGCATTGGCTCTCGTATCCTTGCTTCAATAATGCTTATCAATTTCTATCAGCAGCGAATAATGGCTCTTCTTTTCCTACGTCCTTGCCAACATTTATTGTCACTTCTTTTTCTTTTTTCTAATATTTTGATTTAGTTTTTTAATCTATGTGCATTGGTGTCAAAGTGTCAGATCTTGGAGTTACAGACAGTTGTGAGCTGCCACGTGGTTGCTGGGAATTGAACCCAGGTCCTTTGGAAGAGCAGACAGTGCTCTTAACCATTAACCACTGAGCCATCTCTCCAGCCCCAATCACTTCTTTTCTTGATAAGAACCATCCTGACCGAGGTAAGATGGAATCCCAAAATGTTTGTATTTCTTTTGAAAATAGTCTATTCCATTCGTTAGCCCGTTTACAACAGTCTAATTAATTTTTGTCATTCATATATATTCTAGATTTTGTTTTGTTTTGGTTTTTTTTTGTGTGTGACAAGGTTTCTCTGTGTAACAGCTCTGGCCATCTTGGACTCTCTTTGTAGACCAGGCTGGCTTCAAACTCACAGAGATCCGCCTGCCTCTGCCTCCTGAGTGCTGGCTGGGATTAAAGGTGTGTGCCACCATACTGGGCATATTCTAGATTGTTATTTCCTGGTCTGATGTGTAGTTGTCAAAGATTTTTTTTCTCATTCTGTGTTGGCTCTGTTTTTTAACAATTAAACTTTATTATACAACCCAATTAGCTTACACAAGAAGGAAAAAAGGTTAAAGGGACAAAAGAGTGAACCTTCCGATATCCGTTCCACGGGACGGTCCTTAGGTGTCTCTCTGGCCCGCGTGCTGGTCTGGCCTGTCTGCTGTTCCACACGCGCCCAAGCCCGGGCTGAACTTGTTCTCTCCTCCTCACCTGCCTGAGTCATGTGGGAAGGGCGGTCTCCGTCTCCCGTTGAGGGTCAATTAGAAAAACAATAGCCCAAGTGGGGTTCCCCGGTCTGCTTCCTGAATTCCAGGCCCAGGATGGCTTCACTCAGTCTGTCACAAGGTATTCATGGGGTGCCCCAAGGGTAAAGCCCGCCAAGACTGCTTCCACCTGTGACAAAGCTTAATCTTTCCCACATTCTGTTTTTGTTTGCTTGATGGTTGCTGTTTCATTATTGCAGGCCTGGGGGTTGAACTACACTACCCAGCTAAACCCAAGCCCCGAGTCCTTTCCATTCTTTTCCTCTTCAGTTTCCTGATTGTTCCCTCTTCCATGCAGATGCTTCTTGGCTTCATGTATCTCCATTCATCAGTTTTTAGGATTATGTCCTGTGCTGTTGGGAGTCCTCTTCAGAAAGTTGTTGCCCAGGCCTGTATCTTTGGATGCTTCACCTACGTTTTCTTCTGGAAGTTTCAACACTTCAGAACCTACATCAAAGCCTTTGGACTGATATTTGTTCAGAGGGAGAGATAAAGATTTCATTTCATTTTTCTACATATGGACATCCAGTTTCCCTACTACTTCTTGTTTAAAAGGCTGTTTTTCTTTCTTTTTTGTTTTTGTTTTTGTTTTTGTTTTTGTTTTTGTTTTTCGAGACAGGGTTTCTCTGTGTAGCCTTGGCTGTCCTGGACTCACTTTGCAGACCAGGCCAGCCACGAACTCACAGCGATCCGCCCGCCTCTGCCTCCCGAGTGCTGGGATTAAAGGCGTGCGCCACCACCGCCCGGCAAAAAAGGCTGTTTTTCAATGTATGTTTTATTCATAGTTTCTTCCAGGTTTTTTTTTTTTTTTTTTTGAAACAGAGTTTCTCTGTGTCCTGGCTGTCCTGGAACTGGCTCTGTAGACCAGGTTGTTTCTGCCTCCTGAGTGCTGGAAATAGAGGTGTGCACCACCATTGCCTGGCTGGCTCTTCCAGGCTGTTATCATGAAGGGATGCTGAACTTCACCAAAGAGTTTTTCTGCGTCTGTTGAGATGGTCATGTGATTTCTTCTCTTAAATTTTAAAATGTATTTTAGAAACATCCAGAAGCTTCTACCCACCCACCATGTGGCTTGCCTACCTCATGGCCTGCCCACCATGGACACCACTCCACTGAGCAAGTATGTGGTAGAGAGATGGGAGAGAGAAAATCAGAATGGCTGTTCACTATGAAGAGAGGCAGAATTGGAGACTTGAGGGTGGTGAGGACAGTCTCATGTGAGAAGCCTGCACTGCAAATGGAGACCATGGTGACACGCCAAGGGCCATATCCAGGTCCTTGGCCCTACAGCAGCAGAGGTCAGTGTCAATGCCCACAGCCCATGTTACCACTAAAGGCCATGACAATGTCCCTGGCCTGGGCTGTCACCTGAGGCCATGTTAATGTCAGAGGGCTGCATACAACTGGACCTGCCCTTCATCAAGGCAATGCTGGAGTGCTGGCCCTGGTGGCAGGGATGTGGGAGAGCTGGCCCTGATGGCATGAACTTGAGAGCTGGCCTCAACCCTCACCTGGGCAGCTATGGAGAGCTGGTCCCAAGGGCATGAGAGTGGAAGAGCTGGTCCTGCCCTTTGCCTGAGCAAAGCAGAAGAACTGGCCCTGGCAGCACAGGTGCAGGAGAGCTGGCAGGCTGACCAACTCAGCTTCCACCCAGGCCCAGATCCAGGGCTGTGAGTTGGCCCACCCCAACAACTACTCCATCTGTGAACTGCTGAAGCATGTTAAGAAGCCGGTCCTACAGAATCAAAGCTACAGGATCTCCATGAAATAGGAGATCAGAGAGGAGTGTCCCAGTGAGGATCCAGTATTGATGATGTAGCAGAAACCAATGACTCATTGCAATGAGCATTTGCAAGCAAAGCTGTTTGGGCAAAAGGGTGTACTATGTGACACACCATGACACACTGCAGCTTCCATAACGAGATGTTTCTTATTTATTTATTTTCATTTTAATTGGATGTTTTCTTTTGAGAGGAGGATGCAAGGGTGGAGGGCAGATATGAAGGGATGAGCGAGCAGATGAGTGAGATTGGGGGATATGATGTGAAATTCACAAAATCAATAAAATGTAATAAATAAATAGATACTCTCATATTATGACATACAATGTATTTTTATTATTTTTAATTATGTGTGATGTATATGGGACATGTACAGATCAATGCAGGTATCCACAGAGGCCAGAGCTATTAGATTCTCCCCGGACCTGGAGTTACGGGCAGTTGTGAGCTGCCTGACATGGGTGCTTGAAATCAAACTCAGGTTCTCTGAAAGAGCAATGCCTGCTCTTCTTCTTCTTCTTCTTCTTCTTCTTCTTCTTCTTCTTCTTCTTCTTCTTCTTCTTCTTCTCCTTCTTCTTCTTCTTCTTCTTCTCCTTCTTCTCCTTCTTCTTCTTCTTTTGCTTTTGTTTTTGCTTTTGTTTTTTGAGACAGGGTTTCTCTCTGTAGCGTTGACTGTCCCAGCCTTACTTTGTAGACCAGGCTGGCCTCAAACTCACAGAGATCTGCCTGCCTCTGCCTCCCCAGTACTGGGATTAAAGGTGTGCGCCACCACGCCTGCATGCAATGCCTTCTCTTAACCACTGAGATAACTCTCTAAGGCCATTTTTATAGTGTTTCTGATGGTTGGTCTGTGAAGACTATTGTAGAAAGTGCCTGGTCTGCTAATGTACACATATGTCACATCTTTTAGCATGGATACACAATGTCTTGTTATCTAGTTTAACAACAGAATAACTCATGTTCTGTTGGATTATCACTCAGTATACCAACCAGCCCAGCTTCTCCCTCTGCCCAGTCTGCTTCTATTAGATCCCTAACGTTCAGAAGGACCCTAGACCATACCTTAACATGCACTTCAGCCTTTTCTCAGACCATGCTTTCTAGAAAAACAGTATAGGAAGCGTCTGAAAAAGCAGGCAATGCAAGATAGGGCCTCAGATGTGTCTCTCTTTGGTGCACTGGCACTGAGGACCCACCATAGCTGTAGGTGAACACAGACAGCCCGGAGCATAAGGTGCTAGTCCACATGCCGAAGTTACACTAGCATTGGCTGGAACTGTGTGCTGGTAAATACCAGATATTTTGAGAAAGATGAGGGAAAGGTTAGTAACTACAAGGAAAATAGCTTGAGGGGTGGCTAGACTACTCTGTGAAAATATTACAGGAGGTTGGGCATGGTGGCGCACGCCTTTGATCCCAACACTTGGGAAGCAGAAGCAGGTGGATCTCTGTGAGTTTGTGCCAGCCTGATCTACAATGATAGTTCAGGACAGTCAAGGCTACACAGAGAAACCCTATCTCAAAAAAAAAAAAAGAAAAGAAAAGAAAAGAAAATGTTACAGGAGATTAGGAAGAATTGTTAACAGTCAGTTAAGATCCACAGTTAAAGTGAAAATATCCCCTTGACAGTAACAAACAGGATTTGGCTTTTAATAGTTATCTCACACTAAGCTCACCAGTATTAACCCCGAAGAAGTCAGCTTGAACCTGGAGGATAGTGATAGGCAGAGTACTCAACCCACTCAGGGAGCACTTGTCTAGCACTCACCATACTCACCTTTACTAGAGTAGATGAACATAGCATCAAATACATGTTAATGGCCATTGACTTGGCAAGAGAGTTCTATCCCTATGAGAAAAGTAGACTCAGAATGACGCATCCAAGTACAATAAGCAACACTATACAGTCACAGTTTTGCTCCAGGGCTATGCTAACATTTAGCATCTGTCATAACAGCTGGAAGAGATCTACACCATCTGAACACATGGCAGAACACTGAACTACCACAGCCATGATGTCATTCTAACTCAGCCAGAGGTACAAAAAGTGGATAGCACATTAAGACATTCACCTGACACATATACTGCAGTGTGTGTAATCCCAGCACTTGTAGAGGCAGAGGCAGGCAGATCTCTCTGAGTTCGAGGCTAGCCTGGGGTCTACAAAGCCAGTTCATGACAGCCAAGGCTACACAGAGAAACCCTGTCATGAAAAACAAAAACAAGAAAAGGGGAGGAGGAGGGGGAAGGGGGTAATAAACAAAAAAGAAAAACAAACAAAAAGACACAGGGGATTGCTGCATCATAAGATATTTAGGGGTCCAGAGGCAGAAGCATGCTAGGCTGTCCCGTCCAAACGAAAAGACAAAAGATTACATCTTGTACTTCCCAACGTGAGGAAGGCAGCCTGTGCCGGAGAACTCTATGCTCTCTTTGGGCTCTGAATGCAGTTCATTCTGTACCTAAAATTACTGCCCCAGATCACACGCCAGGTGACACAAAAGACTGATGGATATAAGTGGAGCTCAGTGAAGGGGACACTGGTTGCAGTACAGACAGTCCTCCTACTTGGCCGTGTGTGTTTCCATCCTGATTTTAAAAAGGTATTATAGTGTAGACTGTATGGCAAACTCTGCTGGAGCGTCCCAGCACAACCCCGTGGCATATGCTGAACCATGACATCTGAAGTAGAAATGTATATGCCTTAAAAACATAAAACAAACAAACAAAAAAAGCATCAAATAACAACAGCAAAAAACTTCTGGTGTGATACTGGGCTTGATCATAGGACATCAAGTGACCAAGTGTCAGGCGCTAGCCATCATGAACTGGGCTCCATAAAGACCATCAAATCATAGAACCCTGTGGGTAGAAGCTTGACTAAGCTACCAACTCTACAAATTGCTATGCTCTCTGGTTCTACTTGCACTCATCCCTAAATACACCAGTTCCACCCTTATGACCTGCTAACACGGGGAGGAGAAACCCCTTGGGTAGCTTATGAGGAGTCTGTCCAGTATGTAAAATCAGGCTGAAGACAGAGGGCGGGCACTACAGCCTCATGTAGGAACAGCTTTGAAAGACAGTGGGGAAGGAAGACGTTTTAAGAGCTGGAGCTCATCATCCACTTTATGTGGGTAGAGAAGCAAAGGCTAGAGGGTCGGAAAGCCAGGGACAAGAAGCCTTAGGCTGGATGAGTATCTGGGAGACTCCATCTTGGAAGAGGAACCAAGTAATGGAGACAACAGTGCCTGGGCCAGCTCACTCAGCCGACCTTTGTCTTTACCCACCCCGGACTGGCCCTGAGGGCAGCATGTACCAGGATCACGGTGGTAGAAAGAGTGGCAGCAGGAGCAAAACAGTGTGGATCCCACTTACCAAGGCTGAGGTGGCTACTTGTGACTGCCAGTCTTGTCAACTTGACTGGATTTAGAATCACCTAGAAGATGTACCTCAGGGCATGTCTGTGAGGAAGTTTCCAGAAGTTTAGTTAAGGGATGAAGACCCACCCTTATTGAGGAGAGCACTCACTCCCCTAGGCTGGCGGCCCAGATGGAATGAGAATGGAAAAGGAGGGAGCCAGTTGAGCTCGCTATAATTTCCAGAAACGAGTCAAGGACCACTGTATTCCAAGCCACACTGTCATCCAGATAGCTGGAACGACATGCTGAGGGCCCACTTAAAGCAGAGCTTGTAGTGTTGGACCCTGGAGTCCAATTCAGGAAGGGGGTTGCCGCGAGAGACCACTCAAGTCACACAGGCTGGAGGTATATGTAAAATTTATTACCAACACATCAGAAGTCCCAATTGTCGATGTGTCAGGGCCCCTCAGCACTCGGGAGGTGAAGGACCCCGAGTAGCTGTTACAGGCTAGTTTTAAAGGCTAAAACCACAAAGCAGGTGGGGTTGCTTATCAAGTTAGACCATATGGACATTAGGACATCTGGCATTGGGAAGCTCTTTGTGGGGGCTTGGGTGTGGGTCTCTAGAGCGGTTCCTGAAAGGTTCCTGAAAGCCGTTAGGGACATCTGATATATGGAAACTTAAATGTAACTATTCTGGAAACTAGGGGGGAACTTTTTTTTTTTTTTTTGGTTTTTCGAGGCAGGGTTTCTCTGTGTAGCCTTGGCCATCCTGGACTCACTTTGTAGACCAGGCTGGCCTCGAACTCACAGCGATCCGCCTGCCTCTGCCTCCCGAGTGCTGGGATTAAAGGCGTGCGCCACCACGCCCGGCTTAGGGGGGAACTTTTGAAGTTAGCATTAACGAGAACTGGGGGAGGCAAGCAAGGCTGGACAAGCGAACAAGCATCTTGTATTCTACAATTTTACAGTTTCTTAGTAGGTAGGACTTTACAAGGTCAGGGGTACATCCTTCAGAGTGCCATGAATCAAAGGAGTTTCTATGGTGGTGTGACCCTCGGCCCTGCAATGGTAGAGCGTTTTTTTGTTTTGTTTTGATCTCTGAAGGAGAAATCTTCTGCCAGATGACTCAGCAAGAGTCCTATTGAGTTTGCCTGGTGGTGCATACCTTTAATGCCAGCGCTCAGGAGGCAGAGGCTAGTGGATCTCTGAGTTCAAGGCCAGAACTGGTTTACAGAGGAGTTCCAGGACAGCCAGGGCTACACAGAGATAATTGATGATGATGATGATGACGACGACGACGATGACGTCTTGTTAGGTCCAAAAGAAACTCAGTCCCCTACTGTAAGAGCACTTTTTATTTACCTGTTGTAATTTACTTGCTGCCTCAATCTGCTAACCTAGGCCTGGTCCTGGAAGCTTCTAGCCTCCATACAGTCTAACCTAGGCTTAGAATGTTTTCAGCCTCTGAGACTTACTGCTGAATAAGCCCACCCTTTCTTGTTCCTTCTGAGCTCTGGCTGGCTGGTTCAACTCAGACGTTCTGGCTCAAACTCCTCTCCAAGCTGACTGATTCAAAATGGCTTCTCTTAGATTCTGACTAAATTGTTGTGCTTGGCCTCAAACTAACTCTAGCAATCTGTTCTAATCTTCTGGCTCCTTCTCTGGCTTGTTGTATCTTCACCTGTGTCTAGTTTGTTTTCCTCTGCAGCCTGTCTCTGTAAAACTCTCCCAGTTAAATCTGCCTCTGAACTCCACGAACTGAACTGCTATGACCTCAACTCCACTGCACTGCCTCTCAACTCCCTCCCAACTGACTTGCACCAAACTGCACTGAACTGTTCTCCTGTACTGTCTCCATGACCTCTACTGTACTCTACTGTATTGTCTACCCTCTCTTTCTCTCTCTACTGTACCCACTCTACTGTCTCAACTCTACTGCACTGATCTTAAGTAGCTTCTCTTTCCTGTTGTTCTCATGAGAGTTGGGCACATCTGATCTCCGACTCATTCTGTCAAATCTTTCTGATTAGCACTTTGCCCTTCAATTAGATATCATTTTCAAACATGGGTGCTTCCTTCTACAAACTAACTTTACCTTCATTGTCTAGGACTAAAGATGTGTCATTCCAGCTGGACCACACAGACCTAGAAGGTTTTTGGATGTGTTCCCTTGCCAGAGAAGCCATGTTGCTGGGTTAAAATTCTTCTACATCCTACCCTCTTGGCACTCTCTTGGCTCTCTTTGGCTCTCTCTCTCTCACCTTTTTATGCTTTCTCTCCTCGACCTCTTCTCTCCTCCCCCCATGGCCTGTTTCAGTCTACTGGTCACGTTTAGTCTACTTTCTTTACCTCCTCTGGACTCTTCCAGATGCCTGTGTCCATAGTCTCCCTCATAGCTACAATAAAAGCCTTCTCTCAAAAAACCATCCTCAAACATGTCACTTCCTCCCTTTATACACCAGGTGCCAAAAGGCAGGGTTACATAAGAATGAGAAGGTGGAAGAAGGGAAGCTGATGAGCTGAAGAAGTTTAGGGCAGGGAGCCTCATGAGAAGAGCTGAGGGGAGCCACAGGCGAGCCTGCAGGCCAGCAGACACTTTGCTATGCTAATAGGCACCAGAGTTAGCCATTTGTTTTGAGTTTCTTTTGGACCTGATAAGTCTATTGAGCTACAGCTGTCATCTGGGAATTTGGGGTACTTATGTGCAGGGGTCAGAAGTCAGGAAGAAAAGCTGCCATCTTGATCAATAGTGATCTAAGCCAGTAATGCTGGCTTGAGAAAGGCCTGGTAGTTAGGGACTCTGGTCCTCAGTATATGAGGCACCTGGTTAGCTCAAGCTCAATGGAGATGCTAGCAGAGGGAGGAGACCACGAGCATCAAGGGTAGCTCCCAGACAGAGCTGCAGATTGTCCCACGAATCACACAAACTTCTTCTTTTAACTCGGAATCCTGAAGGAGTTATGAATAGAGTCAGACTTCAAGGACTGGCTGAAGGCAACTCTTCTCTGCTGCCTCGTTTCCCTCTCTTCCTTCCTCTGGTCTTTGTACAACTATTTTTACAAATAGCCAGCAGCTATATATAAACTATAGCTAATGGAAGCTATGCCTTCTGCCCCCAAAGCATCTATAACTGTGTGGGAAAGAAAAGCATTCAAAAGCCAGGCATGGTGGCGCACGCCTTTAATCCCAGCACTCGGGAGGCAGAGGCAGGTAGATCGCTATAAGTTCGAGGCCAGCCTGGTCTACAGAGTGAGTCCAGAACAGCCAAGGCTACACAGAGAAACCCTGTCTCAAAAAAAAAACCAAAAAGTAAAAATAAAAATATTTAAAAAAAAAAAAGAAAAGCATTCAAACGCCTACAGGGAACATTGTCATGACATCAATCGCTCACATATACATTTCTCTGGTACTTGACATATATGTCTGTACCTCCCCCGTCCAGTTCTTCAGAACATTCTTCTGTCTTCAGAGTGAGTCTGGCTAATTGGTTCTCTGTCTTCCTTTGCACTGGCTCTGCTCTGCCTGGCACCATCATGCCCCATGGGCATTGTGCCTCTCCTGGGCACGGCTGCTGCTGCTTCACTGGGGCCTGGGATGTGCCAGAGATGTTCCATGGGGGTGAGGGAGGGGGAGGGGGAGGGAAGAGTTTCCCGTCTTTTGTGTTTTGCCTTGTCATGGAGGCAGGATGGAGATAGTTCATACCTCATTTAAAAATATTATTTGAATAAAAACATCCCTTTTGGTTTTTATTTAAAGTACTCTTCTCTCTTCTTTCACTAGGACTTAGATTTGAACCCAATGTGGGGGGTTGGGTTGGAAAGAGAAAGTGATGATAAACAGAATACTAGATGACCCTCCCATGGACAGCTTAGGTGGTCACAGTCCTAGATTCATTGTAGGGGACCAGGATGATCTTGGTGAAGGAATGCTACTGTGAGCTAGCTCTTAAAGGTGAAATTCACTACTGTGAAGTAGGGCTTGAGGTTTTTTTGTTTTTGTTTGTTTGGTTTTTGGTTTTTCGAGACAAGGTTTCTCTGTGTAGACCAGGCTGGCCTCGAACTCATAGCGATCCACCACTGTCCAGCTCAGGGCTTGAGTTTTGAGCGACATCCTGAACAGTCCAGAAGGCAGATAGATTAGTCCATCCAAAAAGCAAGAGAGAATAGCATAGTAGCGCAGGCTTTTAATCCCAGGCAGAGGCAGTCGGATCCAGGACAGTCAGGGATATTACACAGAGAAACCCTGTCTCGGAAAAAAACAACCATCCCAAAAAAACAAAAAAGCAAGAGAGGTTTTAAAAGCTGTGCGCATTGGCAGCAGGGTGTGGAAGTGGGGCTGCCCAAGGAAAGGGGGGGGGGGAGTGGAGAGATCAGGGTGTACCTCAAACCTGGCCCCACCCTTCTGGTGTGGCTCATCCTCATCCCATTCTGCCTTCTTCCGCGGGTGTGCTGTGTGCAGCACACACAATCTTGTAGTTTGTGCCGGGATCTTCCCACCATATCTCTCCCCATGCCTGTTGTGCCCACGTTTCCTTCTAGACTCCGGCTCAAATCTCGCCACCTCAAAAGACCCTATATTATTTACAATAGCTTTTTTGCATGCTTTCCCAGAGTGCCATAGGTCCCCTTGGCAGAACACCTAATGCTTTTTAAAAATTCTCCTCACTTTATGCTTGGCACATTACACCTGTAGAGCTGATACTATGAAAATAAATGAGAGGAGCAGGAATATAGTGAGGGAGTTTTCTTCACGGATGGAAAGCTGCGTAAAGCTGGCCAGTTAGTCCAGACAACGTGGCCATTGTAGGACTGAGTCAGAGACCAGCCAGCCGGCGGCCAGGGAGTCCATCGTCAGCTGCCCAGTGCACACCCTCCCTTACCTTTGCTCTACTCCCAAGTCCCGCCTCTAACTTTCCGCTTTCCTGATTGGCTGCGCGACGGCCCAATGGGCCAGCGGGAACGCGAGCCCGCACTCCTGGGCCTACGCGTCTCGCGTCTCGCGAGCGTTCGGGGCTCTGGCGGAGGCGGCGGCTCCCGCACGCGCTCCAGGACGCTGAGGCCGAGGGTACAGCTGGGCTGACTAGAACAGAAAAAGAGACAATGTTTCGAGCAGCGGCGCCTCGGCAGCTCCGGCGGGCGGTGAGTCCCGACAGGGAGGGCCGAGCAGGCGCCGTGCGAGCCGCAGCCTGCTGACCCTGCCAGGCGAAGGTCACGGGCTCTGAGCCTCGGGTCAAAGTTCAGGAGCCTCCGCCCTTGACCTCTTCCGGGTCGCCCTTCCCCGCCCCCCTCCCCCCCCCCCCCCCCGGCTCGGGTTCCCACGCTCTCGGGCGTCATTTCGGGGCTTCGGGGGTCTCGCGCCTGGAAGGGAGCAGCCGCCGCGGAGCCTCTCGGGGAGAAGAGTTCGAAACCCGGGCGCCCTGTGGCTGCCCTGAACGCCCACTGTCAAGGGCAGGGGTGGAGTGGGCGGCGTCCATGCTCCTGCTCTGCTGCTCGGCTGGAGGGTAGGGGCTGGGTGGAGAACCGGGGAGGGTACCAGGCTGGGGTTCAGTCTTGAGAACCCGCAGACTGATAGCTCAATAGCCGGGGAACTGATGGCCTTACGAAGTTGTCGATGCTTCTTCCGTGGTGACAAAGTTTACCGCTTGTCTGTTTTTAACCAGGACTCGCAAAAACAAAACAAAACAAAAACATTTTTGACTTGAGTGCTGTAAGCGAACAGCAGTTGGAGGCTGACCGAGACCAAGTCAGTAGTTTAAAGAGCTTGGAGATTTTCTAATTCACATTTAGGTTGCTAGAGAAACAACATGAGCCTTGTGTTAGAAGTTATCCAGATGCCTTGTAATATTTCTCCTATTTATTTTAGTTCCATTTCTCCCAATCATCACTGGGATTTTTCTCTCTGGGACACAACTTGTGGGCTTCTTGGGAGTTTGAAGACTTTTTTTCTCTCTCTCTCTTTGCTTAAAAACAAAAACAAACATCAAACATATCGTTCAGGTTCCTAGTCAGTCTTTCTCCCATGAGTTTTTTTTTTTTTTTAAACTACCTTAAAGAGTGCCAATAAGCAAGTGAAGACCGTGTTTAGGGGGAAATTTCAAGCACCAGAACCTGACTTGAAGACTTGTGTAGTACTTAAAAGGCAATCTTATGAATAGGTTTCATGCCCAGCATAACTGTGGTAAGGAGAATTCAGGATTTGGTAATTTTGTAGAGCGGAATCCGCATATAGGCAGCACTGCCAAACCTTTGTTGTCATTTGCCAAGAACTGTGACCTTGGCTTATTTTTAAAATTAGAAGTCAAGCTTAGTAGGGTAGCGCCTGAAGTCATTAATATTTTTAAGGTTTGAATTGTAAGCACAAAACAAATGATTGGAACACACTCAGATGGACACACAAAGTGCATATTTAGCTTTTTAAATTTTAAAATAATTTCAAATATACAGAAAGGTGGTCAAAATAGTACAAAAACAAAAAAACAAACAAACAAAAAAACAAACAAAAAACCCAAAAAAACAAAAACCCAAAACAAAACAAAAAACCCAAACATTCCCCAGAACCCTTCCTGGAATTTCACCAGCTGTTAACAGTTGACACATTCATTTTATCTCTCAGGGCACATACACATGGTTTTTCTAGACATACTCTTTAATTCAAATGGTTCTCTGGATATTTTACAAGGAAGAGGCTAAGGACTTGACCGTGTAGTAGAACCCATGCCTCTGTTAGATTCATAGGACAACAAAAACAGGCAAAGCAATCAACAAGGTTTTGAAGCGCCTCCCTCCCCCCATCCAAGGCACTCTATCTACTTCCTCAGGTTTTCATGCTGATTTAGTCTGTGTTAGAAAAGTTCCTCAGCCTTTCTATTTGGCTTTTATGACATTGGCATTTTTATGGAGCACAGGACTTCTGTTTTGTAGACTGTTACCCAATTTAGGTCTGCCTGACATTCCCCTCATGACTACACTCAGGTCCTGTATTCTTGGCAGGGACGTCAGCTGTGATTTTTGCTCTTCAGTCCATTGTAGGAGGAAGCACGGGGCACTAGTTTGTCCCGCTAGTGAAAATCTTAACTTTACTTACTTAGGTAATAAGTTGTTTGCCAGGTTTTCCTGGTGTTAAGTAAATATCTGTGTAATTTTTAACTAGTTACAAAGATAGAGTGGGACTGTGTAAAACTCCCGTTTCTCACGGATTTTCACTTACTCGTGTTAACACTTGATTTTTAATTGAAAAATAGTATTGTGATACGAAATAGTGATTTTTCTAATCCACGATTCCTTTCTCTTATTACTTAGCATTCTATGCTAAGGAAGAACCTTCTATTCTTGGCTATTTATATATGTATAAATCCAGGTGTCCTTGTTTAAGAGATTATCATTCTTATCACCCTTATTTCTTCCCATATTTATAAAGTGGGAACTTTTTTTTGTTTTGTTTTTTGTTTTTTGAGACAGGGTTTCTCTGTGTAGCCTTGGTTGTCCTGGACTCACTTTGTAGACCAGGCTGGCCTTGAACTCATAGTGATCCACCTGCCTCTGCCTCCCGAGTGCTGGGATTACAGATGCGTGCCACCACTCCCGGCCCAAGTGGGAACCAATTTAATCTGGCTACTGTTTATATGAATTTATGATACTATAAAGACAAAATGGTTTAATCAAATCTCTGCTTTTTTTTTTTTTTTTTTTTTTTTTTTTTGGTTTTTCGAGACAGGGTTTTTCTGTGTAGCCTTGGCCATCCTGGACTAGCTTTGTAGACCAGGCTGGCCTCGAACTCACAGTGATCCGCCTGCCTCTGCCTCCCGAGTGCTGGGATTAAAGGCGTGTGCCACCACGCCCGGCTCTAAATCTCTGCTTTTTTTTTTTTTTCTCCGAGATAGGGTTTCTCTGTGTAGCCTTGGCCATCCTGGACTCACTTTGTAGACCAGGCTGGCCTTGAACTCAAGCGATCCACCTGCCTCTGCCTCCCGAGCGCTGGGATTAAAGGCGTGTGCCACCACGCCCGGCTAATCTCTGCTGTTTTTAATGTGTGAGTATGTGATGTATTCGTGTGTGCATGCGTATGTGCGTGTGTGTATGCGTATGTGCGTGTGTGTATGCGTAGCTTGCAGGAGTTGAGTAGCCTGGCTATTGAGGCTGCCCTGAAGTCTGGGGTTACAGCCAGCGAATAGATCTGTTTTTTTTTTCTTTAATGGGTTCTGGGATTCACACTCTTCCTCATACTTGCTGGGCAAGCACACTGTCCACTGGGCACTTTCTCCAGCTCCTAATCTAAATTAAAGAATCAAACAAACCCCAAACCTCCGTAGCTATGGTGTTTTGAAAAACCCAAATACATGGGGTGTTTTTGTTTTTGTTTTTTGGGTTTTTTTTTTTTGTTGTTGTTTTTTGAGACAGGGTCTCTCTGTGTAGCCTTGGCTGTCCTGGACCCACTTTGTAGACCAGGTTGGCCTCGAACTCACAGGGATCCACATGCCTCTGCCTCTCGAGTGCTGGGATTATAGGCGTGAGCCACCACACCCGGCTCCAAATACATGTTTTAACTAATGACATATTTACTATCTAAGCCATTTTGGTTTTAGCTTATTTGTGTCACTAAGCAGTGTCCTTCTGGAGGAGATCCTCAAAGTCATCTGAAGGAAGATGGTTTTGCTTGTGTGTTTTAGATAAGCCTTGTCTAGACTTGGCTGGCCCGAAGCCCATGGTAATCTTCCTCTCTCTGCGTATGATATTTGCATCATAGTCCCTGCGTTAGGACACCCATGAGTGAAGGTAATTTTGTGTCAAGTTATAGAGCTGGAGAGCGCACTCAGGAAAATAGTCAAGGATTTGCTGTTAGTGTTCTTGCTGAGTTATTGTATTAATTATTATGCATTAATTAAAAAATTTTTTTCTTGATTTTTTTTTTTTTTTTTTTTTTTAGTTTTTTTGAGACAAGGTTTCTTTGTGTAGCCTTGGCCATCCTGAACTCACTTTGTAGACCAGGGTGGCCTCGAACTCACAGCAATCCCCACCTGCCTCTGCCTCTGCCTCCCGAGTGCTGGGATTAAAGGCGTGCGCCACCACCGCCCGACCAAAATTTTTTTTTATGTAGAAAGTGAAGCAACATTTCCAGGTCATTTGAGTGCTCTTGCTTTTGTGCTCATTGGCAGACAGGAAGAAGTGTCTGTCATGATTGAGAAGCTGTGGACTGTTAAGGACAGGACATTTTTCAGAGCCCATTGTCGAACATTGACAAATGATACTGAACTCTGTGATTCACATGCAAATTTAAATTTCCTTTGAAAGAAGAGAGCCAATTTTGGTGTGATTCTGAAACAAAATTTATTACATAAAGTGATTTCATTAAAATTATGCTGCCTTCCAATGTGTCTACTAAGAGTCTTGTCTGTTTTTAAAATGAAGTAAATCGACTGTTTTTAATATTATAATCAATGTCATATGACATTTCTAGTCATAGTTAAAAGCTGCTATGTTTTATTAATAAAGAGGTTAAAGTAGTGTAAGTACAGAAATGTAATATACATTTTATTATGAGAAAATATGTTAAAATAGGGATGAGACTTTAATTATATATTATTTAATTCCTTTAGGTAGTATTTGACAAGATTTTATAGCTTATTCCTGCTGTTTTCTATTTGTCTTTTAGTTAAGAAAAAATAAAGCAGAAACCTGAGTCCCTCCCCCACCCTGCATCCTGTGTCCTTTCCATTTGCTTTGCTAAGGGTGCTTAGGGGAGAAGTAGGTTAACTGGCCCCTTACTTACTGCTTTAGGATGGGTGGGTCTGCAGGGCACTAGGTCAAGCAGTTGCAGTGGTGAGAAGCAGAGAAAACAAAAACAAAAGCAGTGCCAGCAGTGTTGAGTTTGAGTAGAGAAGGGCCAAAGTGTGTTCACTGGACTAAGTAATCAAGCATGTTTGTGATTGGAGAGATGGGCTTCAGTGCTGGGGTAGAGATGAGGACAGCTTGCTGTGAGTGAAGGAGAAAGGGGGCAGCTAGCAGGGGGTCTGTGGGTGTTATTTATAAGTTTGGCTCGCAGAGGATATAGGGAGACTGGTGAACACTTTAAACTTTGCACTCAACAAGTATGCTGCTTGGTAAAAGATTAAGCTTTATACAGGCAAATGGCTGGAATGCAAATGAAAAGAAAAGTCACATTTTGCTCTTTGGAACCAAGTGTAGTAAGTATCTAGATGAATTCCCAAGAAGCATGGTGGAGTAGCTGTTGTAGTAAGTAAATAATATCTAATAATGTTTATTATAAAATTTAGCCTATAATTGTTATTATTGTGGTATTATCTAACCCACTATCAATCAGTAAAAGTCAAATGCACCTGTTGTATTTTAGAATAATACTTATTTTACCTGGGGCTGGGCAGATATTAACCCCCTAAACTACCTTACATTATCTCCCATCCCCCATCCCAAGCATCTGCTTTAATCATTTCTATCTGGGCTATTTTTGCTTATGTTGTTCATCTTGGAACACTTCTTTCCATGCAGAATTTCAGAGTTCCTTCTCCTGGTCCATGTGGTGCTTTCCTATTCCATGGAGCGTCTGCTCCTTTTCCTCCTCCAGTCCCAGTCTCCTTCCAAGATCCTTCTCTCCCAGAAGCCCTCAAACTCTGCCCACACCTCCTTACTCTGCTCTGCCCAGGTGTGTAGACATTCAGCCCATCAGGGATAACTTAGAGGCAAGGATTACAAACATGATATTGGTATATGTGAGGAGTCTGCTCATTAAAGACAGCAAGCAGACCTGGGGGTGGGGTGGGGAAAATAATTGGCGATCAAATACAAAGCACCGGACCGTGCTGTTACACGTATCTATGTCAGTGACTTAGCAAATTACGTACTAGCTACCTAGGTACCCTTATATGTCTTTGGATGCTTGTGATGGCCAATTGGATTGTCAACTTGATTGGATTAGGGAGCCCAGTGTGCTAACATAAGTCTTTACTCCCAGCAGTTACAAGGCAGGGGTACGCAGATCTCTTGAATTGGAGGCCATCCTTGTCTACATATTGAATTCCAGGCCATTGGGTCTATATAGAGAGGCTCTTGATTAAAACAAACAAACAGACCAAAGCCAAAACATGTGGGGCATTAATAAGGCACATCTTTGGGTTTGCCTGTGAATGTGGTCACAGAGCTTAGCTAAGGAGGAGCACTTGCCCTCACAGTGGTGGCAGCATCCCTTGAGCTGAGGTTCTAATTGGCATAAACAGTGTGGAAAAAGGAGAAAGCCACTTGAGCACCAGCCTTCATTTCTCTCTTCTGCTCCAGAAAGGAATCCAAGCAGCGTGCTCCTAGCCCTTGAGTTCTGCCATCTTTCCCTGCCACGATGAGCCAGGTCACACTGGTGAGAATAGTAACTAAAACAGTGATTAAGTTACAGATGATTCAGGAGTGTTGCTCTTTAGGTCCCAAATACTTTGGGAAACTTTCATTTAGTCTCTCAGGATTCACTGAATGCCACTTATGTGCCAGGCACAGGAGCAGATACTGAATTCATAGTGGGAAGAAGATGGGCCGAGTCCCTGCCTGTTTGGTGCAAGTAGCCTGGAGAAGATATGTGCTAAGTGCATTAAGAGGGATCAGTGTAGGAAGAATGAATGGGTTTTGGGGAGCATACAATCCTTTGGGGGCTGGAGAAAGTCTAAAAGGGTATTGCATTGTCCTAGGAAACTGACGCTTACTAAGCTCTTACTACATGAAAATGATGGTTTTTCTCTAATTTTTTATATACTTATTACTGTGGTACTGGGGATGTTAGGCGGCTGTTCTACCATTGAGCTTTATACCCACCCTCTTTTAGTTTGTATTTTGAGACAGATTGTTACTTTGTAGCGCAGGCTGGCTTTGAATTTGTGATCTTCCTGTATTAGACTTATTAGGAGCTGAGTGAGATTACAGGGCTCTACCACTCAGTCAGTGAGATGGCTCAGTGGGTAGGGCTTTCCATCTAGTCTGACAGTTGTAGTTTGATGGGTCCTGGAACCCACACTGTGAAGAGAACTGACTCCCTTAGGTTATATGCTGACCTCCACATACTCACTGTGGTATGTGTGTGTATATGCACACACAAAGTCAATACTTTTTTTTTTTTTTAATGGGCTGGAGAGATACCTAAGTGGTCAAGAGCACTGGAGTTCCAGCACCCACATGATAGGCTCACAACCATCCAATAACTCCAGTACTGGGGATCTGATAGATTCATCTGAGCTCTATGAATTCTAGGTGGTGCACATAAGTACATGCAAATAAAACATTTATACACATAAATATATCTACAAATAAAATGTTTTTTGTTTATTCCATTTTAAATCAATCACCTTACCATTGCCATGTGTGTTAACATGTTTTATTTATTTATTTATTTATTTATTTTTAGATTTATTTATTTATTATTATGTATACAGAGCTCTGCTTACATGTACACCTGCAGGCCAAAGGAGGGCATCAGATCACATTATAGATGGTTGTGAGCCACCATGTGGTTGCTGGGAATTGAACTCATGACCTCTGGAAGAGCAGTCAGTGCTCTTAACCGCTGAGCCATCTCTCCAGCCCACATGTTTTATTTTTAATATGATGTGTCTGAGGATGAAGTAGAAACAAAATACCAGTCACATTAATTTGATTATTTAAAACAATTTAAGGGGAAGGAGAAAGATGGCGGTGGCTGCAGACATTTGCTGCCGTCTGAGAGACTCAGGGAGGCTGCTAGGCGTGATGTAGCAGCAGAAAGGGCATCTGTAGGGCCAGCAATAACTAGTGGGGGCAGGGAAGGAAAGGCTTATAGAAAGATGTCTTTAAAATGTGGACTCATGAAATTAATAAAATATATTTAAAAAACTAAAAAACATGTGGACTCATGAAACCTGAAGGACAGATAGCAGAATGGAGCTGGGCATGGAGAATGACAAATCTATACCCTTCGCTGCCATGTCTCAGCCAACAGGCTGCAAACACAAAAGTCATTCCTGATGAGCAGTGGGGATGCCAGCTCATGGAGATGTGCAGCCCTCTGGAGCTCCCACAGAAACCAGTCATTGCTGAATGAGCCTGGCCCTAGGCCCACTGGCCAGCTCCCAGCGCGGAGCCACTGTAACTGTGGCCTGTGCTGCTTGCCCTGCTGGGAGATGAAAGGCACAAGGTGGCAGAGCTGCCCATGGGCTACAAACACAAAGGTTGAGCCTAGCAAGCCTGCGGGGGCGGGCAGACATTAAGGGTAAAGAGGTGTGTAGCAGCCAGGACCTGCACAGGACCTGCCCTGAAAGCCGCATCTAGCTGCAACATCACTCTGACTTTGGGCAACAGCAAGATATCTAAGACGAGTCTTGCCAATGGTTCCATGTTTATGGTGCTTCTGTAACCCAGACTCCTTGAACCATATCAACAGCTCCTTGCAATGAATATTTGCCTGCAGAGCTGTCTGGACAAAATGAATGAATGAATGAATGAATGAATAGTGTCACTATGATAAATGACTGTTTAATGGAGGAGTAGAAAAGCTAAGGAATGGAGCGATGAGTGAGTGGTGGAGAGGCAGAGCTACGGAAGGCTGCAGTGGATGGGGGTGGGGGGATATCGCTGAGAGGGCTGACAGGGTGGTGTGCAGCAGCCTCTGAACCTGCTGTGCAGCAGCACGATTGCCCTGGTCCTGAGCAGCAACAGGCTGTCCAAGGCAAGAATGATTCATTTTCTGGATTGGACCTGCTCAAAAGACTGTATGGTCAGTGCTGTCCCTGGAGGCCACTTTGGTATCCATAGTCTGCTACCCTAGGTTGTGTTGAGGCTGGAGGTTCCTGTGGATGGTTTTTCGAGGTAGCATTTCTCTGTGTAACAGCCTTGGCTGTCCTGGAACTTACTTTGTAGACCAGGCTGGCCTCGAACTCATAGAGATCTCCTTGCCTCTGCCTCTTGAGTGCTGGGAGGCCCCATGCTTGGCAAGGGCCATACTACTGCCTGTGCTGCCATCTGAGGCATGTTGATGTCCTTGGCTTGTGCTGCCGTCAAGGGCTGTGATGATGCCCATTGGCCCGTGCAGTGGCAGAGGGCCACGTTGGTGTCAGTGGTCTATACTGTCACAGGAGCCCATGCTAAGGTCAGTGGTATCTTCTGACACCAGGGACCATGTGGATGCCTGTGGTTGCACTGTTGCCAGAAACCATGTGTAAGTTCATGATCCGAGCTCCTGCTGACTGTAAAGGTCAAGGGGGTACTTTTGCCATGGTATTGATGGGAAAGGGGAACAGAGAAGGCTTCTGTGACAACTCCTCTCCTCTCCTCCCAAAGTAACAGCCTCTACCGAGAGCCATCAAAGAGAAGTCTTAGAAACTAGCAAGTGTAGCTCTCCAGAATTGATGTTTTTGGTGGGGCTACAAGTGGGGAAGGACTCAGTTTTCTTAAAGGGGCAGGCCACCAGGAGTTTGACCATGCACCAGTGAGTATATGGGTCCACAAATTGGACTTGTTTTCTTTTTTCTTTTCTTTTTCTTTCTTTTTTTGGTGAGGGTTCCCAAGGGTGGGAGGTAGACCTAGGAGGACTGGGAAGTGATGGGGCTTGGGGTTCATAATTTGAAATCCCCAAGTAATAAATATTATGGAAAAAAGGAAGAAAAACCTATTTAAAAACAATATGGAATTGGGCATGGTGGTTCACTCCTTTTAATCTCAGCATTTGGGAGGCAGAGGCAGGCAAGTCACTTGTGAGGTTAAGGCTAGCCTGGTCTTCGTAGTGACTTCCAGAATAGCCAGAGCTACATAGAGAAGCCCTCAAATAAGTAAATAAAACGTGGATTCCATGTAAAGTAGTGTGGAACACATGGAAAAGGACCAAAGGACCTGGGACTTAGAGAAAAGTCCTAGAATATCTGGACACATCTAAAAAGGAGACTACACCCTTACTTTAATTCCCAGCTCTCAGTGCCCATGCTGGTGAGAGAGCGTCCCTGCACTCTGTTGCCTCTAGACAACAGTGCAGTTCAGCTTAACCCATTGCCCAGTCCCACTCCACTTCAGGGAGTCGGGGTTCTCTATAATACTCCTCAATAAACGTCCTGCCAAACCCACACAAGAAAGATAATAGTGTTAGGTGGGAGCAGACATTTAAACTGGGTGCTACTGTATATGAGTTTTCTTACCTGTGATCTAGAATGGTACTAGCTATGTTTGTTACTGAAAAAAAAAAAAATAGTAATTCCAGTTATTCTCTGGGTCTCAAATGAACAGTGCTGGAGAGTGACTGACTTAGGCTTGAAATGGCTCTTTAGAAGTCACTTTATAAAGTAGTAAAAAGGAAGCTTTCTAATATTTAGAAATATTAGTGTTTCTAAATATTAGAAAGTGTGTGTATGCACATGTGTGTTGTATGTGAGAACTGTGGAGCATGTCCACATGGCATGTGTGTGGTGGTCAGATGAGGACTTTGTGGAGTTGATCCTCTTTCCACCTTATGTGGCTTCTAAGGATCAGTTAGGTTGCCAAGCTTGTGCAGCAACACCGGCTCCCTGCCCCCACCCGGAACAGGTGTGTGTGAGGTCAGAGCGCAGTTGTACAGTTGGTTCCCTCTTCCAGCTGTTACTTGGGCTCCAGGGATTGGACTCAGGTGCCTAGGTCATTCCTTGCTGAGCCATCTCTCATCTTAAGCTGTGCATAAAAATCCTCACTTTAACTTGAATTTCTACCTTTCTTTCTGAAAAATTTTGGTTGTAAAGTAATTATTATGAATTATTATGATGCTTTGGCTATCACAAATCTTACACTCTTCAAAGCTTGCCAGTACTTGCAATAATTCTAGTACTTGAGAAGTAGAGGCAAGACGGTTACTAGTTTGAGGCTAGTCTAGGATACATTGAGACCTTTTTCAAAACAAAACAAAACAACAAAAACCCTCAAGAAGCCAAATTAACATTTTTCACCTTTTCAATAATCAAAAAGGGAAAAAAGGCCAAGAAATGTCATCTGTTGGCACTGCAGTCCTTCCTCTGGCATCATTGGCTGCCACATCCTCTTACTTCCTTGCTTGCCACACTTCCTTGGGATAGTGTGACCTTGGAGAGTTTTCTGCTATTGGAAGCTTGCTCTAGGGTCTCTGGCCTCTGGAGGTGTGTGCCTGTGGCTTTCCAGGTTTGGTAGGTAGATGGGATTAAGAGGGCTGGGAGGTCGAGGGTGAATGCTAGAGTTTAGGGACAGAAGGAACGTGTCCTGTTGAGAGTAGGGCTGACCCTGGCTTACCGAGGCCAAGCAGCCAGGTGAGAGCCTGCTCAAGTTCCAGCCAGAAGGATCGTTTCAGCCCAAGTAATTTTCTTCTACTAAAGTTGTGCCGATACTTAATTTGGAAGATTATTTACTTCATGTTATTTGTAACACTTAAAACCTTCAAAATAGCCCAGAGATCTTTAGAGATTGGCCATTAATTATGTAAGAAGCCTTTCTCCCATCTCCAGGCACGGTGGTGCATGCCTGTAATCCCAGCACTTAGGAGGCAAAGGCATGTTGATCTCTGTGAGTTTGAGGCCAGCCTGGTCTACAAACTGAGTTCAGGGCAGCCAAGCTACACAGAGAAGCCTTGTCTCAGAAAACCAAAAGAGTAGGAGGGAAAAAAGCAGCAGCAGCAGCAGCTGCAGCAGCAGCGGCCACCCTCCCCCCTTCATACCTTCCTTGTGGGTTTCTAAACTCTGGCTCAGCTTTGTGTGACACTCTTTACTCCTGTTGTAGAATGGAAGATTTTTGTTAAGTGAAGCCACCCCTGTGCTATTTGATCTAAGTGCCTTTCCCTCACTTTCTCATGCCATCCTACGAGGATCAGTTCCAAGTTTTTCTTCTTTGTGTCTCTGGTGCCATTTCTCATCTTTTCACACTAATTCCTAAAAATGCTCCCTTTCCTCTATTTGATTTTACTGCATGATCTGCACCTTTCAGCATTTGCTTCTCTTCATTTGAAAGACTGTCTATCTTACAGTTGGTTATATGTGAAGACGTCTGACTTCCCATGACATCCTTGAGCATGGGGACTGTTCTTCGTCACCTTTCTTTTTCTTTCTTAGTTTTTGAAAGTGTCCTGGGTGACCCTGAACTATGTTTTGGTGGTGGTTTGGTAGTCTGTGCTGGATAAGGCTCAATAGGAGATCGGCTCACCCCTTATAATTACAAAGCACATTCAAACAGTTGAAACTTCAGGAAAATTGCTGCTTAGTGTCTTTAAGGCTTTTAAAAAGTACATCTTTTGACAGAAGGTCAAAAGACAACTTGAGGGAATCAGTGCTGTGTTTCTACCATGTGAATCCAGGTGGAACTCAGGCCCTGAGGCACAGGGCAGGTGCCTTTACCAAGTGAGCTATCTCCAATCTTTTGAGTCAGCTTTTAAAAACAGGTTTCTGTTTTTAGTTACTTTTATATTGAATGATGATCCCCTCATCCACAATCAATGGTAATCAACTTTAGTAACTGATTTAAAGCCCATTGTTTCTAAATATGCTAATGTTTTAACATCATTAGTAGAAGTCTGGTATGTAACCAAATGTAATTGGTGATAGAATTTGTCCAATTTCAAGCTTGACAGTTAATATATTGTGTTTAATTATTTTATTTATTTATTGTTTTAAAGTAGAAGTCTGGTATGTAACTAAATGTAATTGGTGATAGAATTTGTCCAATTTCAAGCTTGACAGTTAATATATTGTGTTTAATTATTTTATTTATTGTTTTAACTAATTAATTCACTTTACCCCTCAATCATAGGCCCCTCCCTCCAGTGTTTAAGGATTTTAAATTGAGGTTTATAGCAGTTATTTATAGTGGGGAAAATATTTTTTACATTTTATTTTATGTGCATTGGTGTGAGGGTATCCTTGGAACTGGAGTTACAGACAGTTGTGAGCTCTTATGTGGATGCTAAGAATCGAACCCAGGTCCTTTGGAAGGGCAGACAATGTTCTTAACCACTGAACCATCTCTCCAGCCTGGGAAAATTCTTTTGCTATAAGTATTTTTTTAATGTTAAGAAATTTGCATTTTGCTGCATGTAGTGGTGCAGGCCTTCAAGGCCACCCCAGCCTACAAAGGGAGTCCAGGATAGCCAGGACTGTTACGCAGAGAAACCCTGTCTAGAAAAAAACTAAAAAAGAAGGGAAGACAAACAGATAAAAAGGAAGAAAGGAAGGATTAAAGGAAGGAAAGAAGAAAAGAAAGAAACAAGCTGTCTTGGGGTTTCTGTTGCTGCTGTGAAACACCAAACAGCAAGTTGGGAGGAGAGGGTTTGTTTGGCTTACACTTTGGTTTTGCCACTGTTCATCATCGAAGGACGTCAGGACAGGAGCTCAAATGGGGCAGGAACCTGGAGGCAGGAGCTGATGCAGAGGCCATGGAGGAGTATTGCTTAGTGGCTTGCTTCACCTGCTTTCTTTAGAACCTAGTACTACCAGCTCAGGGATGGAACCCCCCCCCCCCCCCCCCCCCCCCCCCGCCTCCCGCCAATAGGCCCTCCCATCAATCACTAATTAAGAAAATGCCTTACAGCTGGATCTTATGGTGCGTTTTTTCTCAATTAAGATTTTCTTCCTCTGAGTGCCACCAGGGACGTGGTCAAATATGGGGCACAGAGTTCGTGTGAAAGTCAGATCACATTCTCCACTAAACTGTGGAGAGTGTCCTGTCCATTGGCTAGATCTGGGTAGGGGTTCAAAATTTACTGCACGTATTGTCCTTAGCTGGTGCCATAGTTTGAGCAGGACCCCTGGGCCCAGATCTGGCAGGCTACCAAGAAGAGACTAGCTACCCTGCGAGCATATACAGGGGGAGGAGGTCCCCCTCAGTCACAGTCATAGGGGAGGGAAGTAAGGAGAAAATGGAAGGGAGGGAGGAATGGGAGGATACAAGGGATGGGATAACAATTGAGATGTTATATGAATAAATTAATAAAAAATATTTTTTAAAAAAGGAAAAAAACACATTTCCTTCTTTGCCAGGTGGTGGTGGCACACACCTTTAATCCCATCACTTGGGAGGCAGAGGCAGGAGGATCGCTGTGAGTTCAAGGCCAGCCTGGTCTACAAAGTGAGTCCAGGATAGCCAAGGCTACACAGAGAAACCCTGTCTGGAAAAAAAAAAAAGTCTAGCTATCACAGAAACAAACTTGCATTTTGGGTTTTATTAGGTAAGGGTACTGATATTATAAAGATAGAGACAGCTTAATTTATGCCATCAAGGAAGCACTTTATTAATGCACTTACAAACTGAACACTGCATTCCAAATATTTTCTTTAAATCGCACATGCATAACAGTTACCTTGAAAGACTACATTAATGTTCCTCTCCTTTTCTCTTAGGCCTCATTGCTCCGATTTCAGAGTACCTTGGTAATAGCTGAGCATGCAAATGACTCTCTAGCACCTATTACTCTAAACACCATCACTGCAGCTGGACGCCTTGGAGGTGAAGTGTCCTGCTTAGTAGCTGGAACCAAATGTGACAAGGTGAGAGATTTTTAAGGTCAGCTATAGCAAATATAATCTCCATCAAGAGACTGCGAAAGATGGCAACAGAGAATTATGCTGAGGTCCATAACCCAAACTGGGCTCTAACCCTCATTAAATGGCCAGTGTTACAACCATTACTATGTGTGAAAAAAGAACCAAAAGTTTTTTCTCATGAAGCGTTTTATCTTTCAAAATGAGGTGGAACGCGTGATTTAGTTCTGTTGGCACTATCCTGTGCCATCAGGTACCAAGCAGAATGTCAGTATCTGAGTCCCCTTAGATGTTAATAGCTGATCCCTTTTATATTGATGAATATACTTGTTAATTGCTTCTAATTCCAGAAAATGGCCAATCTGGGCAAAGTGTCAGAGGTGCTAATATTTAAGTGGTAGACAAACTCAAATCTAAGTCCCATTCTTCCCAAATTACAGGTGGTAGGAAATGTGGTTGTTAAGTAACAGTTTGGAAACTAACTCTTGGGAAAGTTTATCGTATAGTATGACTTACAGGGTCCGTGCCATTGAGATGCTCTGTAGACAAGAGCCTGTCACGGCTACAAAACTTTAGCCACCACTTCCCCTCCCCCATGTCACAGTTGCCAAGAGTGTGACTGGGGGCTTGGCCCTCGTAGAGGAGCACATGTAGAGAGAGAATGCTTCTTTTTTAGCAGGTTGTATATTTTACTAAATTATTGATGTAAAGCAGGTGGTAATGCAAGTTCAGAATGCTGGTGTCACTTCTAATTCCTTGCATGAATTTGAAATTTTGTTTTGTTTTTTCGAGACAGGGTTTCTCTGTGTAACCCTGGCTGTCCTGGACTCCCTTTGTAGACCAGGCTGGCATGGAGATCTGCCTGCCTCTGCCTCCTGAGTGCTGGGATTATAGGCATGTGCCATTGCACCCAGCTTAAACTTGGTATTCATCAGGTTTTAGGTTATGTGGCTTTCTTTAACCTATCCCTCTTGATGATTATTGAATCTTTTACTTTTGGTTTTGTTTTGTTTTGTTGAGACAGGATTTTTCTGTGTAGCCTTTGCTATCCTGGAACTCACTATGTAGACCAGGCTGGCCTCAAACTCAGAGAAACTGGTCTGCCTCTGCCTCCCGAGTGCTGGGATTAAAGGCGTGCGCCACCACGCCCGGCTCGACGTACTGATATTTAATCAGTTACAGTCTTGTGTATGTCATGTTCTTATTTTTAATAAAGATGACTGCTAATAGTGTAGACAGATTCCAGTTTTATATTTTCTTTAGCTGCTAATTATAAACAGAAGGTGATTATTCTATGTAATACTGGCAGTTTTGACAGAAAAAAATGTTTCAATGGGAAATTTTGTTCTATTTTATATCCAAACTTCTATGTAGCAACTTGGAATGAAATGGGTTTTTAATTGGGAATTTTCTTGCAGCCAGAGATGCTAGACACTGGTGCATCTCTGTGTAGGACAGTGTGAGTGTCCTGCTCAGCACCTGGCCAGCAGAGCTACACTGCCTCCTCCTTTCAGTGGACACTGTGAAGCCTTTTAGTCCATGGAAGAAGGTCGGTGGTTTGGCCTCTTGTGCCCACTCATCAGTGAGTGAGTTAACAAGTGGAAGGCAGTGGGCAGAAGAGACTAATAAACAGAAACCACTCCTATTCAAGTTACTGTAAAGGGAGAATGCTGCCAGGCATGGTGGCACGCGCCTTTAATCTCAGCACTTGGGAGACAGAGGCAGGCGGACCTGAGTCTGAGGCCAGCCTGGTCTACAAATCGAGTCCGAGACAGCCAGGGCTGTTATTAGACAGAGAAACCCTGTCTTGGAAAAACAAACAAAACACACACACACACACAAAAAAAAAAAAAAAAATTCTTTTAAGGGCTAGAACGCTAGCTCAGTGTTTAAGCATACAGAGTGTTCTTGCTAAGGACCCAGGTTTGATGTCCAGTACCCTTGTTGACAGCTTATGTCTGTCTCTAATTTCAGTTCTAGGGGATCTTGTGCCTCTGACCTCCTTGGACACCTTATTCTTGTGCACATATGTGCCCTCTTCAGACATGTAACTAAAAAATAATAATAATCTTTATTTTAAACAAAGAATTAAAAAAAAAAAACCTAGTGTAATGGCACATATTTGTAATCCTTGTATTCTGGAGACTGAGGGTTGAAGATTGCTGCAAGGTCAAAGCCAGCCTGGGCTACGTAGTGAATACCAGGCTAGCTAGGGCTGGTAGCAAGACCCTTCTGGGGAAAAGGTATAAAACAAGATAATAATAAAAAAAAAGTAACAATGTTTTTACTATTTGTAAAAATTGTTTTTATTGGCTGTGCTAGCTAATTTTATGCCAGCTTACACTTGTCATCAGAGAGAAGGGAGCCTCAATTGAGAAAATGCCTCTATAAGAAAGTCTGTAGGACATTTTAAAATTAGCTATTGATGGAGGTGGGGAGGGAGAGGACTGGGCCTGGTGTGGGCTTTTTTGTTTTTGTTTTTATTTTGTTTTTTGGTTTTTTGAGACAGGGTTTCTCTGTGTAGCTTTGGATGTCCTAGATTCGCTTTGTAGACCAGGCTGGCCTTGAACTCACAATGATCCGCTTGCCTCTGCCTCCCAAGTGCTGGGATTAAAGGTGTGCGCCACAACTGCCCGGCTTGGTGTGGGCTTTTGAAACCTCAAACCCACCCTGACGCACCTTCTCAACAAGGACACACCTCCTAACCCTTCACACAGTCGGTCAGCTGGGGACTAAGTGTGCAGCTGTGTCAACCTCTGGGGCATTCTTAGCTATATACTACACCATCTCAAATCCAACAACAATAGCTTTTATACTTGGCTGTTAAGACTTTATGCTTGGCTGGGCGTGGTGGCGCACGCCTTTAATCCCAGCACTCGGGAGGCAGAGGCAGGTAGATCACTGTGAGTTCAAGGGCAGCCTGGTCTACAAAGTGAGTCCAGGATGGCCAAGGCTACACAGAGAAACCCTGTCTCAAAGAAAAAGAAAAAAAGACCAATGCTTGGTTAAAACTTCACAGTGGTCCATGGTTCTCCCAGTGGATACTTAGAAACCCTTCTCTCTGTCACAGGTGGCCCAGGACCTCTGTAAAGTAGCTGGTGTAGCAAAGGTTTTGGTGGCTCAGCATGATGCATACAAAGGCCTCCTTCCAGGTGAGGTGTCCAGGGAAATACAGTATCTGTTCCGCTTGGATATATGGTTATGAGAGTAACGTGAGATGTGTTTCTTCCTCAGAGGAACTGACACCATTGATTTTGGAAACTCAGAAGCAGTTTAATTACACACACATCTGTGCTGGAGCATCTGCTTTTGGAAAGGTGAGAAATGGAGTCTGACCTCACTACTTGAGCAGGGTGGATTTCACCGGGCCAGAAATGTAATGGTCTTTGTTTAGATAGCTAGTCTTGACTTGGCCATACTAAGGCAAGTACTGCTAAAATTTATTGTTTCAAGATTTCAGCAAATTTTCTGTTAAAATTTCATTCCCAGATCTTCAAATTTTGTCAGAGATAAGCATTCTTTCAGGATTTTTTTTTTTTTTTTTTTTTTTGGTTTTTCGAGACAGGGTTTCTCTGTGTAGCCTTGGCTGACCTGGACTCACTTTGTAGACCAGGCTGGCTTCGAACTCACAGTGATCTGCCTTCTTCCACCTTCCCAGTGCTGGGATTAAAGGTATGTGCCACCACACTGGCTTTTTTCAGAACTTTATTATAATTTATTAACCTGTCACTTCTAGGTTTTCTAATTTGGCCTGATAAAACTATTGTTAATTTGAATTCTCTCTCTGTGTGTGTATGTGTGTACATTGTGTTTAGTTACTCTTTTTTTTTTTTTTTTTTTAAGACAGGGTTTCTCTGTGTAGTTCAGGCTGTCCTGGAACTCACTCTGTGTACCAGGCTGGCCTAAACACCTGCCTCTGTCTCCCAAGTGCTGGATTAAAGGCTTGTGCCACCGCCCAGTTTAGTTACTCATCTTAAGAGGTGATTTACTTGCATGGCTGAATGACATAATAGAAACTCTAAGTCTTAGGGACTTGGGAAGGACTGTGTTATGCTTAGGGATGTTCTTAAGGATGGTTATAGTCTGATCATGCAAACTGTGATAAAATACCCTGACAAAAGCAACTTTAAGGGAGAAAAGGTTTATTCAACTTAAAATTCCAGGGTACGATCTATTGTGACAGGGAGTCATGGCAGAGACATGAGACAACCGGTCATATTACACCCACAGTCAAGAGCAGAGAGATGGGTGGATGCATGCTTACTTGTGCTCAATACTTCTTCACACTAATATAGTTCAAGACCCAAACCCAGGGAATGGGTGTTTCCCACAGTGGGCTGGGTCTTCCCACATCAATTAATGTAATCAAGAAAGATCCTTTCTGGGGCTGGAGAGAGCTCAGAGGTAAAGAGCACTGGCTGCTCTTCCAATGGTCCTGAGTTCAATTCCCAGCAACCACACGGTAGCTCAGTCATCTATAATGAGTTCTGGTGCCCTCTTCTGGCCTGCTGGCTCACATGCAGGCAGAGCACTGTGATAAATAAATCTGAGAGAGAGAGAGAGAGAGAGAGAGAGAGAGAGAGAGAGAGAGAGAGAGAGAGAGAGAGAGAGAGAGAGAATATGAATTAATTTTTCCCAAGCATACTCACTGGCACTCCCCAGGTGATTCTAAATAGTGTTAAGTTGACAGTTAAAAGTTATTATGACAGACAAGTAATGTGATCTAATCAAGATAACAAAAAAGAAAAAGCAGATAGGGGTATGCTTCAGAGGTAGTGTTGCCCTAGCATGCGTGGGACCCCAAGAATTCAACTCCCAGTTCCCTTTCTTTTATTCTATTTTCTTTCATTAAAAAAAAGTGTATGGGTGTTTTGCCTTCATATATGGGTGTAATGCCCTTAGAGGGCAAAAAAGGCCATCCGACCCGAGACTGGAGTGATGGTTTGAACAAGAATGACCTCTATAGGTTCATATATTTGAATATTTGGTCCTCAGTTGGTTGAATAGTTTGGGAAGGATTAGGAAATGTGACTTTGATAAAGGAAATGTGTCACCAAAGGAGGGCTTTGAGGTTTCAGAAAGCCCACACTATTCTAGTTAGTGTTCTCTGCCTCCTGTTTGTGGGTAGAGATGTGAGCTCTCGGCTCCTGTCCAGCACCATGCTGGCTAGCCTGCTACCATGCTTCCTGCCATGGTAGTCATGGACTCAACCCTCTGGAATCATGAACCCCAAATCAAATGCTTTTTTGTTTTGTTTTGTTTTTTTAAATAAGTTGCCTTTGGTCGTGGTGTTTTGACACCGCAATAGAAAAGTAACTAAGACACTTGTACATTGCCATGTGGGTGCTGGGAATTGAACCTGGGCCCTCTGGAAGAGTAACCAGTGCTTACTTATAGTCTCAGTTACCTAGAAGGTGGAGACAGTAGGAATCTAGGAAACTTAGCAAGATTTTGTCTCAAAATAAAAAGTAAAAGAGAGGACTAGGGAGATGGCTCAGTGGGTAAGAACCCTTGTTCTGCATGCTTGGGGGCCTGAGTTCAGGTCCTTAGCACCCACAGAAGGGTAGGGCTGCATGTCGCTGTAACTCCAGTACTGGAGGGTTGGTCACAGAGGAGACTGAGAGCTTGCCAGGCAGCCAGCCTAGCCCAAACAGTCAGTGTCTGGTTCAACGAGAGACCTTGCCTCAAGGCTATAAGGTGGAGGGTGATAGAGGAAAGTTCTGCTGTGGCCATCTTATATATGTACACAGATGTATACATGTGAACAGTTATGTGTGTGCACGCACACACACACACACAGAGGAAAGGGGGCTGATTTGTAGATAGAGCCTTGACTACTCGTGTACACGATGCCCAAGGTTCAGTCTTCAGTACAGGAAAAAATAGCTGTGCACAAATACGCTCTGGCTAGAAAAGTTGTCTATAGTATATTAGCATGAAGAACAAGGATGCAAGTCCTTCATACATCCAGCCCACTCTCCCTATTTCAGGACTGTGCCTCTTAGCAATGATGTGGCTTTTAGGCCTCTCTATATAAGTCTATATAAATGTGCATACATATTTTTATTATTTTATGACTAGGAGCTTTTGTTTTATAGTGTCTTGAAAATATTAGCTCATAATGGGTCTGTCTGTTTGGTTGCATAACATTCCATGTTAGTCAGGGTCAGCTAGGTTGTATTAGTCACTTGCTTCCAGGAAAACATTCTTGCGCATATATCTTTGTATACCTGTGTATCTTTAAAATAGAGTTCTGGAAGTGAAATATGTGAGTAATTAAAACATTTTTGGAAGATATTGTTACATTGCCAACACGTGGTATTACACATTTTAACACTTCCCTCCTCTAAATTGGTGGATGAATCTTTGCAGGCCACCCAGTCTCCGAAAGTACTATTTCTGTGTTGGGTGATTTGATTTTGACTTTGGTTGATGAGAGTTTACCTGAGCCCAAGAAATGGTGTGTGTTGTGTTTTAATTCCGAAATGTTAGTACTCTGGCCTTGACTTCTCTATTGTGACAGACGAGAGCTTGAGAATAGCCACAGAATAGATCTGCTGCTGTAACCCACAGTGCACTGGAAATGAGAGTGACTATAGTAGGTTTGTGACTATCTTGCAAATTGTGTTTATTTTTGCATAATATATGACTTATTATGTCACTGTGAAAAAAGTACCTGAGCACAAGAAGGAAGAATGTATGTCTCTTGGCTCATGGTTTCAGAGATTTCAACCATTTTGTTCAGTCACTTTGGCCCTGTAGTGAGTTAGGAGATCATGGCTCATAGGCGCCAGGAAGCAGAGAGAAGGGAAGGGGAGGGAAAGGGGGAAGAAAGGAGTGAGCATTTCAATACCTCCTTTGAGGTACACTGCCAACTATCTTGCTGTAGGTCCTACCTCTTAAAGGTTCTGTCGTCTCCTAGCAGCAGTAAAGGCTGGTAACCAAGCCTTCAACACATGGCTTTGGGGATATCCAGTACTTGTCAAAATGTTCAACCTCCTTCACCATAAGGAAAATGCAGATTAAAACATGAGATTCCACTTCATCCTCATCAGGGAGGCCATCATTGAGAAAACAAAGGACAGAGGAGTCTGTGAGGATGTACAGGAGAGGGAGCCATATTTACTGCCAGTGGAAGGGTAAACTAGTACAACCGTTATAGAAACTAGGTTCCTCAAAGAATTGAAAGTAGAACTACCATTATGACCCAGCTGTGCCTCTCCTGGGCTTACACCCAAAGGACCCTATATCCAATTACAGAGATCCTTGCATATCTTACTGTTGTATTATTCACACTAGTGAGATGTCCATCAACAGAAAATGGATATAGAAAATATATATACATGGTTGTAAAAAATTAAGATAATGAAAATTTGAGGAAAATAGATGGACCTGTAAGTTTTTATATTGAGATGACCCAGACCCAAAAAAGACAAATATAACATTTCTTTTCGTGCTCTGGGGTGCAGTTCCTAGCTTTTAATGTTTATATGCGTGTATCTGGTATAGGTCATGAAGTAGAAAGGGGACCACAGAGGAAAGAAGGGGTTTTTAGGAAGTTGGGCAGGATGGTAGAATGCAAGTGAGGCGACAGTGGAAGGAGACTTTGGGGTTGGAGGAGTAGTGGGGATGGGGGAAGGGTGGAAGAGGAAGAGTCACAGAAGCAATAAAATTAACATTGGTACTTTTTAGTAATCAAGGCCCAAATTCTTTATTCATGGAAGAGGAATGCTATCTAATGCAGGTGTGAGGAAACTGATTCTGTCAGTATTTGCAGCATCACTTCATATCGAGTCACGAGTAAAAACAGAAGAACTAAAAGACACAACCCTCTACCTTCAGTATGCTTAGAATCTTACGGTCATACAACATGGTTATTAAAAGTTATTTTACCACAAAAATCACTCTAGTCAAAGCTAATACATTGTAATTATTTTGTTGTGTTATCTTCAAAGTCTGGCTGCCAGAAGGAGTGTTATGAAACCAGTGGCTGCCACTGAATGAGCTATGTAAAAGTCAGCATTTCTGTTTGTGGAATAAAAAGTAGGGCTTCAACTCACCAAGATAGGAAAGATGTTTTTTTCAAGGCTGCCAAATACAACTAGCCAAAACACTAAGAATGTAACACTTAAATAATTCCTGATTGTGTCATGGTTCTTCTTGCTGTAGGTAGTTTATTGTATATATGTGTAATAATATAGATGTATATGTAAAAAAATTCTAATAAAAAAAAGCAGTGCTTTGTTTTTAAAATTACTTATATTCTATAAAAGAACCTCAGTCCAGAATGTGGAAATTCAGTTCTCACTAAGTGACTCTCTTCTGCTTTAGAGTTCTAGAGTCACAGAATTTTAAATAGACATGTGGAGATTCTCTTTCCCCTCATGAGGTGTGGTAACTGAGACCCAAGGAGATTTTGACCTGTTTAAGGTTGCTGCTACTGAGAGCAAAGTTACACGTGTGCTTACTTTGGACTGTTCCGTGCCTGTTTCAGCGAGAGCATATGTGCTTTTTCCTGCTACTCATTACATGTGACACACAGGCTGCCGAGCTTGATCTGTTTATGCAGCATAAACTTGACGAAGGTTGTAACATTTGTTGAAATTTTTTTCTTCATATCATCTGGTAAATATATATAATAAAATTTTTTTCAGTATTTTACTCTTCTAGGTTTTTTTTTCTTTCTCTTGTTTAAATTGAGGGATCCATAACTGTCACACTTTGTATTTGATATTTATTAGGGCAGTAGATCTCATAATTTATCAAACTGAATCATCTTATTACTATAAATCTTCTATAACTTTTAATATAAAGTAATGGTAGGCACTTAATTTCACAGACTACCTCAAAAGCTGGGCTTCATGTCCCTTGTCCAAAGACACATGCGATACATAAAATACTTGATTTTGAAATAAAATTTATTTGGAAGATGCACCTTCCTTTAAAGAGGTTTAGAAGATACCATTGTTGATTATTGTATCAGTTGACTTGACCGTGTGTAGATCACTGCTTTTTCTTTTAGAACCTTCTACCCAGAGTAGCAGCCAAACTTGATGTTGCCCCAGTTTCTGACATCATTGAGATCAAGTCACCTGACACATTTGTGAGAACTATCTATGCAGGTAAGTTGCAAGGAAGATAATCAATATGCTAATGTTCAGAGTATACATGAATTTAAAAATAGGATTTGGAAACAAACCTATGATTGATTGGACCATCTTAAAGGTTTCTGAGAAATGCTTTAATTGAGAGTTGCTGTTAGACCCTGACATGTCATTCTTTCTGATTTATCATGTGCATGGTGTTTTTATACTGGCTCTTCAGTATATGGAGTGAGTTTCCTGCCTAGTAGTTAATAAAAATTAAGTTTGCCGTCGCATGTGTGTGTGTGTGTGTGTGTATTTTAAAATTTTAATTTAGATGTAATTACATCACTTCTCCCTTCAACCCCTCTGTGTCATTCCCCTTTACGGATGGCCTGTTATTCTCTTTTTTTCTTTTTCCTTTTCTTGGTTTTCGAGACAGGGTTTCCCTGTGTAGCCATGACTGTTCTGGACTCACTATGTAGACCAGGCTGGCCTCGAATCACAGCGATCCGCCTGCCTCTGCCTCCCAAGTGCTGGAATTAAAAGTGTGCACCACCACGCCCGGCCTGTTACTGTTATTCTTTATTATTCTCTCTCTCTATGTGAGTGTGTCTCTCTCTCTTTCTCTCTCTCTCTCTGTCTCTCTGTTTCTCTCTGTCTCTCTCTGTTTGTCTCTCTGTCTGTCTCTCTCACACACACACACACACACACACACACACACCACACACACACACACACAAATATGTAAATACAACCTACTGGGCCTGTTTAGTTTGCTGGTGTGTATATAATTTCACAGCCGGCTACTTTTGTGTTGGACAGCCAGTTAAGGGGCTCATCCCTGGGAGAGACTAGTTCTCTCTCAGTCATTAGCTGCCGGTAGCTCTGTGTTGAGGGCTGGGACCTGAGCGCTTTCCCCATCCACATCAGCATGCCTATTGCTGTTGTCCTTGTGCAGCAGTTGTTTCAGGAGCTATATTTTGTAAGTAGTAACTGGAAAGGCAAAACCTTCTTTGTAAAATAGTATTCTCAGTCTTTTCTTTCCAGTTCCCTGTGCATTAAATGATTCATTTCAACGTCTCTCTAGTTGATTGATCATTTCTAAGCACATTGATCCAGGGGGTGGGAGTGGGGGGTGGAGAAGGCAGTAATTTCTTTGTTCTGGTTAAAGTTGAGTCTTAAATCAAACCTGTAATATTCAGTAATATTCAAGTATTTGGTCATAATGTCAGCCACTCCTAATGTGAAATGTCTCTAATCTTTTTAAAGCTGCTGAAATTGTTCTTTATGCTATGTCATGCTTTCATATATTTTCCTTTGGCATGTATAGCAGTTGCATTTGTATTAAGGTATAGCAGCTTGTAGTTTTAGGCTACTGATCGGGTTAGTTTGGGAGAAACAAGCTTCAGTCTTGGCCCCTGAAGAGGAGGTGTGCCTTCCTACTGTGGCACCTGTTTCAGTTTATTGATTCTAGACAGTAACTCTCTTGCTTTCAAAGACATCCAGAGTCGTACAGATAGTCCCTGGCGAAGCTCTTCACTCTTGTGCTCCTCTTTTCCTGTACTTAGCAGATGTAGGAAACAAGTAGTCCATGGTTATTTTTGCTTCATCTTCATAAAATAAATTCTAAGCCTGAGTGGTATGCTTTTGGCATTCCTTCCTCATAATAAAATTTGTGTTTCAGGAAATGCATTATGTACAGTAAAGTGTGATGAAAAAGTGAAGGTGTTTTCTGTTCGAGGAACATCTTTTGAGGCTGCAGCAACAAGTGGAGGTAGTGCTGGCTCAGAAAAGGGTAAGCGTTCATATGAGCCTTTTTGATAGATTGGCACTTCTTGTTTCTAAGAAACAACCTCTGGTTTAATTTCTAGTGCAAAGTAAAAGTTCAACTGACTCATGTCCCATTGTTATATAAATAATTACAATTTATGTCTGTTTTGTATCATTTTGGTACAAGGATAATCACTTTGGTAGATTAAAGGATAGGAGAGAGGATTGATTACGATTTTTTTTAAAGATATATTTCTTTATTATTTATACAGTGTTCTGCTTGCTTGTACCCCTGAACACCAGAAGAGGTCACCAGATCTCATTATAGATGGTTATGAGCCACCATGTGGTTGCTGGGAATTAAACTGAGGACCTTTGGAAGAGCAGACACTGTTCTTAATCCCTCAGCCATCTCTCCAGCCCAATTGATTACGATTACTCTGTTACGTTTGTGTTTGGACCTTTTTTACTCTCATTACTGTGTCTCATTGTCATATTTGAATGGTTCAACATAATAGAAGAATGTAATAATAGTAAAAATAGGGCCTACATTTTAACATGTCTGCCATCTTATTGAACACTAGAGAGAATGGGTTATTCCAGTTTTTACACATGGACCTATGGATGGTATATGACTTCCCAAAAGAGTTGTGTCCTCTTTAGGTTTCGTAATTAAAGAAAATGAAATTGGGAACATGAAAATGCGTGACTTTAAGCTTCCTAGAATTAGACATTTGTGTGTGTTTTTAATAATTTTCACTATGTAACTTGAGGTCATCCTCATTTTTAATTTATTTATCAATGTATGCAGCACCAAGTTCTTCACCAGTGGGAATATCAGAGTGGCTTGACCAGAAATTGACAAAAAGTGATCGACCAGAACTAACTGGTGCCAAAGTGGTGGTGTCTGGTGGTAAGTGCAGTAGGAACTTAGAAGATGACGTAAGTTATATTGTACACAAACCTCACTAAAGGAGCACAATGTTATCTAGTTTTCGGTGGTGCTAGGGATAGAACCCAGGATCTCGCATGTGGTAGACAAGCTCTGTGCTACTTAGCTGAATCTAGTCTGCAGCATAGGTTTTTTTGTTTTGTTTTAATTTTTTTTTTCAAATGACAGAAGTTGGTAAATTGCAAGTATTAGTAATATTTTAGCAGGAATATGAATTTAGACCATAAATAGAACTTGGGTTTCCTGTCACACATCTGTCACTGGCAACAGGGAGCAGGGCACAAGTCTCATCCCCACACCCTTGCCACATGGTTTTTTTGCTTTACAGACTTTCATGCTTTTCTGTGGCATTTGATTGGCTTGTGAATTGTGGAAAAGTGGTTGGAATCTCAAAGTTGAATATAAATCCCCTGCTCCATTCTACTTTGAATGGCTTTCAGTGTTCTACAGGTCTCTGTGGGTGACCTTGGGAAGCCCTTCACAGTTAGTGTCAGAGCCTGAATATGGCTTAAGACTTAGCCTCTTTTTGTATTATGCTTCTTTGTAGTTGTGGACTGACTTTTGAGAAGATAAAGATTGATATGATTTTAAAATCTTTCCAAATTAAACATTAAAAAATAATTAATGTTCCCAACAGCCATCTATTGCTTAATGGTATTCAGAGGAAATGAAATGATTTAGTATTTTGCAAATGTCTTGTTTATGGGCTTTTATATTCAGGAAATATTAGTCCTTATCTGTTCTATGATGGGCCTGTTGTACTTTGATTTCCTCGAGAGAGGAAAGCAAAAGATAAGAGTGTGTTTGCGCTCAAGGAGTTTGAAGTCTAGCAGGCACTGCATGTAGTCACACCGGGAATCTTTACCAGGTGTTGGTAAGAGTTTGCTGACACTGCAGCTAGAGCAGTGATCTGGACAGCTGTGGGACTTACATCTTGCATTTAACATGCTTCCATTACAGTGGAGAAACTGCAGACATCACAGTGGTCTTCATGTATTTAATTAACTGCGATGACGAATGCTTCATAGAAGTCAGAAAAGGCTTTGCAGAGGAGGTGGCAGTTTATAATATGAGCATTAGGTTGGGCATATAAAATAGCAAACATTTTATAGAGCACAACTTGTATGTACCTAATCGTATTATGTTTTGAATAAGGTCGAGGCTTGAAGAGTGGAGAGAACTTTAAGCTTCTTTACGACCTGGCAGATCAGCTGCATGCTGCAGGTAAGGGACCTCTTTCTCTTCTCTGTGAGCTGATGCTCTCTTTCTCTGTGAGCTGATGCTCTCTTTCTCTGTGAGCTGATGCTCTCTTTCTCTTTCTGTTGGAAACACTTCTCATTATGTTTGTATGTCAGTCCTCCACAGCTTCGGGTAATTTTGCTTTCTAGTTTTTCCTTCATTGACTGAGCTTTATTATGTGACTATATTATCAGTTATACAAAGCAGCATTTGCTTATGGCATTTCTAGTCATGTGCAGAACATACTTTGGTCATATTTCTCCTGATTACTTACTTCTTTTCTACCTTCCTCTTTTCCTCTTTCTCTTTCCATGTAGTTCCCTTTCTACTTCCATGTCTTTATTTTTTTAATCTAGATTCCACATGAGAGAAAAATAAGGTACTTACTTTTCTGCATCTGACTTATTTTGCGTAGCATGATTTCTACTTTTGACTATTATTACATTCTTCCTGCAATGGCTTTTATTTTATTTTAATTTATGTGTGTTGGTGTGAGGGTATCAGATGTTGGAGTTACAGACAGTTATGAGTTGCCATGTGGGTGCTGGGAATTGAACCCGGATCCTTTGGAAGAGCAGGCAGTGCTCTTAACCACTGAGCCATCTCTCCAGCCCCTGAAATGGCTTTTTTAGGCTGACAATAAATGCTGAAACTTCTCAGAAAAGGGGGCTGGATATCCTAGTAATTTTTAAAGAGTTTGTATGGCAGTTTTATATTTGCCAAATCTTAGGAATCTGTCTAGTTTTGATTGGTAAAGTAATGAAATGTCAACTTTAGAGCCTACTACAGATTCCTGCAAGCTATTCTCCAACCTCCACATCTGATTCCTGTATAGCTTACATATATACACACTACTAAATAAATGTATTTTTCTTTATTCTGATAAAGATAATAAAAATGATAAAGATTTTTTTTTAAATGATAAAAATTAACAAAAAAACCTCTTAGAAAAAGAAATGAAGCCGGGCGTGGTGGCGCACGCCTTTAATCCCAGCACTCGGGAGGCAGAGGCAGGTGGATCGCTGTGAGTTCGAGGCCAGCCTGGTCTACAAAGTGAGTCCAGGATGACCAAGGCTACACAGAGAAACCCTGTCTCGAAAAACCAAAAAAAAAAAAAAAAAAAAAAAGAAAAAGAAATGACTGTATCTTATGAACATAGTACACTGGAAGGACGAGGAAAGAATCCCTGAGCCTCAGGATATGCCACAGACATGTTTAAAGCCAAAAAAAAACAAGGAAAAAAAAGAGAGCTAGAAAATAGCACTAAGGTATCACAGAACTAGGGGACACTCTAAAAAATACAAGTAACATGATAAAAAAACAAAGTAAACAGTAACAACAACTGAAGAGTGGGGGGGATGGGAGAAAGGAGCAGGAGTGGTTCATACACCAAAGCCTGAGAAGTGCTCCAGACCCTCGTACCCAAGCAAAGCTCCAGGAAGCTCAGGATGTGTGTAAGTTACAAGCTATAACAAGTCAAAGATGAAGATAAAAATCCTGAAAGAAACAAAAATGGAGGGAAAAAAGTCTTACACTAGAAAAATAGCAAAGATAAACGCATTCAACTTTTCTTCAGGAACCATGTGATAAGAATGGGATAGAAGTCCTCGAGTATTTAGAGGAAAAAACCCAGCAACTTAGAATTCTCTACCCGTGGAGTTACCCTTTAGAAGTAAAGGGGAGAGGCGGGACTGCGGGTATATTCCTCAGTTGGGCATCTTTGCAGCTAAAGGGCCCAGCCTTAGGAACCGCTCAGAACTGACTGGCATTGGAAGTTGCAAAAAGAGTTTTGGGTGGTGACGGTGCCGGGAGATCCCATCACTAAGGCCAGGCGACAGCGGTCCCTGCTTGTCATACTTGGGTGCGGCTCAGTCATGTGATGGCGCAGATCCTTTACAGCCTGAATTATAGCAAGAAGAGAGTCCAGGGCACTTGACTGAGAGGGTGACTCAGCCCAGCAGAAGGGGCTTGGGTCAACTCTGGTTGTTGGTGTGCGGCGAAGGATGAAGAGGTGCCTCCTGAACCAAGCATTTCTGTAGGAGTGGTGCATGTCAGCACTCCCAAGGCAGGTTCCTCCTTCACACAGACAGCTTACCCTTGTAACATATTTGGCCCATTTTGCCCCATCTCTCAGATGTGGAGGAACACCAAGGAATACATGCTGCACTTAGAACTTATTCCTGCAGGCCATGTGAGAGACAGTTCTAGTTCAGTGAAAACATTGCCAGAACCTAAAGCATTATACTGTAGAGAATTTTTCACAAAAAAATGAAAATAAAGCCTTGTTAATTAAGGAGGAAAAAAATCTGTTACAGACTTACCTTGTAAAGGTCAATGATTCTATCAGAAATGTATAGAACAGGGAAACTCAGTTGAACTCAGCAGGTAACTGGATTGAATTAACATCTGTTGATGTCTTCATTACACAACAGCAGTTTCTCAAGCTGACGGGAGCATTCACCAAGAAAGACATTTGTGGCCAGAGAGCCCCTTCATAAATGTAAAAGAGAGGTATCATACGGCTTCTCTTCTTAGCTTGAGCATGATGTAACAAACATAATTGGAACCTTCTAAGATACATGGTTCTATGTAACATATGAGTAAAGGAAAACATCTCAAAAGAAATATTTTGAACTGAGTGAAAAAAAGTGTAAACAGTGGTGGGTGGGTGGGCTTTATCCCTGAGCACTGGGAATTGAGCTGAGGGCCTCACAGGTTAGGCAGCTGCTCTATCACTGAGCTGTGTCTACATGCGCCCCCCCCCCACACTCTTCTTTGTTTGTTTGTTTTTAAATTTCAAATCTTTGAGACAGTCTCACTACCTTGCCCATGCTGGCCGTGTGATTCTTTGCCTCAGCTTCCCTAGGAGTACAGGCCGGTACCACCAGGATGAGCTCGTGTAAGGAAATTTATAGAACTAAGTATGTATTAGAAAAGAAAAGCAGCCATTTGAGCTTCTCTCTTAGAAAAGTAGAACAAGAAGAATAAATTAATGCAACAGTATACAGAAAAAAATGCCTGACTCTTTTACTTTCCAGAAAGGTCTCCCTGTGGAGAGGAAACCAGATATATATAATATATATATTATATATTATATATATATATAATATATATATTATATATTATATATATATATAATATATATAATTAAAGTTAATGAAGAATGAATCCACACAGTACCATTTTATTATTATTATTACATATACAGTGCTCTGCCTGCATGTACACCTGCAGGCCAGAAGAGGGCATCAGATCACATTATAGATGGTTGTGAGCCACCATGTGGTTGCTGGGAATTGAACTCAGGAACTCTGGAAGAGCAGTCAGCGCTCTTAACCTCTGAGCCATCTCTCCAGCCCCCAGTTATATTTTTATTTATTAATTTAATATGAGATATTTGTTAAACCTCAATTTTGTGTTAAACATGACTTCATCTGATCATAGAGATAATGTTACTATACAGCATTTTTCAAAAGACATGAAGTTAATATAGAAAGGAACATTGTATAGTATTCATTAAGTAGGTTGTAATGTGGTGTTTATGAATGCTTATTTAAAAACAAAAACATCAGAAGCCAGCCAAATTAGAGAATTGAAATTTGCTGGAGAGGTGGTACATGCCTTTAAACACATTATCCAGGAAGGAGAGACCAAAGGATCTCTATGAGTTCAAGGCCAGTGTGGTCTACATGGCAAGTTCTGGGATATACAGGGCTACATAGAGAGACCCTATCTCAATATAGATAAATAATTAAATAATTAACTTTTAAAAAGAAGAAAGAATATAATACACAATGAAAATTATTTTCTTGGAAATGTATCTGTACCTAGTACTTAGAATCCATGATCAGTTACAAATCCTTGATCAGGATTTTCTCCAAAAGTGAATCTTTATGTGATAATTTCTGACTGTACAATATTAGGATATTTTCTAATTGTTGGTGATTATCTCATTAGATGAATAATAGAGCTTGAAAATAATGACATTTCCTCCCCTTTCAGTTGGTGCCTCCCGTGCTGCTGTGGATGCTGGCTTTGTTCCCAATGACATGCAAGTTGGTCAGACAGGAAAAATAGTAGCGCCAGTAAGTATTGCAATAAAATATGCCCTGCAGAATTCTGTGGGGATCAGCACTGTATGTATTTGTTGGGCAATAATTTCAGTGATTTATATCTTACTCAATGGTCCTATACATCTAGCTGTTATGATGGTGAATGTGTCCTCACAGGGTCTGGAGGTTTTTGGTCTTAATAAAATGCTTAGCAGTTTTTAAATTAGGAATTACTTTGCAAAAAGATTTAAAGCAATATGAGGTCACAATGCTGTGTTGTTACTGTCATTGTCATTATTGTTAGTTTGTGTGTGTGATGTGGTAGAGAGAACCTAGGACTCTGTATATGCTTGGCAAGTGCTAGTCCACTGAGCTGCATTCCTAACTCATTTTACTGTTGATATTGTAAATTGACCTTGTGATTTTCCTCTTTGTCAAGAGGATGACACAGAGTCTCAGTCTGTAGTCCAGCTGGCCAGCAGCTCAGCAATCTTGCTTTAGCCTCCCGAGGGCAGGGATTTCAGGCCTAAGCCATCACACCTAGCCAGACACAGTGTTCTAAAAACCTTGCAAAACTTAAAGGGAAACATAGGAAATGTTGAATTGAAAGTTCAGTTTTTTAAAACATCACTTGACCATTCATATTTCTTAAGTAATGCATTGAATCGTTTTTCAACATGTTTAGATTTATATTGCATGAGGAAAATATTTTTGTGTAACTCAATGTTTTTGTTATTTCAACATAGGATACTGTATTGTATCCATTAAAGTCTCTTTGCACCCTAATCTATTAGATAATCACTTCAAAATCATCTTTTAAAAAATGTTATGCAGAATATTTTAATCATGTTTTCCCCTCCCCCAATTCTTTTAAGGCATCTCTTTGAAGCTAGTTTTAAAATATCTATTTTGTCCTTCTAAAGTTGGATTATTTATTTAGTCTTTCTGGAGTCTCTTTATGTAGCTTGTATACGAATTATTTTTCAGATATGTACTGTGAATTTTTTTCCCATGCTAGGACTTTCCTGTTCTTTTTCTTTTGATGAGCTGAAATGTTTCATTTTGACAAAGTTCAGTGAAGCAATCTTTCTTCTTTTGGTTAATATATTTTGTGTTACTTAGCTTACTTGAAGCAGAGAGAGTCTCAGTACTGACTATAAGCACTAAAACTATTCATAAATTAAGTCAAAGTGCTGTGTGACTGACTTGCTTGTCATACCACATTAGTCTGGCTGTGAAAGTGGATTTATTGAGCAGATGAGCTGGAGCCGTCCATGACATTTAATTAGGTGTGGCACACATATTTTTTGTGGAAGTCTTGCATGTACAGTTTTATGTGAGTAGACACATCCTGGCTTGAATTCATAAAAGATCAACAGCTTCCTAATCAAAACTACTTTTATAAGAAATTCAGTGTATACACTGAAGTAGCAAACAGACTTACTGTGACAGAAAGGGGGCATTCATAGTTATAAAACAGGAGCAGAGTGCACAGAGTGGCTGGTAGCATCCTTTCTTGTATTGAAAGTAAGTTTCATACAGTTAGTTCTATTCAGCATTACTTTTATAATATAGAACTATTGTATTTTGCTCATGAGGAGATTAAGCATTAAATGCTTTGAAGACTTTAATGTAGCTCATACAACTCTTCAGAGTGGGCATTGTGTTAGTTGCTTTTCTTGTCGCCACGACAGAATACCAGACAAAGCCCCTGAAGGAAGGAAGGGAATGTTTTGGTTCATAGTTTAAGAGGTATAGTCCATTATAGTGAGGAAGACGTGACAAGAACTTACTAAAGTCACATTGAATCCTGTCAAGAAACAGATGAACACTGGTGCCCAGCTCACTTTCCCCTTTTCCTTCTGTCAGATATCTTGGCCCATGGATAGTATCACCCACGTTCAGAGTGGGCCTTCCCTGCCCTGTTAAGGCTTTTCTGGAAATACCTTCAAAAGCACTCACAGAGACATATTTTGTTCCAGTGGTGATTGTAAGTTGACAATGAAGATTGCCCATTACTGGCATAGATGTATATTCATAGATACGGGTTGTTTGGTGTCCGGTGGGAGCCTGGGCTTTGTCCGTTACTCTCCCAGGAAGCTCAGGCCTGGGAGCACGAAACCGGCGTACACGCCTCTGGGTAGAAAAGGGTGAAGTGCTGGGTCAAAGGAGCTCAGGGCTCTGAAACCTAAGCCAGGCTGCGTGGGCGAGCCAGTGGCTGCTTCTTGAGCAACCAGTAACAAGGCTCACTCAGAACTCCAAAACCAAGAGAAGCAGAGGCGGGAGCTGGTTTTGTCTGGGTGGACAAAATGACTGCTTCAAGAACAGCCAGATGCTTGCCCCACAGACAGGCGTTGCAGTAGGTGGAGTGGGCAGCGATCTGTGCTCAAACCCTGGTGAGTGACAGAGACTTAAAGTGGCTAGCAGTACATGGCTGACTGATTGGCAGCCAAGCCCCAGGGCTCTAGTGGCGATTCTTCAGGGAGGAGGAGAGCCTGCCCTTCCTCAGAATACATGAGGAGTCTCAGTTGGTAAAATTGATGATGCTGGCCCCTTTATTTAGGTCAAATAGGGGGCTTATAAACTTTAGGCAGTGGGCAGGGTTTTGAGGGTGAATGTGTTTGATTTGCTGGAAATAGGGGCGCAGGGGCCACTATATTTACATACAGTAGCACAGTCCTATCATAAGAGGGGGCACACAGCACCTAGTTATCCTACGGGTGGAGGAAGAACTCCAGGTTTGCTTAAAGGTCTTTGCTAAAAGCTAAGGTCTCATTAGCATGGGTGGGTGTTTCCAGGAATGGTGCTTGCTGAACAGGTTTCTTATCAGGAAAGGGTTGGGCTTGTAATCTCCCTGAGGGCTATGGATGCTCCTTAGAGGATCTGGGGTTCCCCAGATTAGGCAGAGAGGGAACCCAGCTGAGAAATGAGTCTCTAATACCGAGCTCAGAGGCTATCTGGAAATGCCAGACTTCAGCAGCAGAGTCCCCCATATATGTTTTGCATGCGCACACACACACATTTTTGGGAAGCAATCAATTTGCAAGTATAGAACAAATTTGTGTGTGTGTGTGTGTGTGTGTGTGTGTGTGTGTGTGTGTGTGTGTGTGCGTGTGTGTATGACCATATGAGAGTAATTTGCTGAGGTGATGCCCGGCCGGCTTCAAATTCATGCATTTCCCTACATAATCATAATGCAGCCTTTCAAATCAGAACATTAACATTGACATATAATACTATCTAGTCATCAGACTCCATTTGGATTTTAACTGTTATTTCATTAATGTCCTTTATAGCAAATGATACTAGTTTAGAGTCACATGAGTGATTCATGAGTTCTTCAGTCGTAGTTTCTCAGTCTTACTTTGACGTCATGAGGGACTTCAGGATTATAGGGCATGTATTGTATTACTGGCCACCTGCAAATTTTAAAGTGTTTATTGAAATTGTTTGCTTTTATTAATTGAATTGCTTGTTTTTACTGTTGCCTTAAGGAAGTTTTAAAATATATTCTAGTGGTGAGCTTCTTGTTTGCTTTCTGCACATCTGTGGTGTGTCTGTTTATGTTTCTGATAGGATAGCTAACTGAAGACCTTCTTGTCTGTTTATGTTTCTGATAGGATAGCTAACTGAAGACCTTCTTGTCTGTTTCTCATTTGCTGCAAGCTCTCATCCTGAGGGGTATTGAAATGGGAATCTGTGGTTCTCCCTCATGGTTCTCTCTTTTCTGGAACTTTTCTCCACACTTCCAGCTAGTGTGGCAGCCACATATCTTCTATGTACTTCCTTCATCCAGTCAGAGTACAGGTTTTTATCTAAAGGGCTTGATTTCATATTGCCCTTTATCCTTGTGGAGAAATTGCAGATACCTCAGATAAAAGAGGAGGTGTATGCTGGACCCCTGTCTGCATGCTTCTCTCACCTACAGAATTTTGGCTCCTCAAATTCTACCTGTCAGTGTTGATCCCCAACATATTTAAACAGTTGCTATCTGTTTTTGAACCAGATTTATAGTTGTTTTATCAGGAAGATAAGTCTGATACAAGCTTTTCCCTTAGGGCCATAGTGAGACGTGAGGCCCAGAATTGAATGTATTACTTCATATGCTTGCTGACTAGTGTGGAGTTGGGTTATTATCACTCTAAATAATACCTTAATTAATGCTACTTAATATTGCATTAGATTTTTTGGCAGCCATATCCCACTATTGGCAAGAATTACACTTCTGAGCATTTAAAAATCTCTCCCTGCCTCCACCCATTTGAACTGTGTGCTGTTACATCCATTTCACTAATACTAATACAATATTCTTTGTTTTTAAAGCTAAACACAGCACATTCATTTAGTCTTATTTCATGGACCATTTTATCACTTTTGAACATTTCAAGGCTTTATTTCTTTTCCCATTTTGTTATTATAATATCCAGTATTTTGACTTGTTGATATTTTTAAAACAACTTTTGAAAGTATCACCACTGTTCTTCTGATGGTAAGGAGCCAAAGGTTCACTGATTGAACGAACAGTACATAGAAAGTCAGTCTTCTTATCCATACAGAATAGCTGTTTTACTTTTTATTATTAATTTGAGAAAATACATAATACCCAAAATATGCCTTGAATTTAGTTACATGGCCTTTTTCTTTCTGTCAGTCACAACAATTTACACAGTGTGAAATAGTTTCCAGTGGCCTCATGGCCTCACACTCTTGAGGGATGTAGACCCTTGATCAGAAGCCACTGGTTAGTTCACAGCTTACTGTTGTGACAATGACTGCTTTTTATTTCTAATTAACTTTTGATTTGGAGTTAATTTCAAGCTTAGAAAATTAAAGCTAAAAAAAAATACAATGTACAAGTGTGTATATATATGTATATACTTTTTTCTGAACTGTTTTACATTAGGTAACATTGTGGCTTTTTGCCCCTAAATAAATGTATTTATTTACATTTATTACTGTGTGTGGTGTGTGTGTGCGCGCGTGTGTGCATGTGTGTGTGTGTGTGTTCTGTTTGTGGAAGTGGACATCTTCCTCTATCATTCTCTACCTTACATATTTATCTGTCTTTCTCTCCTTTTTTTTGTTTTTTATTTTGGTGTTTGGAGACAGGTTTCTCTATGTAGCGTTGGCTGTCCTGGAGCTCACTTCATAGACCAGCCTGGTCTCAAACTAAGAGATCTACTGTTTCTGCCTCTCAAGTGCTGGGACTAAAGGTGTGTGCCACCATGCCCAGCTTGACCTTCTTTTTTAATTAATTTCATATGTGTGGGTATTTTACCTCTGTGTGTGTGCGTGCGCACGCGTATATATGTATGTATGTATGTGCACCATGTGCATGCCTGGTGCTACAGAGACCAGAAGGTAGTGTTGAATCTCCTGGGTCTGGAGTTATAGGCTGATGGTGAGACTTGAACCTGGGTCGTCCAGAAGAGCAGCTAGTGCTCTTAACTGCTGAGCCATCTATCCAGCTTCAGTTCTAGTACAGTTATATTTTATATCCAAATTGTGTTTGTGATTTTATTCAATTTTCTAGTACTTTAAAGATTTCTTTATTTATGTATGTATTTTATGTATATGAGTACTTTGTCTGCATTCGGGTCTACACACTAGAAAAGGACATCAGATCCTATTACAGACAGTTGTAGGCCACCATGTGAGTGAGTGAGTGAGTGAGTGAGTGAGTGAGTGAGAGAGAGAGAATTGAACTCTGGGAAAAAAGGGCCTCTGGAAGAGCAGCCAGTGCCCTTAGCTGATGAGCCATCTTGTAGCCCCCATTTTCTGTATTTTAGTATTCCAGTTTTATCGTGTATCTTCATACTCATTACTGGCACTGATCCCCCGGGACAGAAGCTACTTTTGGGGCTAGTAGTGCATGCGTTGTCGTGCTTGCTTAGCCTTTGGCGTCTTGGTTGTGGTGAGCAGTAGTGCTTGGTCCTTATTTGGCTTCAGTCTTAAGCTCTCTCAGTATTCATGACCTATTCCCGACCACCTATCTATGGCAGGCAAGCGTTTCCAATTTCTTTGTGGTAGGTGACACTTTAGATAATTTTGAAAAAGTTTAGGTGGCGAATAAAGAAAGATTGAAAAGCTATGTGGCCTTCTCTAGATGTGGGCCACAAATTTGGCATTAGGCTTTCTAGAAGCCAGCTCATGTTAGGAGACAAGATCAGTGCTCTGATTTACGGTGTCCCAAAGGTAAAATAAACTAATTGTACATGGGAAATATCATTGGGCTTGGTATCAAGATCAGAGAGCTATATCCCTTGAGTCCATATAAAGAAGACACTATTGATTGACATCCTCAACAATATCTTTACTATAAATAGAACAGTAGTTTTATAGGGTTGTTTTTATGATGCCTCTCAGTGTGGGCCAACTGTATAGTAAGTGCATTTCCAAGAGAGGCAGAAACTGGTTGTGTGTCTGCTATTCAGGCTTATATTATGGTAAAACTGCAGGCTGGCAATTAAGGTGTCAAGCCCTTCTTCAAATGAATTTTATTAGAAAGACTGGATCTGAAGTCAGGTGGTGAGTGTATAGAGGTGCTAGCTCAGCTCTCTTCCTCACCAGATGAGTAGAACTTAGATACAGGGTAAAGACAATCTGGGACAAAAAGAAGTAAACCTAATGCACTTGCTACCAAGCAAAAGCCATACAAAACAAGGTTGGGCATCTCCTAGTCTGTTAACTCTTTCTCTGACTCCTCACTTCTACACACTTAACTCTTACCTTCATTGTTTGAGATTAAAGGTGTGTACTAAGAGCGTGTCAGTATTCCAGCCAGAGTAGCCATGTTACTGGATTAAAATTCTAGAGCTAAGCTTGAAATATTGTTTACACTTGTTGTATTTGCTTTTATTTCCCATTATTTTCCTCTAAAGTTATGTATATTTATGTAAGTATATGTAATATAATATTGAAATAGCCCCCAACCTAAGAAGCAGTGTTATAGGCATGTGGTGGTGGCACATGTCTCTAATCCTAGAACTAGGGAGGCAGAGATCTAGAGCTCTAGATCTCTGAGTTAGATAGACACCAAGCCTGGTCTACAGAGTAAGTTCCAGGCAGCCAGGGCTACACCGAGAAACCCTGTCCCAAATTTCCCCCATCCCCAAAAAAGCAATGTTATATTATTAAAAGCCTCATGAAATTTTCCTTGAATGTGTAGTCTTTCCTCAAAAGTAACTGTCATTTTAAATTTGGTGTTTATTGTTCTAATACTATTTTTATTTTTACTATGTTTGTGCAAATCTCTAAACAGTGTATGGCTGAGCTTTTCAGTTTGGGGACCGTGTGTAGCTAGATAGTGTGTGCCTGCAATCCTAGCACCCAGAAAGATAAAACAGGATCGCCATGAGTAGTGATTCCACCATAGGCCATAGAGCAGGGTCCTGTCTAGGAGAAGGGAAGGGAACCAGTTTAACTCTCAAGTATGCCAGAGACTGATCGTCTCAGCTTTTGAACTATAGACTTTATGACCAACTTTGTTCATTAACTGCAGGGTAACATATTATGTTATCATCATGTGTCTGCTGTGACCTAAAAATATTGAAGAGCACCGCTATACAGTATTTTTAAAAACATTAGTAGCAGCACTCTATATGGGTTCTTTATACCTAGATAATCTTATTTTTTGAGGTTAATCTATGTAAATACAGGCGGCTGGTTTTTTGTTTGGTTTTGTTTGTTTATTTTTTCAGTTTCCTATATGTGAATATGTCACACAACCCATTTTCTAATAGATATTTTATAGATGGCCTGTATGTTACAGAGAGGGAGCTGTACTAATGGTTCAGTGGTGTCAGGGTAATTGGAAACAGGGTGGTAGAGGGTCTGCCCAGCTCCTGAAATATTGGAAATAAGGGACTCTTAACCATCCTCTAAAGTCTTGAATCAAAAAGCATTATGAAAAAAATTCTAAAATGAATGTCTATGCTCTCTTTGCTTGCATGTACAGTGTGGACATAATACACAGTCCTATCTGGAGAGTAGCTGAGCAGCAGCTGAGGGACCATTGTGTAATCTCACTCAGATTATAAACACCTTCAGTGTACACTCATGTAATCCTAGTACATTTAAGGCAGGAGGGTCAGATTGTACACAGTTCCAGGCCAGGCTGGACTGCATGAGGCTCTGTTAAAAAAAAAAAATGGAGAGAAAGGGGAGAAGAGGGAGAGAGGGAGGGAGAAGTATGGAAAGCAGGAAGGAAGGTTAGTTAAGACTCTAAATGCCAGTCAGGCTGCCAGAGTTCTGCTTTATGTTACCATGTGCTTTCTGTTGACCTTGGATAAATCACTTAATCTCTTGTGGTAACACTTTCATGATTTGTATCATGGTGACTCCCTATTTCACAGAGTTGTAAATAATACATGAGTTAAGATATGTTAAAAATAAAAGGTTAAATGAGGTATTGTATGTATATGTAACGCAGAACTCTGCCTGGCATGTTACAAATGCTGTGCACTAGTTAATTTTACAGTAACTATTTACAAAATCTTTTGTATATGTGTATAATCTGTGTGTGTGTTGCATGAACTTGCATGTGTTTACATGTAGGGTCTGCATCCTATATGTGCTTGCAGAGACCAGAAGATGCTGTTTTTCTTTATTTGTCTTCACCTTAATTTTTGAGACAGGTCCTCTCAACTGAATCTGAAGTTCCCCATTTTCACCTAGGTTGGCTAGCCAGCAGGCATGAGATCTGCCTGGACCCACTAGCCAGTGCTCGGGTTGCAAGGCGCATGGGCTGTGCCCAGATTTGACATGGGTAGTGTGCATTTGACATGAGATCCTCTAGCTTTTACAGGAAATGCTCTTACCCACTGGGTCACCTCCCGACCCCCTACAGATTCTTAGAAGATTTTGTAGTTTGAAATCATGAAAAACCATTAAATTATTTCTCTGATATTTGTCTGACTTATTGTATTTTATTGTCATTTAATACTTATTGAGGCTCAGAGTTTTAGGTTTACACTATGACTAGATTTTATTTCTATGATTTTTAAAGCCTTGATGTGTTGGGTGTAATTCCTCTTCTGGATTGCTGTCTGTGATCTGCTTGATGGTGCTGACCTGACCTTCCCAGCCATCTAAACACATAGGCATGTTGTAATCATTAAAGAATCTATTATCTGTTGCCAGGAACTGTGTCCTTGCCCTTAGTGCAGCCTCTTGGTAGGTATGGATTACTTTGCCTATATTTTGATATTTTACTGACAGATCAACTTCCGGTTTATAATTCTAACATTAAATGAATAGAATCAAAGTTACCAGATGAATAAGCAGTTTAGGAGAATTTACCAAGACAGTACATTTTGCTTCTGACCTTTGTTTTTAAATTTTCACTAGAGTTGAAAAGTCAGTATGGAAACAAACTTTATAGAGTTATTTGTACACAACTGGGAATGAGTTTATGGGATGGGCTGCCCTCTAACTTGCTAAAAAGCTGAAGGTTGACAACCCCTTTCATACTGCATTATCTAGCTTGGCTTTTAGCTCTAAGAGAACTGTGTTCACAAATTGATGCGCTTTTCCTTTGGGGTTGGTATAGAAGCATTAAATTGTACTAAAATATTCATATGTGAGTGCATTTGGCTGAAAGCAATTGATGTTCTGTCCCCAAGAGGACAAAGAGAAATGCTGTGTGGACCCGCAGTCCAGAAAACACCCTAAGCATGCTTCTTAAAAGGTAATTACAAGGCCTGGATGATCAAAGCCTTTACAGGGAAGCTTAAGTGACAAAGAGAAGGTACAGCATTTGTAGGTTGTGGTTTGTGTGTATATGTTTTTTGGTTGTGCAGTTGCCAAAAATTAGCAGTTCTATTTATATCTTTGGTTTATATTCTCAGCTAAAATTTATCAGGCCAGTTTCTTTACATTTATTCTAAAAGACTTGGAACAGTAGAATTTTTTTATGCATTACCACTTCATTATATAAAGTTAATCTATTTAAATTTTAGAGACTATTGTATATATTCATTCTCCCCTTTCTGTCCTGTTTGCCTGCTTAAAAGCATGCTACTGGATGATAGATTGACATGTCTTGTACATAGTCAACCTAATTTAACAGCTGACATGAAAATCAATTAGAGTAGATAGCAAATCTTCTTTAGCCATCTAGATTTGGTAACTTGAAAGGAATAAAACATGTAAATTTACATTCTGAAAAGCTAACGCTGTGTAGTTTGTGGGGGTCTTTCATATAAAGATGAATTTATTTTTGTGTGTAGCTTCAAGTTGATATGTGTGTATTTGATTGTCAAAGAATGTAAGACAGTGTACCAGATGGAATTACACCCAGTGGATTTATCACACATAGTTCAGTAGTTGGATTTACACACACACACACACACACACACACACACACACACACACACACACACACACACACTCTCTCTCTCTCTCTCTCTCTCTCTCTCTCTCTCTCTGTTAAAACTGAGTATGGTGGCATACCCCTGTAATGCCATCACTTAGGAGGCAGAAGGATTATTACACATTCAAGGCCAATTCAGGATGTATAGTTCCAGGCCACTTGTATCATAGAGCAAGAGTCTGTCTCAGGATAGCAAAAAGAAAAAGAAAAAAAAAAAAGTTAATAACTTAGTTTAGCGGGGCGTGGTGGTGCACACCTTTAATTCCAGCACTCGGGAGGCAGAGGCAGGTGGATCGCTGTGAGTTCAAGGCCAGCCTGGTCTACAGAGTGAGTTCAGGATGGCCAAGGCTACACAGAGAAACCCTGTCTCGAAAACTAAAAAAACAAAAAACAAACAAACAAACAACAAAAAAAAACTTAGTTTAATTATATGTTAGTATTAGAAGACAAACAGCGTTTTGGAAATAGTTTCCGCCTCCAAGCCCCCGAAGGATAAGAGTATGTGTTCTAGCTCATTTGTCTGTCTGTCTGTTGTTTTTGAGGCAGGTCTCAATGTATTGCCTTGGCTGGCCTGGAGCTCATGATGTAGACCAGGCTGGCCTTGAACTTGTAGAAAGCATCCTGCATCTATTCCTTCAGTACTATGATTGCAGGTATGTGCCACCAGCCTGGCCCATTTCTAAAATGAGAGTATTTCATAGCAGTGGCCCTCAGCCTGTGGGTCGGGACCCCCATAGGGTTGTAAATCGGATATTTACACTATGATTCATAACAGTAGCAAAATCACAGTTATGAAGTAGCAACAAATAACTTTATGGTTGGGGTCACCACAACATGAGGAACTGTATTTAAGGGTCACAGCAATCAGCAAGGTTGAGAACTACTGTTTTAGAGGCTTTCTAGTTAGGTTACATGTATTAGAGACTTATTATATTTCTCCTGGCATTGTCTTTCTCCGTGGTACTAGCTGTATTTCATTTCCTTTAACTTTATGAAGATGTGTAAAGGAAGATTTGTGTAACTCCAGCTGGCCTTCCCAACTTAGGTTGCTTATTTGAGACATGTACATTTGAGGACAGAGAGATGGCTCAGTGAGTAAAGGTACTTGTTGCCAAACCTAATGACCTGCGTTTGATCCGCAGAACCCACAAGGTGGAAGGAAGAAACCAACTCCCTAGTGTTGTCCTCTGACCTCCACACAAACAGAAGTATTAAATCACTTTTGAAAATATAGTTTTAAAAACAATTACAGATTTACAGAAAAGTTCTCAAGAAGATACAGAGAATTCCTCTAAATGCTATACCCAGTTTTCCCCAATTGTTGTTTTCAAAGGAGATTCTTGAATATTTTTTTAACTTTTTAATTATTATCTGAGTATGGGCTCGTGTATGCTGTGGTACAGATGTAGGTAGAGGTCAGAGGGCAGCTCTGTGGGTTGGAGTCTCCTGCCTTGCACGGGGTGTGGGGTTTGAACTTAGGTTGTCAAGTTTGTGTGGCAAGTGCTTTTACTCTGAACCATCTTGATGGACCATTAATTTTTTTTGTTCTTTTTTTTCATGTATGTGTCTTGAGGGGTGAGGCATACATGTGTAGGTGTGAGTACTCATCAAGGCTCAAAGTTGATGTCAGAAATTATTCTCGATAGCTCTTCCACCTTATTCTTCGAGACTCAGTCTCCCAGTCAAATCTCGAGTTTTTGTGGCTAATCCCAGTAGCCAGCTTGTTCTCAGGATCCCTGCCTTTGGCTCCTGGGGCTGAAGTTACCATGACCACCTGCCATTTATGTGGGTTCTTAGGGATCCAAACTGTTTCTCATGCTTGTGAGGGCAGTGCTTCAATTGCTGGGCCATCTTCCCACTCCACCCCCATCTCCCAAATTAAGTTGTTTGAAGGTGGAAATTGTGTATTATTTCAAGGGGAAAGCTTTCTTTTAAATTTTTTATTATTGTGACTGTATATAATGTGTTACGTAGGCACGGGCCACAACTCGAATGTGGAGGTCGGAGGGCAATTTTGTGGAGTTGGTTCTCTCCCTCTGCTTCTCTGATGTCACTTGTAGGTCGTAGACCTAGGATTAGAAGTGCTGGGTCATACTCTGTAACATTCACAAAACCACCAAACTGTTTTCCTCCCGTTGCTGTGCAGCTCTTATTACCTAAGTAGTGGTCAATTAAACATAAAAAAAGCCTTTGTTAGCTGGGCACCTTTGATCCCAGCACTTAGGAGGCAGAGGCAGGTGAATCCTGAGTTTAAGGCTAGACTGGTCTCTACAGAGTGAATTCCAGAACAGCCAGAGCTACAGAGAATCCCTGTCATGAAAAAATAAAAAAAAAAAAAAAGAAAGAAAGAAAGAAAGAAAAGAAAGCCTTTGTTAAGCAATGGCCTGGATTTTAGAATTTTGGGGAGAGAACAGCTTGGGAATGGGAAGAGCACTGCTTGGAAGTCAGAGTCTGGGCTCTAGAACCAGCTTTGTTTCTTGTAGTCTAGAGTTATTTTTATTGATTAAAATATGTGACATAGATTATCACAGTGGCCCTTTACAGATCCCAAATTCTACAGATAGGTAAAATATATTTTGACTTGGATCTATTAAGAAATTTGTTGGCAGGAGGCTACCATAGCTGCTGCCCTCTGAAAGGCTCCACTGAGCAGCAAATCAAAACAGATGCTAACTAAGACTTAGAGCCAAACATTGGGCAAGGTACAGGGAGTCTTGTGGAAAAGTGGAGGGAAAGATAGAAGGACCTGGAAGGGACAGGAGCTCCACAAGAAGACCAACAGAGCCAACTCACCAGGGCCCAGGGGGAAGACTGCGGAGACTGAAGCACCAACCAAGGTCCGTGCATGGACTGGATATAGCCCCCTACATAGATGTAGCCAATGGGCAGCTCAGGCTTCATGTGGGTCTCTAGTAAGGGGAGTGGTGACTGTCTCTGACATGGACTCTGTTGCCTGCTGTTTGATCATTACCCTGGCAGGGCTGCCTCACCAGGCCACAGGGGAAGAAGATGGACTCAGTCATGATGCGACTGGATATCCTGGGGTGTGTTGTTGTGGTGCCCTTTTTCTAAAGAGTGGGGGGGGGGGGGAAGAGAGAAGGAGGGTGGGACTGGGAGGAGAGGAGGGAGGGGGCTATGATCAGTGAGTAAACAAGTTAATTTTAAAAATAAAACAAAAAGGAAAGAAATTTGCTGATAACAATTTGGTGGTCAAAATAAACTTTATATATGGCTTTCTAAATTGAAAAGCTTTGTAATAGACTAGATTGTGTATCTTAGTATTCTATCTAAGTATTCTGTGTCTTACACTCAAACATTTCAATGAGTTAACCACATAAGTAGATTTGGCAATGTACAAGTTCATAGTTGGCTTTCTGTTGTTTTAGGTTTACTAAAATTATATTTCTCCAAATGGAAAGAAATGTGAATTAGTGTAGAAACAAGTTAGGTAAAGGAAAATCATTTCTTTGCAAAGTAATTAAATCATATTTTGATGTGAAAACATTTCCTTAAGGAAAACTTTTTAAAGGTTCTATACATACTGTGTAATTGAAATCTGTAGTTAAAAATAATACTAAAGGAGTCAAAGGGCAAATTTTCTTTTTTATATATGTAATTTTCAACATGTATATCATAAAAATTTAATATCCATGTTAAAGTAAAAATAAAAATAAATAATACACATAAAGCTTTGAGCCTGATGTGGTGGTATCGCCCCAGCAATTTGGAAGGTGGTGGCAGGGGTGGATGAGTGGGGTGGGAGTGGCCAAAAGGTACGAAGTTTCCATTATCAAAGACAATGAAGAGACTTGATGCCCTATGAGCATATACAGGGGGAGGAGGTCCCCCTCAGGAACAGTCATGGGGGAGGGGAATAAGGGGAAAATGGGAGGGAAGGAAGAATGGGAGGATACAAGGGATGGGATAAACATTGAGATGTAACAAGAATAAATTAATAAAATTTAAAAATAAAAAAATAAATTAAAAAAAAATCAAAGACAATGAGTTCTGGGGATCTAATTCCTAGAATGATAATGCTGACTGTGGTTAATATTAGATTAGATACTTGAATTCTATTGAGAGTGTATTATTAAGAATTTTTCAGTGCTAGGGATCAAGCCCAGAGTATTGCATATGTAGACAAGTGTCTCTGATTGAGTTATACCTCTGGCCCTAAGAGTGAATCCTAAGTAGTCAGTCTCTGAAAAAGAGAAGGGTAAGAGTGATGGTATAAGGCAGTAAGTATAAAAAACTTAAAGCTAGGAACAAAAAGCCTGCCTTTTTCTAGGTGTGGAACTTCAGATAGCTCAGTAAACCTGCCTAAGTCTCTGCTCTCTCTTTTATGCAATGGGAGTACTTTGTGGCAGAGTTCTTGTAGGGCAGTGACATAACATAATAAAGAACAGTGTGGGTGCTCTTGTGTCAACAACAACAAATTTGTATGATTGCCATGCAGTCTTGAATCCTGGTCAGCCTTGAGGCAGTCTCAGCACAAGGTATTAGCCTGATGGGAAAGTCATGAATGGGACAGAATTTCAGCTTTAAAGTGAGACTGAGTCCATTCATGTAAATGTAGTTTAGCCACAACCCTGCTTGACAGTTTGGCCATATAGGCAGAGGACTGCTTGAGAAAAGGGCCACAGATACTTACTTGTTTTTTAATCTTTGGAGCCTCTTCCAAAAAGGAGTCTTAAACACAACTTGGCAAACAGAGGAAATAGTTTGGCTTTTTAAAATGAACAGTGGGATGAAATAATAGCAACATTAATTTATAGGAGGCCTGCAGTAATTAGAAAATATGGTTCAGTCAACCTATTCCTCAAAGGAGCATTCGTTATCTGCTGAGATAAATTCATTTCTAGCCTCACCTGGCGTTGTCCTGTGCTCTGTTTAGCTGTAACAGTTGCTGCTTAGGTTCTGCCTCCAGACTACTGAGAAAAGAGAGCTGAGAAGTAAATGCCCTTCTGCAAAGCTCATTTCAGGCAGTGTGGGGATTTTGTTTGAGAGCATAGCATTAACTCTCTCAACTTATTTAATGAGAACTACTTATATAATGTGTTTTAAATGTTTTCCATTGGCAAAATGTAGTTTTTCATGTTCCTTCCCCCAACTCTATCTAGAGAGGGAGATAGTTGGTAGTAAAGAAATTTAAAACCTGATTGAATTTTAGAGTAGAAACAACACCAAGCTAGTTTTCTGCTCCAAACGCTCCAAATATAACCATTCTTGCTCATATCCATATTTCATATAAACAAAAAAGTCAATGTTTAAATTTCTTTATTCTCCATTGTTTAAAGTAAGGCAGATCTGAAGTTGTTCCAGGCAGAACCCTGTCCCAGTTCCAGAAAAAGAGAGAAAGAAAAAAAGAATTCATAGTTTGTGTTATAAACTAATTTAATTTCAGCTTTATACATTACAAAATTATATATATAATTTTACATCAGAGTCATCCCATCTTCCTTGCAGCATTGTTAATGAATTTAGACAAAAAATTCTAACTTATCTGGCTAGTATGTTTGTAGCCATCCCTTTAACTAAATCCTACACATGTTGTAATATACTTGGCACCTTTTGGTGCTTTATTCCAGGTATCTTTTAAATTTCTGTTACTGATTTTTTGTTTTGTTTTGTTTTGTTCTCCAAGTCTTTATTTTGAGGGCATACATAACTTGAGGATAAATTCTTCAGGTCCCTCTAGAATAATATTTATTACTAGGAAATAATATTTACTAGGTGGAGAGTTGCCTTTTGAGTGTCCTTCCTATATTAAGCCAGTACAATTTGTATCCACCTTTGGCTTTCGCACAGTGGCCCATGTTACCAGAATTCTAGTGCAAATTTGTTGGGCCCCTCTGGTTGGCTCCGCTGTGCTGCTGTCCTTCTGCTGCTTGGCTAGCATTCCTTTTTGGAACAGCCATCAGTTCTGCATCTAGACCACACCCCACAATGTCCAGGAGAGCTTATGAAAAGCTCTTCTTTACTTCTACAATTATTTTGGATTTGTGTTGGTTTTGCCATTGGAAATGTGGTTAGTCTAAGTTGGTATTATATTATTAAAATTTGTCTCAGCTATTTTCTTTTACCATAACACGACTAAAAATTTTAAACATGTGGCTTACCACAGTATCTATATTGAATATCTCTGTTTTAGGCTTAATAGTGTTAGGCTACAATCAGTGTTGTAAGTGGGAGACAGCTTTCCCTTTAGCCTGTGCACTCAGCTTCCCTGGAGAAGCACTGGTCAGATTACATCCCTTAGATTTCCAGCTCTTTTGAGATCTGAGTCCATGATATTAGTGCTACTGGCTTCCCAAGGAAGCCGAGCCTGATTGGTCATTGAACTCACCAGGGTCCTTAGATTTCTGTGGAAGCACTAAAGTCTCCCGCAGTTGGCCATACATGTGTTGAGTTACATCCATTAAAGAAAAAATGTGTTGCTTGAAGGACTAAGAAAGTAGGGTCAGATGCACTGCAAAAGGCTAAAAATACAGTTCTGGTCCTAAAGGCCTTTATGCTTCCAAGTGGCCAATCAAGAAGTCAGTTTACACAAGAGACCACAACTGTCCATTTCCCCCCTTTTCCTTTTTTATGAGTTCACTTAAGCTGTGTTGTTAAGACTGTAAGCTCCTTGAGGACAAGGACAGAGAACATATCGGCTTCGTATTCCTTAAGGTTCAGCAACATCAACAACAGAAACAATCAGCTCCCAAGCTGGGGAGGTTTCTCAGGGCATAAAGCTGTGCAAGCATGAGGACCTGATTTCAAGCCTCAGTATCCATTTGAAGGCCCCATGGGATCCTTCCCTTTAAGGTGTTTTTCAGGGGACCCCCCTCCTAGAAACAATTCAAGCCATTATCACTGTTCTTGGTTACTCACCAGAACTTGATGGTTTAACCCTGATCCCGAAGATGTGGCATACTTGGGTCACAGGACATGGAGAAACCAGGGTAGTGCTAAGTCTAGAAGTTTCCTTCCTACTGGCTAGCTTTTATAGTGTCAGAGGGTGCTATGGAGGTTGGCAGGAGAAAAACTATCGATAGTCTTATCTAGCGAGCTGTCTGTGAGCTATAATAATGATTGGCCTGGCAAGATATGGATATTGGTGCAGTTGTGGAGTGAGGGGGTGGTAATCAACCACTTGAAGGCTCACTCCATAGGACACAGTGCATGTACTGAAACTGTAAACTGGGTCAACCCATGGCTAGGGAAGTCATGGGTCCTGGAGGAAAACCTACTACTGTTATTACTGAATGGATGCCACATCAGACTGTTTCTAAATACTTACCTTTGTACTCAAAGATGAGTGCTTCTCTCAATGCTCATCAGGAAAGCTTTTTGCAATGGATGGTGGTTAAGACAAAGACTCATAACAGCTCATAATGCAGAGAATAAATGACTATGGATTGCTCAGTCCTAAATGAGGTATCTATGTCATACCTCCTGCCCCCAAGGCTCAGGAAACATAAGGGGCAGAAAGATTGTGAGAGGCAGAGATTGGGGAAGATTGCTGTAAAACAGTATCTTCTGGACATGACAGGGCTGTTGTGCTCATGAATTTACAATGGCTGTGGTTTCTCGCACAAGATCTGAGCATGCTCATTGGAGGTGCTCATTGACTCCCACTCCCACCTGAGAATCTGTTGGGGGAGGAGAATTAGAATTCCTCAAGGAGCAGGCTCTGGTAGTTCATCCTACAGGCTGCACTAATTGGACTTAGTGTGTTTTTAAAAAAGAGCATGTGTGATTGGGAGGGACTAGGAGGAGTGTGGTGGATGCAATCAAAATACGTTATATGATTATATGAGATATGCAAGGGAAATTTTTAAAGTATATTTGTAACACAAAATAAACTGTGTGAAACATTGCATACCTATAATGCTAGTGCTGAGGGAGTAAAGAGGGGATGATCTCTGGGGCTTGCTAGCTAGCCAGCCTAGCCAAATTGAAATTGAGCTCTAGGTTCAATGAGAGACCCTGTCTCAAAAAACAAAGGGGAAAAAGATTGAAGAAGATATCTAGTGTTGATCTCTGGCCTTTAGGCTATGCACACACAAAGTAGAAAAAAAAAATCAGCTATCACCATTGAACTTTTTCCTGATCTGGTACACTTATAAATTTTAATATTTGCATCACAGGGGATTTTTGTTGCCTCACTTCATTCAATTCCTTTGAATTATAAAGTATCCTTTTCTCAAGTTCCTGTGCTGCCATCTGTTGGAAAGTTATTGTAATAAAAGTGTAGATCGATAGCGGCTGGCATAAATGGTTCCTTTCTCCAGAGTAGCTCAGTGTACAGCCTGTTTAACTGTACACAGTAGTCCCGAGTCCATCCTCGGGTACTCGCCAGTGAAACTAGAGAATTAAGATTTGAACAGATTTCAGACTGTGAGAGATGGTGCATCAGTGTGTCTTGGGAAAACAGGCACTGTGCTAAAGATTGAAACCTCCTAAGAAGTAGAAATTGTTATGATCCTAGTTTTAAGATGAGCAAGTGGCAGGGGCATTGAGAAGTTAAATAACTGATTATGATCTGAACAGTCTCCGGAACATGGGTTATTAACCCCCCCTGTCTTTTATGCATGCCTGAAAGCAGCATCTGAGACTTGGTGTTTGGCTCATGGTCCCAGCCCCTGAGTTTTTCGGATGGGTCTGTAGGTGTAGGGCTTTTTGTTTGTTTGTTTGCTTGTTTTTGTGTTTAGCATTTGGAAAAGGTAAAAGATTTAGCGCTTTCTTTGGGCCAGGCTCTCTCCCACATCATTTTGGTCCTTCTCCTATCGCATAGCTTACTTCTTCCTCACAGAGTAACCAGCCCACACTGCTACCAGATATGTGGTGGGTCTGTTTTTCTGTCCCTGCTCATGTCCCTCTGTCTGTCCTCCCCCTTCCTCCCTTCTCCCCCCATTCTTTCCTTCCCCTCTCCCATTCTCTTGCTCTTTTCTCTTCCTACATTTACTAAAGCCCCTAGGATTAGCTTCAAGATGCCCCCTCCTTCTCCCAGTGCCTGCTTCTGTCTCTAATCCCACCTCTTTTTGAACCCTTAATTGCTGTTCTCCCCTCCAACGTCTTCTCTCATTTCCTCTCCCGGTTATCTGACTGATTTAGAAGGAAAGTGCCTCAGGGCGGGGATTGCCTTGTGTTGTGAAAAGTATCTGAAGTGCTCCATAAATTAGCATCTGTAGAGTTTGTTCATACTAATTATTATTATTATTATTATTGAAATACAGAAAAATGCTTTCTGAGGCCGAGGAAACATCCTAGGATATTAGTCTTAATTGCCTGAACATGTTTTTTAAAGGAAGAAGACAGTTTCTCTTCCTGCCTGAGAGCTATAGGCCTCAGCACAGCAGCCCAAAACCCTAGCTCCTTCTGAGCTCTTATTTCAGTGCTTTGATTTTTACTGATAGACCCAGGTTTCAACACAACAAAATGAAGTTCCATTGGTCAGATGGATCCATTAGGCTTGTTGCTGTTGGTCATAGTGGAGTCATAGCCTGAAGCACTTGCCTTGGGTTGGCTTTGGCCAAGATTCTTTTGTCTCCTTGATACATTTATTGTAAAAGGCAGTGGGATTCATTTGACAGAGGCAGAAATTCAAAGTAGACTTATTTATATTATGCTTGTATTTACTGCCAGGGTGAGCTAACATTTTTATTACCATTTCATACTACAAATGGAGCTTTTAAGATGCATTGAATTTTAATTTTTATGTCAAAAGAGTCATTTATAGGACTATTGATCTTTTCCAGTACTTGCTTTGAGAATCTACCTAGGAAAGTGGCTGGTGAGAAACTATCTGACTCGTTTGCTTTAACATCGTTACATCATCTGGGTGTGGTGACACATGCTGCAATCCAGCTGTGCAGGTTCTGGCACATTGAGGACGGAGCACATGCAGCTGTTCCCCTCCCTCTCTGTAGTAGACCGCTCATCTCTTCCCAAGATACAGAATCTAAGGCAAATTGCTTTTGCTGTCTGCAGACTTGAGGAAAGGAGAGACACCTCTTGTGTCACAGTAACACTACATTTTTTTTAAAAATAGCTGATAGTAATAGTCTATAAGAATAACGTGGGGAAAGACTAGTGCAGCTGGCTCAGAAAACAGCTCCTTTAACTTGATTAACTCGCTGTGGAGACAAGACTGCTTACAGGTTACATAGAGGCACTGCTGTTCTGGAAGTAATTGGACACTTTATGTTCTTAAAGAAAAGGATTGTGGTTATGCTACCAGCATGCTAGAGGGGACTGCATCAGAGCTGAAAGATCTCTGCTCATGGTAGTCAGTTCCTGGAAAAGACCCCCAGGAGGGAACATGACCTGTGCATGTCCGTATACACCTAGGCTTTATGAAATATGTAGCACTGAAGGTCCATAGTACTCCTGTATCCAAGCTGAGTGCTCTCTGATATAGTGGGCAGTTGTTAAGTTAGGTCCTAAACATTAGAAAAAGCAAAGTGAGACCACCTCACACTGCAGTATCTTTAAAGTGTTTTGCCTTGTAATACAAGTAAGTGTGGCAGAGCCACCTTCAGTGCTTCCTCCATGTGACTCACCCCAAGTAGTGACATTCTGGTTACATGGTCAGTGCCCCTCCCACCCAAGCCAGGGCATGCCAGTTTATGGGTGGGAAAAGGCCCTCAGTTGAAGTTTTAATTATACTTAGTAGACAAAATGAAGTAGCTAAGCTCTTGTAATTAAGTGCTTGTTAAATCACTCTTCCATGATGGTATTTTTAATTTTCAAACATTGGCACTTTAAAAAGAAATTTAGATAAAGGGATAGAACAGTAGTTGGCTGTGATTTCCTTGTAGTTACTGGGGGTAGAGGTTCAGGAAGAGATGCAGATGCCATCATTGCTCAGAAACTCCTATGTGGGAGGCTTTGTGTTGGGTTCTGGAAAGTCTCTCCCAATGCTTTCCAGAAGTTGGTTACTGCATGCACACATATGCCCATCCATCGATCCGTCTGCGAACACAGGCACACTTAGAACCTCTTGACACTAATTTGTATTTCTGGCCTTTATAAATAGGAAGTTTAATAAGTATGTCCTTATTACCATTTTTACAGATATCCTTTTGTGAAAAGGCAAACAAGCAAAACAAAATCTATTTTAATACATTTGATTGTGGGTTTTCATGTTAATGTACAGTGTGTGCATGTTGCAAATGGGCAGATACAACATATGTTAGCTTCACAGTGATACTCAAGTGTGTGCCTTGGGGCCAGCATGAAACTGGATGGGTGCTGTGAGATGCTGAGCAGGGTTTGGTGCATTGTAAATGATCAGTATGTGTATGTATTTTTATGCACCACTACTGTAGGAACTTACTAGAAAAAGAGAACTGTGGTACAAAAATTGGGGGAAAAAAGCATTATTTAAATGGTGTATGTTGAGTAATTCATTTTTCGTATTTCTTGCATAAGATTTAAATTGATAATGGTATATACTTTGTAAAGTATCATCTAGGGCTGGAGATGTAGCACATAGATGGTACAGTGCTAGCCTAGCATGCACAAAGCCATAGTGAACACAGATTCAGCCCCAGCACTCCATAAAGCAGGTGTGGTGAATGCCTGTAATACCAACGCTTGGGAAGCAGAGGCCGGGGTCAGAATGTCAAAGTCATCCTGAGCTAGGTAGTGAGTTTGAGACAGCCTGGGATGCCTGAGACTCTGCCTCAAAAGTGTTACATAGTATAAATGCATATTAATAATGTGCTCTCTTGTTTCAGGAACTTTATATTGCTGTTGGAATATCTGGAGCCATCCAGCATTTAGCTGGGATGAAGGACAGCAAGGTAATTGTGTGTTGTAGTTAAGGTGCTAAGGAAAAGTTTTCCTGTTTCTATATTCATGTAGTTAGTATGTGTAACTTGACACTTCACATTAATATAGATTTGAAACTGAGAGACTAAAGTTGCTATCCCCTGCCTGAAGTGTGCCGTTAGGGGGAGGGGCAGCTCATCCCACCACACAGCTCAATCTAAGATGTGATTACTATGTGCTGGGCCCTGACTGCCTGTGCCTTGGTTTTTTTGTTTTTTGTTTTTTGTTTTTTTCCCTGCCAAATGTGGGCATTAGGTAATCACCAGTGTCCGTTTCAGCTCTAACAGTCTGTGGGTAGAAAATGTGAGGCTTAAGCAACTTAATAAGGTTCTGCCTCCTGATTCTCTTGTCTTCTTTACTTGATGCCCTCTTAGAACCACTCTCTTCTGTGTTGTTCAAAATGTGTGACTGATACATTTTGGGTTAGAGCAGTGGTTCTCACCTGTGGGTCGTGACCCCTCTGGGGATCGCATACCAGAGACCCTGCATATCAGATATCTACGTTATAATTGATAACAGTAGCAAGTTACAGCCATGAAGTAGCAGCAAAAACAATTTTATGGCTGGGGTCACTATAACATGAGGAACTGTATTAGCTGGGTTGAGAACCACTGCTTTAGAGTACCAGGCAATCTTAATGCCTTGGTAATTGTTGAAGGTGCACTGTGTAGCCAAATACTTGATTTTAACTCAGTACTTGGACTCCATTTGGAAATCCTCTGTAATAACTCTGAACATATATTTCAGAGTATGACATATTAACTCATGCATAACAATGTACAGTTTGAATTATGAACTTATCTTTCATGATGCCTCTGAAACCCTGCATTTATCCATTCAGATGGAAGCTGGATATAAAAGATAATAAAACTTTTAACAGGCTTAAGTTCTAACTTGAAGAACTACATGCGCTGTCTCTTTGTAGCTTCTAAGTGAATTGGTTCAGACCCAGTCACATTTCACAGTTGGATGACAGGTTTCTTTGCTAAGCTCTGAATACATCAGTGCCAGTGGGGAAAATGTGATTTACGCATTAACACACTCAAGATCGCACATGTACACACACACACACACACACACACACACACACGCACACCTCCAATACCAGAAGCCTTAACATACATTTTTATCTAGACCAATTCACATGTGTCTAGAACACTGCTTCTCCAAAATAAAGGATAATGTGTGCCATGATGACCCTGGTGAAAATTCACCTTCCTCACCTGGCAACAGGACTAGTTACTGAAGAAAGCAAGACAGGCTTGATAATATATGTCTAAGCAAGCTAGGAACAGCTGACATATAGAGACCAGAGTTGAGGAATAATCTGTGAGAATAAACTTTAACAGTGACATCTCTTCATCCGGTCAACAGATAATTATTTAAAAGACTAAATGAATAAAATCCAGCAGATATGATGGCATATTCCACTGCCAGGAAGATCAAGTCAAGGCTAGCCTGGTCTATAGACCCCACTTCTCTCTGTCTCTCTCTCTCTCTCTCTGTCTCTCTCTCTCTCTCTCTCTCTCTCTCTCTCTCTCTCTCTCTCTCTCTCTCTCTCTCTCTCTCTCTCTCACACACACACACACACACACACACACACACACACACACACACACACGCAAAAAAAAAAAAAGAAAAGAAAAATATTCAACTACCATTATCTCTGTCTTATGTGGGTGGGGAGCCAATGATTTCTATTGGTAATTTTGATTAAATTCTAAAATCAGTTGGTAGAATGACTTAAATTTGATAATTGCATTGTCTATGAGCTGCAGGGTTTTCTTTTTGTTTTTGTTTTTGTTTTTTAAGACAAGGTTTTTTTTTGGTTTTTTGTTTGTTTGTTTGTTTGTTTTATGTAGCCTTGGCTGTCCTGGACTTGCTTTATAGACCAGGCTTGCCTCAAACTCAAAGAGATCTGCCTGCCTCTGCCTCCCGAGTGCTGGGACTACAGGTGTGTGCAGCGGGCCTGCCTTGAGCTGCAGCTTTCATTAGTGTGTAGTGTAGTATAGTGAATATGAGACTTGATTATTGCAGCAAATTAGTCAATATACTGGACTGTGTGCATAGTGAGAGGTCAGTAGTGTAGTTGAATACAGGGTGTTCATTTAAAAAAGTAGGAAAAACTTGAATTTACAAGGAGCTGTTGAGAGCAAACAGGACTTTATCATAGCAGTTTTACAATTGATAATTTAAGAATACTACTTTTAGTAATCCAGAAAAGTATACCCATCCATTCTCTTTAATATCATTGTGGTTCCTAGCCCATTGTTAAGTGCTCTTTCTTTTAAGATAACTTTTGTGTAGTTGAATGAAAAAGCTGTCAGGTGGTTAAACTGTCAAATGTGTGACTAGGTGGCTTCCAGGACAAGTGTTAGCCCTCATCGGTGTCTTTGCTTCTAGCTGTGGGTCGGGCACACATTCCCAGAAGATAAGCGCCTCAGTGAGAGCCGGGCCTGTGGGGCCATGTGCTTGTCCTGGCGCGTTTGCATTTGAGACTCACATGTGAGACTCATAGGTTGTCTCTGAGCTGGTCATCTTCAAGGCTCGCTGAGCTCCAAATCAGTTATTCTGGCATGTTCTGCCAGCCCATTCGGGAATCCTATTAGAGGAATTAAACATGCTCTGAAGCCTTTATTTTAGGTTAGAGTACATCAAAATAATACTAATGTGTTTCTCAAGATGCAGTGACAGGTAGTTAGAAATTAAACTTTACTCTAGCAATCTGGATTATTATAATCTACTATCTGCTAAAATAATACTACATGAGTCACAGTTCTAACTTTACTTAACTATAGGAATGTCAAACCTTTTCGCTACTCTGTGAGTAGCCACCACAGCTTTCATATTTAAGAATGTGTCTGTAGGACTAATCTTTGGTAGTTTTTACAAGAGACCCAGTGACTTGTTTTCTTTTATTGCATTTATTTGATGAGTACAGAAGGACTTTTACATTTTTTTTAAATGTTCCCCTTTAATAGCAGGTTTGCAAGATAATTAGTTTTTATATACTCAGAACAGACCCAGGATGGTTTTAGAATAATAAATAGAATAGAATATTTAGGAAACAAAAGTTGAGAAACACTATTATTTCGGGTATAGATATGTTACTATTTTGTCTAAAATCAATCATTTTTCCCCTTAAGAAAGAATTTTAAGAAGATAATAATTTTAATAATTTTAAACTCTTTTCTCAAAGATGGGCTAAGTGGTAGATATTTTACTACAATACAACCCAAAACCTTCTAATAATGTTGGCATAGATGCTCCAAATTAGTTTGGTGGATATTTAAAGAATATTAGTATACATGATAATAAATAAATAAATAATAAATTCTTTTTTTTTTAAAAAAGGTGAGAGAAATATAGGAGATAGGGAAATAGATGGTTCCAGAGGGTCCTAGAAACCTACAAGAAGAACACTATGATGGGCGGATCTGGGCCCAGGGGTTCTGCTCGATCTATGGCACCAACCAAGGACAATATGTGCAGTCATCATCAAACCCCTACCCAGATCTAGCCAAGGGACAGGACATTCTCCACAGTTAAATGGAAACTGGGGACTGACTTTCACACGAACTCTGGTGCCCCGTATTTGGCCATGTCTCGTTGATGTGGAGGCCCGATGGCACTCGGAGGAAGGATAGCAGGCTACCAAGAAGAGACTTGATACCCTAGCATCATAATCAAGGGGAGGAGGTCCCCTTCAGTCACAGTCATAGGGAAGGGGAATGAGGTGAAAGTGGGAGGGAGGGAGGAATGGGAGGATGCATGGGATGGGATAGCAATTGAGATGTAATATGAATGATTTTATTTTTCAATTAAAATAAAAAGAATATTAATATATTGTAAGAGAGAGGTTAAGATGGAACCACCAAACAGTGTAGTGTGTTTTCTTGGTGGAAGTCCAACGGTGTGTTTTCATTCCACAGACAATTGTGGCTATTAACAAAGACCCAGAAGCTCCAATTTTCCAGGTCGCAGATTATGGAATAGTCGCAGATTTATTTAAGGTAAGCTGGTCTTGAGAGGGATTGCTGTTACCCGCATTGACAGCCAATGGGTTTTGTCAAGGATGAAATGATAGACAAAAATGTGTGTTGGGCATCTGTATGTATGTTATTAATATATTATATAATTTGTCCTACTTAAAATGTAGTTACTATATATACTGTATACTTACTATGCAGCATAGCTTTCTTCTTTCAAAGAAATCCAGATTGTAAAATATCCACAGAGCTCTTGGCATATCACATACTAAATCAGCATAGTGTGAGGTCACACCATAGGTAGGACTTAGGACCACATTTGGCAAATGTGCTAAAGAAATGAGCATCAAGCGCTTCATTCAGGGATGGCTGAGGACACTCAGGGGAAGAGTTGACACTCAGTGCAGTTTAGCTGGCTCAGCAAGAGTGCTCTGCTTGCTGAGTTGGACAGTTAAGGTCTAGCTGGGTGCGGTGGCGCACGCCTGTAATCCCAGCAACTGGGAGGCAGAAGCAGGCGGGTCTCTGTGAGTTCAAGGCCAGTGGAGGATACACAGAGAGCCCTTGTCTCAAACAAAAACAAAGAAAGGTCTTTCTCATGTGACAGGTTTAAGGGAAACATGGGGTTCCTCCCCATTTAAAAAAAAACTTCATTTGTAAACGTTCTTACCCTCCTATTTCCTGTGTGTTTGCCTTCTCAATGAGAAAGATGACTTTAGTCATATAAACTTATTTAGCAAATTATAGTTGATGATCACCTGAAATGTACTTGGCCACTTTAAAGGTATGGAGCTCATGGTTGGTCCAGCCTCCACTCGTTGCCCTGGCCTGTCTGTGCAGAGCCACTTCTACAGAAGTTGACACTCTGAAGGTAGCATTCAGCCCTAAGAGAAACAGGTTTGCTAGAATAGAAATCCATGACACTACACTGAGGAACGTGAGCCACATTGGAGGGGCTGCAGCCTGGGACAAGAGGCAGAGCAGTTCACAGATGAGGACTGACTCAGGGCCATGAAGACTAGATGGAGAATTCAGTGAACTCACTGTTAGTTCAGACTGCATGGAAAAACTAGGAGGCTGCCCTCTCTCCGCCTATATCCTTTTACTCAGAGAAGCCTCTGAAGGGCCTGGGCCTTGTCTTAGGAAGAAGAGAGCCGTACTTCAGAGATGCTGAGGTTCTAGGTCAAGAATTTAGAGTTCATATAGGTCAGCTGCTCCTTTTTGACCTAGGTTGTAACTGTTAGGGGAGTTTAGGTGAAAGAAGGCGCTGATATGAAAAGAAGGTAGAGGGTGTGCGTGTGCACACGTGTTGCTGTGGATTAAAGTCAGAGTCTTAAAAGTGCTAGACAAGTATTCTAACCCTGAGCCACACTCCCAGCCTCACAAAAGAAAAAATTTATTGTCTCTTTGCAGCTTTACCCTTCAAAAGTTTTGAATTAGGACACAAAATGGAATTACTATGGTGTACCAAGAGGCTTTAATTTAAATTCTCTGCTGTCTTCATACCAGTTAAATTATCTCAGCCAAATTAATCTTGCTGAATGTTACCTTCATCATAAGTACTGTAAATATTCCACTGCCTACCTTAAAGATGCTAATGAAAATTGCGATTACTCTGCATCTACTGCAATCTCTAACAAATACTAGCCTACCTGTTTGTATTTTCTGTTCCAATAGATAAGTAACTGGTTAATACAAAAAGTATTAGAATGACAGGACATTGAACACTACCTGATCTCTTCTTTAATTTAATGATTTTATTGAAATAGAATGCTCATACTGAAAAAAAAATTAAAAATAAAAAAAATTTTTTTAAAATGCTCATACTGTAAAGTTTGCCCTTATAAAACATAGCACTCAGGACTGAAGAGATGGCTCAGCACACACTGCTCTGTGGAGGACCTGAGTTTCGTTCCCAACATTTGCATCAGGGTCCAGCACTGGCTCCTGGCTCCATGGGCACCTGCATTCACATGCACAAACCCACACAGATGCACAGTTTAAACAGTTTTTAGTACATCTTCAAAATGCATGATTAGGGCCAGCAATTATGGCCACTTACTGCCATCCCTGACAACTTTATCTCTGGGACTCCCATGGTGGAATGAGAGGTCATACACCTGCCCCCAAAGTTGTCTTCTGATCTCTTCACAGGTAATCATGCATGCGCATGCATCCACACACTTACACACAAACAAGTGTAGATAAATACATAATACATTGATCGTTAGTCGGTTCATGCTGCTGTACCGTGAGCCTAATGGCAGTTATAGTCCGTCCCACTGCAGAGAAGCCCTGTACCCACAGCCTCTGTGCTGTGTGCAGATTTGCTCTTCCTGGCCTCTATGTGTAGCTGGAACCCTTACTATTGTGATCTTTCTGGATGCTTTTCCCAAGCTTGTCCATGCTTCAGCCATGCCATCGTCCTTCATTTCTTTCTCTTGACACACAGCACCCATCACTGAAGTGCCACATTTGTTTGCCATCCAGTAGTTTCTGCTTTTTGGTTATTGTGAGTACTGATGCTATGAGCATCAGCGTGTAGATTTCTGTACAGACACTAGTGTTTATTTCTTTGGAGTTCTTTTCTTAATGTGGAGTTGATGCAGGAGTCTGTGTTAGTTTGCTTTCATAGCAGTCGTACCAGAAGGATGTGGAGCTCTGAATCTTCCAGACACTCCCTAGCACATGTCACTGTTTGTCCTTGTGGGTGTGAAGTGGCATCTGATAGTTTTGATTTGTATTTTCCTGGTGGCTGATGATGTTGACTATTTTGAATTCTTACTAGCCATTTATGTATTTTCCCTGTAGAAATGACTCTTGTGTTTTTAAAGGTTGTTCTTGAGTTGTGTTTGAGCTAGAAGTAAGATCTTTATCAGGAGTGGTTTCCAGTGTGCTTTCTCATCCTGAGTTGCCTTTTCACTTTCATGAGGGTAGAAACATTTTAAATTTTGATTAAGTTTTACTTATCTGTTTTTTTTTTTTTTAATCTTTTGTTGCCTGTGGTTCAAGTGTTATACCTAAGAAAACTTTTCCTAATACACTATAGTTAATCATTGGGCTTCAAGTATATGTTCAAATCTCTGCTCTCATTTCTTTGCATGCACATACAGCAGAATTGCCTAGTCATGTAATAATTCCATTTTAGCTTTTTGAAGACCTTTTAGACTGCTTTCACAGAGGTTATACCATTTCATGTTCCTACTGGCAATATATTTTACCAGTAACTAATGATGCTGAGGACATTCAAACATATGCTTCTTGAACATTTCTGTCCAGGTCCCTCCCTCCCCCCTCTCTTTTTTTCCAGTGCAGGAGGCAGAAACTGGTGTTCATGCATTTTAGGGAAGTGCTCTCCTTGGATGCTGAGCCATATCCAAAGACTTTGGTTAGGTTGTTTATCTTTTTGGTGGCTTGTAAGACTTTTTGTTTATACTCAATACAAACCCCTTATCAAATACATGGTTTTCAAATATGTCTTCCCACTAAGTAAAGTTTTGTTGTGTTGTTTTGTTTTGAGACAGGGTCTCACTTTGTAGTTCTGGCTGGCCTGGAACTCACCATGTAGACCAGGCTGGGCTTGGACTCAGATCTGTGTGCCTCTGCTCCCCAGGTTCTGGGATAAAAGGTGGTGTCACCATGCCTGACTTTATTTTAATTTTTTGATAATATCAGATGTGCAAATACTTGTAATTTTAATGAAGCCCAGTCTGCTTATTGTTTCCTTTCATTGCACCTGAGAGCCAATCTAAAGCAATGAAGATTCGCTCTTAGGCTTTCTGTATTATAGTCATTGATTTGTTCTGAGTACATTTTTGTATCTGGTGTGCAATAGAGACCCACCTTCATTCTTTTCCTGTGGATATCCATTTGCTCTGCACCATCTATTGAAGAGACCGTAGTGTGCCCCTGGGGTAGATTTGTTATGCCACCAGTCTTCCCACCACAGCCATGATACTCTCTGTTACCTCTTGAACCTGAAGTATTTATCTCTGTTGCTTCCCTTCTCCACCTCATCCCCTCTCTCTCTCCCTTCTTCCTTCCCTCCTTCCGTCTCCCAAATTTCATTTCTCCTCTAGTATGATGTTCTGAATTTTCCTAGGCTACACTGGTCTCTCCTTACTTAAAAATTTGGAGCGTGTGGTGCTGTTTCTCTCATTCTCCCA